>NW_027331965.1:0-300000 GCF_048418815.1 Hemitrygon akajei
ACCCGGTCTCCTTCCGAGGTGCGTGGGGCAGAGAGACTGTGGGAGGGAGCTTCACTCTGTGTCTGACCCCGGAGTGTGTGATGGGGACGGTGTGGAGGGAGATTCACTCTGTGTCTGACCCCGGGAGTGTGTGATGGGACGGTGTGGAGGGAGATTCACTCTGTGTCTGACCCCGGGTGTGTGTGATGGGACGGTGTGGAGGAGATTCACTCTGTGTCTGACCCCGGGGAGTGTGTGATGGGACGGTGTGGAGGGAGATTCACTCTGTGTCTGGCCCCGGGGAGTATGTGATGGGACGGTGAGGAGGGAGATTCACTCCGTGTCTGACCCCGGAGTGTGTGTTATGGGACGGTGTGTGGGGGAGATTCACTCTGTGTCTGACCCCGGGAGTGAGTGATGGGACGGTGTGGAGGGAGATTCACTCTGTGTCTGACCCCGGGAGTGTGTGATGGGACGGTGTGGTGGGAGATTCACTCTGTTTCTGACCTGGGAGTGTGTGATGGGACGGTGTGGAGGGAGATTCACTCTGTGTTCTGACCCCGGGAGTGTGTGATGGGACGGTGTGGAGGGAGCCTCACTCTGCGTCTGACTTTCGCTGTTCTGTTCCCAGCTGATCTTGATGTATCGTACGCGGAACTTAATCTTAAGACCGTCTCGGCGCCCCGGGTCCGGACAGATGGAGGTCAGTTTCATCTTTGTTGGTTTGACCCTCTATAGCTGACGTGTCCAATCTGTCGAGAGATCTCAGGGCAAATGTACAGTCACCCTAATGATTCCCTGTTTGAACATTAGACGGAGGGAACGCGTGAGAGAGACCATGGGGGGTGAACGTTGTGGGAGGGACGGTCGGGAGGGTGCCGAGAGGAGTTAGCGCCCTGGGAGGGGCGGAATAGAGGGAGCGCCGCGGATGGTTTGAGGAGAGTGTGCTGTGAGGAAGGTCGGTGAGGAGTATTAGCATGATATGTGCCGTGTAGAGATAGGGGGAATGAGGGGCGAACGCTCTGGGGAGTGGGGAGGGAGGAGGAATGAGTGAGCGCCGTGGACGGACGGTGCGGAGGGGAGCGCGGGATAAAGCCTTAACTACAATCTCCCTTTTCAAACCCCACTCTCTTTTTCCCCTCTTTCCCCTTCTCTCCCTCCTCACCTCCTTACACCCTCTCCTCTCTGCCCTCTCTCCCCTCCCTCCCTCTCCCCGTTTTCCTTACTGTCTCGCACTGTCCCGTTCTCTTCGCTCTCTCTCATTGCCCCCTCTCCCTCTCGTCTCTCCTCTATCACAGTCACCGTCTCTACCACTCTCGGTCTCCCCACTCGCGCTCTTTCCCTCTCTCTCTCCTCTCCCTCTCATCCTTCCCCGTCCGCCAGTCCCGGTCTTCCCCACCTCTCCCTGTCCCTAAATCTGCCGCTCTTCTTCCCCGCCGCCTTCTCCTCCTCTCTATCCACCCCTCTCTTCCTTTCCCTGATGCTCTCTCCACTCACTCTTCTCTCTCTCTCTCTCTCAAATCTCTTCTTCTTCTTCCCCATCCCTCTCCCACTTTTCTCCTCCCCTCTCAATCGCCTCTCATTCGCTCTGTCTTACACCTCTCCCTGTCCTCTCACCATTCACGGATCTCTCCCCCTCTTTCCGCCCCCCCCCCCGTCTCCGCCTCTCTCACCTGTTCTCCCTCCCCGTTTTTTTCTCTCGCATCTTCCCGCCCCATCGTCCTGTTCGCTGTCTCCCCCCTCAGTCCATCGATCTCCTCTTCTGCCTCCCTGTGTCTCTCCTCTCTCTCCTCCCTCTCCCTCAAACCTCTCTCTCTGGCTGTCTCACCCCTCTCTCTCTTCTCTCTTTCTCCCCGACACCCTCAGATATTCTCTACCGTCCTCTCTCTTCCTAATCTGCCTGTCCGACTCTCCCTCCCTCAGACGGTCTGAACTCCACCTACTCAGAGTTGAACTTTCCGAAAGAGGAACCCCGGCATCGATGAGGACGAAGATCCTCCCATTTCCTCGGAACCCGGCGGGCTGTCAACCACAGCACAAACAGGTCAGGGTTCATAATGATGACGTCAGTCTGGAGGGTCACGTGTTATCGTCGCAAGAGTCCTTGTTTCTAATGTATCTGCCTCTCGACCACTTCCTCTGTCTCCACAGACTGACCACCATCTGGGTAATAAAGGTTGTCACCCGGCTCACCAATTAATCCCTCTCTGTGAGGTATATACATGATCTGGATGAAATTGTAGGTGGGTGGGTTAGAAACATAGAAACATAGAAAACATGCATCGCAATACAGGCCCTTCGGCCCAACTGACCGAACATGTCCCTACCTTGGAACAACCTGGGCGTTACCCACAGCCCTCTATTATTCTAAACTCCGTGCAGCCATCCAGGAGTCTCCTTAAAAACCCTATCGCTTCCGCCTCCACCGTCGCCGGCAGCCCATTCCACGCACTCACTACTCTCTGAGTAAAAAAAAACCGTATCCCTGACATCTCCTCTGTACCTACTCCCAGCTACCTTAAAACCATGTCCTCATCTTGCTAGCTATTTCAGCCCTGGGGAAAAGCATCTGATTATCCACACGATCAATGCCTCTCATCATCTTGTACACCTCTATCAGGTCACCTCTCATCCTCCGTCGCTCCGAGGAGAAAAGGCCGAGTTCACTCAACCTACTTCTCATAAGGCACGCTCCCCAATCCAGGCAACATCCTTGTAAATCTCCTCTGCACCCTTTCTATGGCTTCCACATCCTTCCTGTAGTGAGGCGACCAGAACTGAGCACAGTACTCCAAGTGGGGCCTGACCAGGGTCCGATATAGCTGTAACATTACCTCTCGGCTCCTAAACTCAATCCTACGTTCGATGAATTATGACTCCTTGACCACAGAGTCAACTCGGACCCCAAGATCCCTCTGATCCTCCACACTGCCAAGAGTCTTACCATTAATATTATATTCTCTCTCTCTCTCTCTCTCTCTCCTCTCTCACTCTCTCACTCTCTCTCTCTCTCACCCTCTCTCTCTCTCTCTCACTCTCTCTCTCTCTCTCTCTCTCTCTCTCTCTCTCTCTCTCTCTCTCTCTCTCTCTCTCTCTCTCTCTCTCCCCCTCCCCCAGACGGTGTGACCTCCACCTACTCAGAGTTGAACTTTCGGAAAGAGGAACCCCGCATCGATGAGGACCAAGATCCTCCCATTTCTTCGGGGACCCGGCGGGCTGTCAACCACTGCACAGACAGGTCAGAGTTCACAGTGATGACGTCCATTGTGGAGGGGTCACGTGACACGGTCCCGAATGTCCAAGTTTCTGATGCCTCTGTCTCGGCCACTTCCTCTGTCAGCTCGACCACCATCTGGGTAATGAAAGGTTGTCACTCGCTCCCCAGTTAAGACCCTTTCCCCGCTCACCTTAGACCTGTGCGCTCTGATCCTCGATTCTCCAGGTCTACGGAGTATTAACTGTACGCACTCACCGCTCTTGGTTTGATAACCACTCTGTATGGTCACCCCCTGGCGGCCCCAAGAATTAAAGTCCCAACCTGCCCGATCTCTATCCATAATTGCTCTCTCCAATCCGGCAACATCCTCGTTCTCCTCCTTCTCTCTGCTCTACTACTCTCACTCCCCCATCTTCCCACCCTACCCACCCCACTCTCTCTGCTCCTCTCCTACCCCAGTCGCCTCCTCTACTCGGTTCCCGATTCGCCCCAACTAATCTCCTACAAGCCCTTCTTTCCTCCCCATTTCCCCACCTCTTCCCCCTCTGCCCCACCGTCCCTCTCTCCTCCCCTATTCCCTCCCCTCCATTCTCTTCCCCCCTCTGTTCGTCCTGTCTACTTCCTTCCTCTCTAACCCCCCACCCTCATTATATCGCTCTCCCTCCACGCCATCGACCCTCACCCCAATCCTGTGCCCTCTGGTTCCCCATACCCCGGACCTGAGGAACGTCTGTGCTCTTTCACGCTGCCTGCGCTCCTCGTGGTTTTATACAACTCTGTAAGGTCACCCCTGCGCTCCAAGGAATAAAGTCCCGACCTGCCCGACCTCTCTCCATGCCTCACTCTTCCAAGTCCAACATCCTCGTAAACCTTCCAGCTCGGTGCCCTTTCCTATATCAAGGCGACCAACACTGAACAAGAGCGGTGTCACTGTACATCAGCAACGTGACCTCCCGACTCCTGTACCATCATCTTCCAGAGCAGTGTACCATCTGAGACCTTGTTAAAGTCCAGGTAGATTACATCTACTCCCCGTACCCGATCAGTCCTTCCCGAGCAAATTAGCCCGACATCTCTCCCTGGGTCTCGCGCCATCCAGCATCCCCCCCCCTCCCTCCTCTATCTTCCAACCTCTCTACCTACCTCTCTACCTACCCCTCTCCCTCCCTCTCTCACCGCTCCTTCGGCCCACAAAGCAGTGACGAACATGTCCCGACCTTAGAACTCCCCAGGAATGATAAATAGCCCTCTATTTTTCTAAGCTCCATGTACCAATCCAGGAGTCCAATGATAGCCCCAAAACGGTACCCCGCCTCCACCACCGCCGCCCGCAGCCCATTCCGCGCACCCACCACTCTCTCCAAAAGCCACTTAAAACCGCGCCCTCTCGTGCTAGCCATTTCGGCCGTGGATGAAAAGCCTCTGACTATCCACACGATCAATGCCTCTCATCATCTCATACACCTCTATCAGCTCACTTCTCATCCTCCGTCGCTCCAGGGAGAAAAGGCCGAGTTCACTCAACCTATTCTCATGAGGCGTGCTCCCCAATCCAGGCAACATCCTTGTAAATCTCCTCTGCACCCTTTCTATGGTTTCCACATCCTTCCTGTGGTGAGGCGACCAGAACTGAGGCACAGTACCCCAAGTGGGGTCTGACCAGGGGTCCGATATAGCTGCAACATTACCTCTCGGCTCCTAAATGTATATAAATGATTTGGATGAAGTTGTAGACGGCTGGGTTAGTAGCTTTACAGAAGATACGGCGAGAGAGAGCAGAGAAGACTAGCAAAGAATTCAGTGGGACGTAGATCAGTAATAGATATGGTTTGGAGACGGGACAGATGGAGATTAACCCGGACAAACATAAAATGTTTCCCCTTGATAGGTCAAATGAAAGAAATGTCACACTATCGGAGCCAAGACCCTAAACAGTGTTGAAACATAGAAACATAGAAACCTACAGCACAACACAGGCCCTTCGGATGATAAAGATGTGCCGAACATGTCCTTACCTTAGATGGGCAGAGGATCGTGGGGTCAATGTTCATACCTCCATGAACGAAAAGTTGCCTCACAGGTAGATAGGGTAGATAAGAAAGCTTATGGGGTGTTAGGATTCATAAGTCGAGGGATCGTTTTTAAGATTCGTGAGGTAATGATGCCAGCTCTATAAAACTCTGCTTCGGCCACACTTGGAGTACTGTGTCCAGTTCTGGTCGCCTCACTATAGGAAGGATGTGGAAGCATTGGAAAGGGTACAGAGGAGATTTTACCAGGATGGCTGCCTGGTTTAGAGGGTATGGATTATGATCAGAGATTAAGGGTGCTAGGGTTTTACTCATTGGAGAGAAGGAGGATGAGAGGAGACAAGATAGAGGTGTACAAGATATTAAGAGGGATAAATTAGTGTGGACAGCTATAATTATGTAATTATAGAACTGTGAGCCTTACGTCTGTGGTGGGAAAGCTGTTGGAAAAGATTCTTTAGAGGTAGGATCTACAGGCATTTAGAGAATCATGGTCTGTTCAGGGACAGTCAGCACGGCTTTGTGAAGGGCAGATCGTGCCTAACAAGCCCGACAGAGTTCTTTGAGGAGGTGAGCAGGCATATAGATGAGGGTAGTGCAGTGGATGTGATCTACCTGGATTTTAGTAAGGCATTTGACAAGGTTCCACACGGTAGGCTTATTCAGAAAGTCAGAAGGCATGGGATCCAGGGAAGTTTGGCCAGGTGGATTCAGATTGGTTTGCCTGCAGAAAGCAGAGGGTCGTGGTGGAGGGAGTACATTCAGATTGGAGGGTTGTGACTAGTGGCTGTCCCACAAGGATCTATTCTGGGACCTCTACTTTTTGTGATCTTTATTAACGACCTAGATGTGGGGGTAGAAGGGTGGGTTGGCAAGTTTGCAGACGACACAAAGGTTGATGGTGTTGAGGATAGTGTAGAGGATTGTCGAAGATTGCAGAGAGACATTGATAGGATCAGAAGTGGGCTGAGAAGTGGCAGATGGAGTTTAACCCGGAGAAGTGTGAGGGTGGTTCACTTTGGAAGGACAAACTCCAAGGCAGAGTACAAAGTAAATGGCAGGATACATTGTAGTGTGGAGGAGCAGAGAGATCTGGGGGTACATGTCCACAGAGCCCTGAAAGGTGCTTCACAGGTAGATAGGGCGGTTAAGAAAGCTTATCAGGTGTTAGCTTTCATAAGTCGAGGGATAGAGTTTAAGAGACGCGATGTAATGATGCAGCTCTATAAAACTCTGGTTAGGCCACACTTGGAGTACTGTCTCCAGTTCTGGTCGCCTCACAATAAGAAGGATATGGAAGCATTGGAAAGGGTACAGAGGAGACTTACCAGATGCTGCCTGGTTTAGAGAGTATGGATTATGATCAGAGATTAAGGGAGCTAGGGCTTTACTCTTTGGAGAGAAGGAGGATGAGAGGAGACATGATAGAGGTGTACAAGATATTAAGAGGAATAGACAGAGTGGACAGCCAGCGCCTCTTCCCCAGGGCACCACTGCTCAGTACAAGAGGACATGGCTTTACGGTAAGGGGATGGGAAGTTCAAGGGGGATATTAGAGGAAGGTTTTTCACTCAGCGAGTGGTTGGTGCGTGGAATGCACTGCCTGAGTCAGTGGTGGAGGCAGATACACTGGTGAAGTTTAAGAGACTACTAGACAGGTATGTGGAGGAAATTAAGGTGGGGGTTACATGGGAGGCACAGCATTGTGGGCCGAAGGGCCTGTACTGTGCTGTGTTGTTCTATGTTCCTCCCTTTATTAGTCGGGGCATTGAGTACCAATGTCAGTGAGTTTTGTTGCAAATTCATAAAAATCACTAGTTAGGCTGAATCAGGCGCTTTTTATACAGTTCTGGTCACCCCATTATCGGAAGGATGTCAGAGCGTTGGGGAGCCTCCGGAGAGGTTTAACAGGACTCTGCCGGGAGTCGGTGGCATGTGTTACAACGAGAGGTCGGACACCTCGGTCGCTTCTTCTGGAGCGGAGGGTGGGTGGAAGGGAGTCCCAGTGGGGTCACGGCTGATTTCACGCACACACTGAATGGTCTCTCTACAGGTGAGCAGAAACAGGAGCCGAAACAGAACATCGGAAATAGACCGGACCGTAAGATCTGCCTACTCTGCCTAGTTACGTTCGCCGTCGTCGCGATAGTGGCCGGGCTCTCGATCCACGGTGAGTGGAACGGGATCCGGGTGGAGTCCGGCCGTAAACAAGCAGAGTGGAATGAAATGTTAGCGCAAAAAAGCTCACCCTGACACCGACACGCCACTCACCGTGACAGTTACACGACCGTCACCGTGACAGCGACACGCCCCTCACCGTGACGTGGAAACGCCCCTCACCGTGACAGCGACACGACCGTCACCGTGACAGCGACACGCCCCTCACCGTGACGTGGAAACGCCCCTCACCGTGACAGCGACACGACCGTCACCGTGACAGCGACACGCCCCTCACCGTGACGTGGAAACGCCCCTCACCGTGACAGCGACACGACCGTCACCGTGACAGCGACAGGCGTCTCACCGGGACACAGACGTTACCCTCAACATAGCATAGAGAAGACCCTTACCATTATTATGACAGTACCCTCACATCGTGCACGACAGTACACTCACCGTGACACCGACACACCTCTCACCGTGACACTGACACTCCCAGCACAGTGACCCGCACACTCTCCACACCGTGACACCGACACACCTCTCACCGTGACACTGACACTCCCAGCACAGTGACCCGCACACTCTCCACACCGTGGCACCGACACACCTCTCACCGTGACACTGACACTCCCAGCACAGTGACCCGCACACTCTCCACACCGTGACACCGACACACCTCTTACCGTGACACTGACACTCCCAGCACAGTGACCCGCACACTCTCCACACCGTGACACCGACACACCTCTCACCGTGACACTGACACTCCCAGCACAGTGACCCGCACACTCTCCACACCGTGACACCGACACACCTCTCACCGTGACACTGACACTCCCAGCACAGTGACCCGCACACTCTCCACACCGTGACACCGACACACCTCTCACCGTGACACTGACACTCCCAGCACAGTGACCCGCACACTCTCCACACCGTGACACCGACACACCTCTCACCGTGACACCGACACTCCCAGCACAGTGACCCGCACAATCTCCACACCGTGACACCGACACACCTCTCACCGTGACACTAACACTCCCAGCACAGTGACCCGCACACTCTCCACACCGTGACACCGACACACCTCTCACCGTGACACTGACACTCCCAGCACAGTGACCCGCACACTCTCCACACCGTGACACCGACTCCCCCTTTACTGTGACACCGATACTCCCCACACCGCGGCATGGACACTCCTCAGACCTCGTCGCAGACAGACTTCTCACTGAGACACAGACACTCCCCCCATCTGACACCGAGTCACCTCAAACCGTGTCACTGACACACCCTTTACTTTCACTCTCAGTATCACAGACTCGTCAGTCTCTGATCACATCCGAACGAAACTCCCGGAGACTCTGGGAACAACATCAGGAGATGAACAGGACCCAGCGCCAATATCAACAGCGAGTCCATGACTTGAACTCAACCCTAGATTCCAGGACATCCGAGAACACCCGCCTGGATCTCTCTCAGAGAAACTGTCTGAATAATCTTTCCGCTATGAACAACAGCCTCACTATCCTCGAAAACAACAATTCCGTCCTCAACTCGGATCTCTCGGAGCTGAATCGAACGCACAACGATCTCCGTCTTCAGTTCAATCAGCTCGAAATGAAGTACACAAACATCGCCGAAAACAAAGCTCAGATTTGCCAATACCTCACAAGGAGAACAGGTGAGAGGACATTCCCCGTTTCAACGGCTCCGTGTAACAGGGGGTGAGGGGGGAGGATGTGGAGAGATTCACTACATCACTTACCTGGCAGTATGTGATGGGACAGTGTGGAGGGAGATTCACTCTGTGTCTGACCCCAGGAGTGTGTGATGGGACGGTGTGGAGGGAGATTCACGTTGTGCCTGACCCCGGGAGTGTGTGATGAGACAGTGCGGAGGGAGATTCACTCTGTGCCTGATCCCGGGAGAGTGTGATGGGACAGTGCGGAGGGAGATTCACTCTGTGCCTGATCCCGGGAGAGTGTGAAGAGACAGTGCGGAGGGAGATTCACACTGTGTCTGACCCCGGGAGTGTGTGATGGGACAGTGTGGAGGGAGATTCAGTCTGTGTCTGACCCCGGGAGTGTGTGATGA
Organism: Hemitrygon akajei; assembly: GCF_048418815.1. NCBI lineage: Eukaryota > Metazoa > Chordata > Chondrichthyes > Myliobatiformes > Dasyatidae > Hemitrygon > Hemitrygon akajei. The sequence continues at coordinate 9,490 of NW_027331965.1, forward strand.
GACGGTGTGGAGGGAGATTCACTCTGTGTCTGACCCCGGGAGTGTGTGATGGGACGGTGTGGAGGGAGATTCACTCTGTGGCTGAGCTCGGGAATGTATGATGGGACGGTGTGAAGGGAGATTTACTCTGTGTCTGACCCCGGGAGTGTGTGATGGGACGGTGTGGAGGGAGATTCACTCTGTGTCTGACCCCGGGAGTGTGTGATGGGACGGTGTGAAGGGAGATTTACTCTGTGTCTGACCCCGGGAGTGTGTGATGGGACGGTGTGAAGGGTGATTTACTTTGCGTCTGACCCCCGGAGTGTGTGATGGGACGGTGTGAAGGGTGATTTACTCTGTGTCTGACCCCGGGAGTGTGTGATGGGACGGTATGGAGGAAGCTTCAACACAAAAGACTCTGCAGATGCTGGGGTCAAATGAACGCGCAGAAAACTCTTGAGGAACTCAGCAGGTCGGGCAGCCTCTGTGGAAACGAACAGACAACATTTTATGGCCGGGACCCATCGTTAGGACTGAAGTGCGGCGGGGTGTTGAACTTAAGCGACCCTGTAAAGAGCGAGGTTGGAGGCTGGGAAGGAGAAGGCTGATTGGTCCCAGGTGAAAAATCACTAAGGGAAAAGATCAAGGGGTTTGGAGAGGGGAAGCTGTGAGGGGATAGGCAGGAAAGGAGAAGAAGGAATGAAAGGGTTAAGCACAATGGGCGGGAGAATCAGGCGGAACCATGAGGGAGGTGATATCCATCTGGAGGAGGAGGCAGAGTGAAACCGGGATGTGGGAAGGGATGTGAGGGAATTACCGGAAGATGGAGAAATCAAGGGAGTTCCGTTCTGTGCCTGATCCTGGCATGTGTGAAGGGTCTGTGAGGAAACAGCGGCACCTAGCGTCTGATCCCGGCAGTGCGTGATCCGTCCGGACTGGTACTTTATAACATCACTCTGTGTCTATCCCCGTATGCGTGAAGAGCTGATGCACAAAGAGTTTCTCTCTCCGTTTGCCATCTCGGTGATAGCTCGGAGGAAGCGGGCATCGCTCTCTGACCATTAGAATGACTGTTCCGACTGTGTGCAGTGAGGTTCGCTCTGGTCTGATCCCAGAAGTCTATGACGGGACGGTATGGAGAGAGCTTCACAACGATCCCGGGAGTGTGTGATGGGACGGTGCGGAGGGAGATGAACTCTGTGCCTGACCCCGTGGGTGTGTGTGATGGGACGGTGCGGGGGGAGATTCACTCTCTGTCTGACCCGGGAGTGTGTGATTCGACTGTGCGGAGGGAGATTCACTCTGTTTCTGACTCTGGGAGTGTGTGATGGGAGGGTGTGGAGGGAAATTCACTCTCTGTCTGAACCCGGGAGTGTGTGATGGGACGGTGCGGAGGGAGATTCCCTCTGTGTCTGACCACGGATGTGTGTGATGGGACGGTGTGGAGGGAGATTCACGCTGTGTCTGACCCCGGGAGTGTGTGATGGGAGGGTGTGGAGGGAAATTCACTCTCTGTCTGAACCCGGGAGTGTGTGATGGGACGGTGCGGAGGGAGATTCCCTCTGTGTCTGACCACGGATGTGTGTGATGGGACGGTGTGGAGGGAGATTCACGCTGTGTCTGACCCCGGGAGTGTGTGATGGGACGGTGTGGATGGAGATTCACTCTGTGTCTGACCACGGGAGTGTGTGATGGGACGGTGCGGAGGGAGATTCCCTCTGTGTCTGACCACGGATGTGTGTGATGGGACGGTGTGGGGGGAGCTTTACTCTGTGTCTGACCCCGGGAGTGTGTGATGGGACGGTGTGAAGGGTGATTTACTCTGTGTCTGACCCCGGGAGTGTGTGATGGGACGCTGTGAAGAGAGATTCACTCTGTGTCTGACCCCGGGATTATGTGATGGGACGGTGTGGAGGGAGACTAACTCTGTGCCTGACCCCGGGAGTGTGTGATGGGACGGTATGGTGGGAGCTTCAACACAAATGACTCTGCAGATGCTGGGATCAAATGAACGCGCAGAAAACTCTTGAGAAACTCAGCAGGTCGGGCAGCCTCTGTGGAAACGAACAGACAACATTTTATGGCCGGGACCCATCGTTAGGACTGAAGTGTGGCGGGGTGGTGAACTTAAGCGACCCTCTAAAGAGCGAGGTTGGAGGCTGGGAAGGAGAAGACTGATTGGTCCCAGGTGAAAAATCACTATGGGAAAAGATCAAGGGGTTTGGAGAGGGGAAGCTGAGAGGGGATAGGCAGGAAAGGAGAAGAAGGAATGAAAGGGTTAAGCACAATGGGCGGGAGAATCAGGCGGAACCGTGAGGGAGGTGATATCCACCTGGAGGAGGAGGAAGAGTGAAACCTGGATGTGGGAATGGATGTGAGGGAATTACCGGAAGCTGGAGAAATCAAGGGAGTTCCGTTCTGTGCCTGATCCTGGCATGTGTGAAGGGTCTGTGAGGAAACAGCGGCACCTAGCGTCTGATCCCGGCAGTGCGTGATCCGTCCGGACTGGTACTTTATAACATCACTCTGTGTCTATCCCCGTATGCGTGAAGAGCTGATGCACAAAGAGTTTCTCTCTCCGTTTGCCATCTCGGTGATAGCTCGGAGGAAGCGGGCATCGCTCTCTGACCATTAGAATGACTGTTCCGACTGTGTGCAGTGAGGTTCGCTCTGGTCTGATCCCAGAAGTCTATGACGGGACGGTATGGAGAGAGCTTCACAACGATCCCGGGAGTGTGTGATGGGACGGTGCGGAGGGAGATGAACTCTGTGCCTGACCCCGTGGGTGTGTGTGATGGGACGGTGCGGGGGGAGATTCACTCTCTGTCTGACCCGGGAGTGTGTGATTCGACTGTGCGGAGGGAGATTCACTCTGTTTCTGACTCTGGGAGTGTGTGATGGGAGGGTGTGGGAGGGAAATTCACTCTCTGTCTGAACCCGGGAGTGTGTGATGGGACGGTGCGGAGGGAGATTCCCTCTGTGTCTGACCACGGATGTGTGTGATGGGACGGTGTGGAGGGAGATTCACGCTGTGTCTGACCCCGGGAGTGTGTGATGGGACGGTGTGGATGGAGATTCACTCTGTGTCTGACCACGGGAGTGTGTGATGGGACGGTGCGGAGGGAGATTCCCTCTGTGTCTGACCACGGATGTGTGTGATGGGACGGTGTGGGGGGGAGCTTTACTCTGTGTCTGACCCCGGGAGTGTGTGATGGGACGGTGTGAAGGGTGATTTACTCTGTGTCTGACCCCGGGAGTGTGTGATGGGACGCTGTGAAGAGAGATTCACTCTGTGTCTGACCCCGGGATTATGTGATGGGACGGTTGGGAGGGAGATTCACTCTGTGTCTGACCCGGGGAGTGTGTGATGTGACGGTGTGGAGGGAGATTCACTCTGTGTCTGACCCCGGGAGTGTGTGATGGGACGGTGCGGAGGGAGATTCCCTCTGTGTCTGACCACGGATGTGTGTGATGGGACGGTGTGGGGGGGAGCTTTACTCTGTGTCTGACCCCGGGAGTGTGTGATGGGACGGTGTGGAGGGAGATTCACTCTGTGTCTCACCCCTGGAGTGTGTGATGGGATGATGGGGAGGGAGATTCACTCTGTGTCTGACCCCGGGAGTGTGTGATGGGATGATGGGGAGGGATATTCGCTCTGTGTCTGACCCCGGGACTGTGTGATGGGACGGTGGGGAGGCAGATTCACTCTGTGTCTGACCCCGGGAGTGTGTGATGGGACGGTGTGGAGGGAGATTCACTCTGTGTCTGACCCCGGGAGTGTGAGATGGGACGGTGTGGAGGGAGATTTACTCTGTGTCTGACCCCGGGAGTGTGTGATGGGACGGTGTGGAGGGAGATTCACTCTGTGGCTGAGCTCGGGAATGTATGATGGGAAGGTGTGAAGGGAGATTTACTCTGTGTCTGACCCCGGGAGTGTGTGATGGGACGGTGTGAAGGGTGATTTACTCTGTGTCTGACCCCGGGAGTATGTGATGGGACGGTCTGAAGGGTGATTTACTATGTGTCTGTCCCCGGGAGTTTGTGATGGGACGGTGTGGAGGGAGATTCACTCTGTGTCTGACCCCGGGAGTGTGTGATGGGACGGTATGGTGGGAGCTTCAACACAAATGACTCTGCAGATGCTGGGATCAAATGAACGCGCAGAAAACTCTTGAGAAACTCAGCAGGTCGGGCAGCCTCTGTGGAAACGAACAGACAACATTTTATGGCCGGGACCCATCGTTAGGACTGAAGTGCGGCGGGGTGGTGAACTTAAGCGACCCTCTAAAGAGCGAGGTTGGAGGCTGGGAAGGAGAAGACTGATTGGTCCCAGGTGAAAAATCACTATGGGAAAAGATCAAGGGGTTTGGAGAGGGGAAGCTGAGAGGGGATAGGCAGGAAAGGAGAAGAAGGAATGAAAGGGTTAAGCACTATGGGCGGGAGAATCAGGCGGAACCGTGAGGGAGGTGATATCCACCTGGAGGAGGAGGAAGAGTGAAACCTGGATGTGGGAATGGATGTGAGGGAATTAACGGAAGCTGGAGAAATCAAGGGCGTTTCGATCTGTGCCTGACCCTGGAATGTGTGAAGGGACTGTGAGGAAACAGCGGCACCTAGCGTCTGATCCCGGCAGTGCGTGATCCGTCCGGAGTGGTACTTCATAACATCACTCTGTGTATATCCCCGTATGCGTGAAGAGCTGATGCACAAAGAGTTTCTCTCTCCGTTTGCCATCTCGGTGATAGCTCGGAGGAAGCGGGCATCGCTCTCTGACCATTAGAATGAGTGTTCCGACTGTGTGGAGTGAGGTTCGCTCTGGTCTGATCCCAGAAGTCTATGACGGGACGGTATGGAGAGAGCTTCACAACGATCCCGGGAGTGTGTGATGGGACGGTGCGGAAGGAGCTGAACTCTGTGTGTGACCACGTGGGTGTGAGATGAGACAGTGCAGAGGGAGATTCACTCTGTGTCTGACCCTGGGAGTGTGTGATGGGACGGTGCGGAGGGAGATGAACTCTGTGTCTGACACCGTGGGTGTGTGTGATGGGACGTTGAGGAGGGAGCGTCACTCTGTGTCTGACCACGGATGTGTGTGATGGGACGGTGTGGAGGGAGATTCACGCTGTGTCTGACCCCGGGAGTGTGTGATGGGACGGTGTGGATGGAGATTCACTCTGTGTCTGACCACAGGAGTGTGTGATGGGACGGTGCGGAGGGAGATTCCCTCTGTGTCTGACCACGGATGTGTGTGATGGGACGGTGTGGGGGGAGCTTTACTCTGTGTCTGACCCCGGGAGTGTGTGATGGGACGGTGTGAAGGGTGATTTACTCTGTGTCTGACCCCGGGAGTGTGTGATGGGACGCTGTGAAGGGAGATTCACTCTGTGTCTGACCCCGGGATTATGTGATGGGACGGTTGGGAGGGAGATTCACTCTGTGTCTGACCCGGGGAGTGTGTGATGTGACGGTGTGGAGGGAGATTCACTCTCTGTCTGACCCGGGAGTGTGTGATGGGACGGTATGGAAGGATACTCACTCTGTGTCTGACCCCGGGAGTGTGTGATGGGACGGTGTGGAGGGAGATTCACTCTGTGTCTGACCCCTGGAGTGTGTGATGGGATGATGGGGAGGGAGATTCACTCTGTGTCTGACCCCGGGAGTGTGTGATGGGATGATGGGGAGGGATATTCGCTCTGTGTCTGACCCCGGGACTGTGTGATGGGACGGTGGGGAGGCAGATTCACTCTGTGTCTGACCCCGGGAGTGTGTGATGGGACGGTGTGGAGGGAGATTCACTCTGTGTCTGACCCCGGGAGTGTGAGATGGGACGGTGTGGAGGGAGATTTACTCTGTGTCTGACCCCGGGAGTGTGTGATGGGACGGTGTGGAGGGAGATTCACTCTGTGGCTGAGCTCGGGAATGTATGATGGGAAGGTGTGAAGGGAGATTTACTCTGTGTCTGACCCCGGGAGTGTGTGATGGGACGGTGTGAAGGGTGATTTACTCTGTGTCTGACCCCGGGAGTGTGTGATGGGACGGTCTGAAGGGTGATTTACTATGTGTCTGTCCCCGGGAGTTTGTGATGGGACGGTATGGTGGGAGCTTCAACACAAATGACTCTGCAGATGCTGGGGTCAAATGAACGCGCAGAAAACTCTTGAGAAACTCAGCAGGTCGGGCAGCCTCTGTGGAAACGAACAGACAACATTTTATGGCCGGGACCCATCGTTAGGACTGAAGTGCGGCGGGGTGGTGAACTTAAGCGACCCTCTAAAGAGCGAGGTTGGAGGCTGGGAAGGAGAAGACTGATTGGTCCCAGGTGAAAAATCACTATGGGAAAAGATCAAGGGGTTTGGAGAGGGGAAGCTGAGAGGGGATAGGCAGGAAAGGAGAAGAAGGAATGAAAGGGTTAAGCACTATGGGCGGGAGAATCAGGCGGAACCGTGAGGGAGGTGATATCCACCTGGAGGAGGAGGAAGAGTGAAACCTGGATGTGGGAATGGATGTGAGGGAATTAACGGAAGCTGGAGAAATCAAGGGCGTTTCGATCTGTGCCTGACCCTGGAATGTGTGAAGGGACTGTGAGGAAACAGCGGCACCTAGCGTCTGATCCCGGCAGTGCGTGATCCGTCCGGAGTGGTACTTCATAACATCACTCTGTGTCTATCCCCGTATGCGTGAAGAGCTGATGCACAAAGAGTTTCTCTCTCCGTTTGCCATCTCGGTGATAGCTCGGAGGAAGCGGGCATCGCTCTCTGACCATTAGAATGAGTGTTCCGACTGTGTGGAGTGAGGTTCGCTCTGGTCTGATCCCAGAAGTCTATGACGGGACGGTATGGAGAGAGCTTCACAACGATCCCGGGAGTGTGTGATGGGACGGTGCGGAGGGAGATGAACTCTGTGTCTGACACCGTGGGTGTGTGTGATGGGACGGTGAGGAGGGAGCGTCACTCTGTGTCTGACCACGGATGTGTGTGATGGGACGGTGTGGAGGGAGATTCACGCTGTGTCTGACCCCGGGAGTGTGTGATGGGACGGTGTGGAGGGAGATGAACTCTGTGTCTGACACCGTGGGTGTGTGTGATGGGACGGTGAGGAGGGAGCGTCACTCTGTGTCTGACCACGGATGTGTGTGATGGGACGGTGTGGAGGGAGATTCACTCTGTGTCTGACCCCGGGAGTGTGTGATGGGACGGTGTGGATGGAGATTCACTCTGTGTCTGACCACGGGAGTGTGTGATGGGACGGTGCGGAGGGAGAATCCCTCTGTGTCTGACCACGGATGTGTGTGATGGGACGGTGTGGGGGGAGCTTTACTCTGTGTCTGACCCCGGGAGTGTGTGATGGGACGGTGTGAAGGGTGATTTACTCTGTGTCTGACCCCGGGAGTGTGTGATGGGACGCTGTGAAGGGAGATTCACTCTGTGTCTGACCCCGGGATTATGTGATGGGACGGTTGGGAGGGAGATTCACTCTGTGTCTGACCCGGGGAGTGTGTGATGTGACGGTGTGGAGGGAGATTCACTCTCTGTCTGACCCGGGAGTGTGTGATGGGACAGTATGGAAGGATACTCACTCTGTGTCTGACCCCGGGAGTGTGTGATGGGATGATGGGGAGGGATATTCGCTCTGTGTCTGACCCCGGGACTGTGTGATGGGACGGTGGGGAGGCAGATTCACTCTGTGTCTGACCCCGGGAGTGTGTGATGGGACGGTGTGGAGGGAGATTCACTCTGTGTCTGACCCCGGGAGTGTGAGATGGGACGGTGTGGAGGGAGATTTACTCTGTGTCTGACCCCGGGAGTGTGTGATGGGACGGTGTGGAGGGAGATTCACTCTGTGTCTGACCCCGGGAGTGTGTGATGGGACGGTGTGAAGGGAGATTTACTCTGTGTCTGACCCCGGGAGTGTGTGATGGGACGGTGTGAAGGGTGATTTACTTTGTGTCTGACCCCCGGAGTGTGTGATGGGACGGTGTGAAGGGTGATTTACTCTGTGTCTGACCCCGGGAGTGTGTGATGGGACGGTGTGAAGGGTGATTTACTCTGTGTCTGACCCCGGTAGTGTGTGATGGGACGGTATGGAGGAAGCTTCAACACAAAAGACTCTGCAGATGCTGGGGTCAAATGAACGCGCAGAAAACTCTTGAGGAACTCAGCAGGTCGGGCAGCCTCTGTGGAAACGAACAGACAACATTTTATGGCCGGGACCCATCGTTAGGACTGAAGTGCGGCGGGGTGTTGAACTTAAGCGACCCTGTAAAGAGCGAGGTTGGAGGCTGGGAAGGAGAAGGCTGATTGGTCCCAGGTGAAAAATCACTAAGGGAAAAGATCAAGGGGTTTGGAGAGGGGAAGCTGTGAGGGGATAGGCAGGAAAGGAGAAGAAGGAATGAAAGGGTTAAGCACAATGGGCGGGAGAATCAGGCGGAACCATGAGGGAGGTGATATCCATCTGGAGGAGGAGGCAGAGTGAAACCGGGATGTGGGAAGGGATGTGAGGGAATTACCGGAAGATGGAGAAATCAAGGGAGTTCCGTTCTGTGCCTGATCCTGGCATGTGTGAAGGGTCTGTGAGGAAACAGCGGCACCTAGCGTCTGATCCCGGCAGTGCGTGATCCGTCCGGACTGGTACTTTATAACATCACTCTGTGTCTATCCCCGTATGCGTGAAGAGCTGATGCACAAAGAGTTTCTCTCTCCGTTTGCCATCTCGGTTATAGCTCGGAGGAAGCGGGCATCGCTCTCTGACCATTAGAATGACTGTTCCGACTGTGTGCAGTGAGGTTCGCTCTGGTCTGATCCCAGAAGTCTATGACGGGACGGTATGGAGAGAGCTTCACAACGATCCCGGGAGTGTGTGATGGGACGGTGCGGAGGGAGATGAACTCTGTGCCTGACCCCGTGGGTGTGTGTGATGGGACGGTGCGGGGGGAGATTCACTCTCTGTCTGACCCGGGAGTGTGTGATTCGACTGTGCGGAGGGAGATTCACTCTGTTTCTGACTCTGGGAGTGTGTGATGGGAGGGTGTGGAGGGAAATTCACTCTCTGTCTGAACCCGGGAGTGTGTGATGGGACGGTGCGGAGGGAGATTCCCTCTGTGTCTGACCACGGATGTGTGTGATGGGACGGTGTGGAGGGAGATTCACGCTGTGTCTGACCCCGGGAGTGTGTGATGGGACGGTGTGGATGGAGATTCACTCTGTGTCTGACCACGGGAGTGTGTGATGGGACGGTGCGGAGGGAGATTCCCTCTGTGTCTGACCACGGATGTGTGTGATGGGACGGTGTGGGGGGAGCTTTACTCTGTGTCTGACCCCGGGAGTGTGTGATGGGACGGTGTGAAGGGTGATTTACTCTGTGTCTGACCCCGGGAGTGTGTGATGGGACGCTGTGAAGAGAGATTCACTCTGTGTCTGACCCCGGGATTATGTGATGGGACGGTGTGGAGGGAGACTAACTCTGTGCCTGACCCCGGGAGTGTGTGATGGGACGGTATGGTGGGAGCTTCAACACAAATGACTCTGCAGATGCTGGGATCAAATGAACGCGCAGAAAACTCTTGAGAAACTCAGCAGGTCGGGCAGCCTCTGTGGAAACGAACAGACAACATTTTATGGCCGGGACCCATCGTTAGGACTGAAGTGTGGCGGGGTGGTGAACTTAAGCGACCCTCTAAAGAGCGAGGTTGGAGGCTGGGAAGGAGAAGACTGATTGGTCCCAGGTGAAAAATCACTATGGGAAAAGATCAAGGGGTTTGGAGAGGGGAAGCTGAGAGGGGATAGGCAGGAAAGGAGAAGAAGGAATGAAATGGTTAAGCACAATGGGCGGGAGAATCAGGCGGAACCGTGAGGGAGGTGATATCCACCTGGAGGAGGAGGAAGAGTGAAACCTGGATGTGGGAATGGATGTGAGGGAATTACCGGAAGCTGGAGAAATCAAGGGAGTTCCGTTCTGTGCCTGATCCTGGCATGTGTGAAGGGTCTGTGAGGAAACAGCGGCACCTAGCGTCTGATCCCGGCAGTGCGTGATCCGTCCGGACTGGTACTTTATAACATCACTCTGTGTCTATCCCCGTATGCGTGAAGAGCTGATGCACAAAGAGTTTCTCTCTCCGTTTGCCATCTCGGTGATAGCTCGGAGGAAGCGGGCATCGCTCTCTGACCATTAGAATGACTGTTCCGACTGTGTGCAGTGAGGTTCGCTCTGGTCTGATCCCAGAAGTCTATGACGGGACGGTATGGAGAGAGCTTCACAACGATCCCGGGAGTGTGTGATGGGACGGTGCGGAGGGAGATGAACTCTGTGCCTGACCCCGTGGGTGTGTGTGATGGGACGGTGCGGGGGGAGATTCACTCTCTGTCTGACCCGGGAGTGTGTGATTCGACTGTGCGGAGGGAGATTCACTCTGTTTCTGACTCTGGGAGTGTGTGATGGGAGGGTGTGGAGGGAAATTCACTCTCTGTCTGAACCCGGGAGTGTGTGATGGGACGGTGCGGAGGGAGATTCCCTCTGTGTCTGACCACGGATGTGTGTGATGGGACGGTGTGGAGGGAGATTCACGCTGTGTCTGACCCCGGGAGTGTGTGATGGGACGGTGTGGATGGAGATTCACTCTGTGTCTGACCACGGGAGTGTGTGATGGGACGGTGCGGAGGGAGATTCCCTCTGTGTCTGACCACGGATGTGTGTGATGGGACGGTGTGGGGGGAGCTTTACTCTGTGTCTGACCCCGGGAGTGTGTGATGGGACGGTGTGAAGGGTGATTTACTCTGTGTCTGACCCCGGGAGTGTGTGATGGGACGCTGTGAAGAGAGATTCACTCTGTGTCTGACCCCGGGATTATGTGATGGGACGGTTGGGAGGGAGATTCACTCTGTGTCTGACCCGGGGAGTGTGTGATGTGACGGTGTGGAGGGAGATTCACTCTCTGTCTGACCCGGGAGTGTGTGATGGGACGTTATGGAAGGATACTCACTCTGTGTCTGACCCCGGGAGTGTGTGATGGGACGGTGTGGAGGGAGATTCACTCTGTGTCTCACCCCTGGAGTGTGTGATGGGATGATGGGGAGGGAGATTCACTCTGTGTCTGACCCCGGGAGTGTGTGATGGGATGATGGGGAGGGATATTCGCTCTGTGTCTGACCCCGGGACTGTGTGATGGGACGGTGGGGAGGCAGATTCACTCTGTGTCTGACCCCGGGAGTGTGTGATTGGACGGTGTGGAGGGAGATTCACTCTGTGTCTGACCCCGGGAGTGTGAGATGGGACGGTGTGGAGGGAGATTTACTCTGTGTCTGACCCCGGGAGTGTGTGATGGGACGGTGTGGAGGGAGATTCACTCTGTGGCTGAGCTCGGGAATGTATGATGGGAAGGTGTGAAGGGAGATTTACTCTGTGTCTGACCCCGGGAGTGTGTGATGGGACGGTGTGAAGGGTGATTTACTCTGTGTCTGACCCCGGGAGTATGTGATGGGACGGTCTGAAGGGTGATTTACTATGTGTCTGTCCCCGGGAGTTTGTGATGGGACGGTGTGGAGGGAGATTCACTCTGTGTCTGACCCCGGGAGTGTGTGATGGGACGGTATGGTGGGAGCTTCAACACAAATGACTCTGCAGATGCTGGGATCAAATGAACGCGCAGAAAACTCTTGAGAAACTCAGCAGGTCGGGCAGCCTCTGTGGAAACGAACAGACAACATTTTATGGCCGGGACCCATCGTTAGGACTGAAGTGCGGCGGGGTGGTGAACTTAAGCGACCCTCTAAAGAGCGAGGTTGGAGGCTGGGAAGGAGAAGACTGATTGGTCCCAGGTGAAAAATCACTATGGGAAAAGATCAAGGGGTTTGGAGAGGGGAAGCTGAGAGGGGATAGGCAGGAAAGGAGAAGAAGGAATGAAAGGGTTAAGCACTATGGGCGGGAGAATCAGGCGGAACCGTGAGGGAGGTGATATCCACCTGGAGGAGGAGGAAGAGTGAAACCTGGATGTGGGAATGGATGTGAGGGAATTAACGGAAGCTGGAGAAATCAAGGGCGTTTCGATCTGTGCCTGACCCTGGAATGTGTGAAGGGACTGTGAGGAAACAGCGGCACCTAGCGTCTGATCCCGGCAGTGCGTGATCCGTCCGGAGTGGTACTTCATAACATCACTCTGTGTATATCCCCGTATGCGTGAAGAGCTGATGCACAAAGAGTTTCTCTCTCCGTTTGCCATCTCGGTGATAGCTCGGAGGAAGCGGGCATCGCTCTCTGACCATTAGAATGAGTGTTCCGACTGTGTGGAGTGAGGTTCGCTCTGGTCTGATTCCAGAAGTCTATGACGGGACGGTATGGAGAGAGCTTCACAACGATCCCGGGAGTGTGTGATGGGACGGTGCGGAAGGAGCTGAACTCTGTGTGTGACCACGTGGGTGTGAGATGAGACAGTGCAGAGGGAGATTCACTCTGTGTCTGACCCTGGGAGTGTGTGATGGGACGGTGCGGAGGGAGATGAACTCTGTGTCTGACACCGTGGGTGTGTGTGATGGGACGGTGAGCAGGGAGCGTCACTCTGTGTCTGACCACGGATGTGTGTGATGGGACGGTGTGGAGGGAGATTCACGCTGTGTCTGACCCCGGGAGTGTGTGATGGGACGGTGTGGATGGAGATTCACTCTGTGTCTGACCACGGGAGTGTGTGATGGGACGGTGCGGAGGGAGATTCCCTCTGTGTCTGACCACGGATGTGTGTGATGGGACGGTGTGGGGGGAGCTTTACTCTGTGTCTGACCCCGGGAGTGTGTGATGGGACGGTGTGAAGGGTGATTTACTCTGTGTCTGACCCCGGGAGTGTGTGATGGGACGGTTGGGAGGGAGATTCACTCTGTGTCTGACCCGGGGAGTGTGTGATGTGACGGTGTGGAGGGAGATTCACTCTCTGTCTGACCCGGGAGTGTGTGATGGGACGGTATGGAAGGATACTCACTCTGTGTCTGACCCCGGGAGTGTGTGATGGGACGGTGTGGAGGGAGATTCACTCTGTGTCTGACCCCTGGAGTGTGTGATGGGATGATGGGGAGGGAGATTCACTCTGTGTCTGACCCCGGGAGTGTGTGATGGGATGATGGGGAGGGATATTCGCTCTGTGTCTGACCCCGGGACTGTGTGATGGGACGGTGGGGAGGCAGATTCACTCTGTGTCTGACCCCGGGAGTGTGTGATGGGACGGTGTGGAGGGAGATTCACTCTGTGTCTGACCCCGGGAGTGTGAGATGGGACGGTGTGGAGGGAGATTTACTCTGTGTCTGACCCCGGGAGTGTGTGATGGGACGGTGTGGAGGGAGATTCACTCTGTGGCTGAGCTCGGGAATGTATGATGGGAAGGTGTGAAGGGAGATTTACTCTGTGTCTGACCCCGGGAGTGTGTGATGGGACGGTGTGAAGGGTGATTTACTCTGTGTCTGACCCCGGGAGTGTGTGATGGGACGGTCTGAAGGGTGATTTACTATGTGTCTGTCCCCGGGAGTTTGTGATGGGACGGTATGGTGGGAGCTTCAACACAAATGACTCTGCAGATGCTGGGGTCAAATGAACTCGCAGAAAACTCTTGAGAAACTCAGCAGGTCGGGCAGCCTCTGTGGAAACGAACAGACAACATTTTATGGCCGGGACCCATCGTTAGGACTGAAGTGCGGCGGGGTGGTGAACTTAAGCGACCCTCTAAAGAGCGAGGTTGGAGGCTGGGAAGGAGAAGACTGATTGGTCCCAGGTGAAAAATCACTATGGGAAAAGATCAAGGGGTTTGGAGAGGGGAAGCTGAGAGGGGATAGGCAGGAAAGGAGAAGAAGGAATGAAAGGGTTAAGCACTATGGGCGGGAGAATCAGGCGGAACCGTGAGGGAGGTGATATCCACCTGGAGGAGGAGGAAGAGTGAAACCTGGATGTGGGAATGGATGTGAGGGAATTAACGGAAGCTGGAGAAATCAAGGGCGTTTCGATCTGTGCCTGACCCTGGAATGTGTGAAGGGACTGTGAGGAAACAGCGGCACCTAGCGTCTGATCCCGGCAGTGCGTGATCCGTCCGGAGTGGTACTTCATAACATCACTCTGTGTATATCCCCGTATGCGTGAAGAGCTGATGCACAAAGAGTTTCTCTCTCCGTTTGCCATCTCGGTGATAGCTCGGAGGAAGCGGGCATCGCTCTCTGACCATTAGAATGAGTGTTCCGACTGTGTGGAGTGAGGTTCGCTCTGGTCTGATCCCAGAAGTCTATGACGGGACGGTATGGAGAGAGCTTCACAACGATCCCGGGAGTGTGTGATGGGACGGTGCGGAGGGAGATGAACTCTGTGTCTGACACCGTGGGTGTGTGTGATGGGACGGTGAGGAGGGAGCGTCACTCTGTGTCTGACCACGGATGTGTGTGATGGGACGGTGTGGAGGGAGATTCACGCTGTGTCTGACCCCGGGAGTGTGTGATGGGACGGTGTGGAGGGAGATGAACTCTGTGTCTGACACCGTGGGTGTGTGTGATGGGACGGTGAGGAGGGAGCGTCACTCTGTGTCTGACCACGGATGTGTGTGATGGGACGGTGTGGAGGGAGATTCACTCTGTGTCTGACCCCGGGAGTGTGTGATGGGACGGTGTGGATGGAGATTCACTCTGTGTCTGACCACGGGAGTGTGTGATGGGACGGTGCGGAGGGAGAATCCCTCTGTGTCTGACCACGGATGTGTGTGATGGGACGGTGTGGGGGGAGCTTTACTCTGTGTCTGACCCCGGGAGTGTGTGATGGGACGGTGTGAAGGGTGATTTACTCTGTGTCTGACCCCGGGAGTGTGTGATGGGACGCTGTGAAGGGAGATTCACTCTGTGTCTGACCCCGGGATTATGTGATGGGACGGTTGGGAGGGAGATTCACTCTGTGTCTGACCCGGGGAGTGTGTGATGTGACGGTGTGGAGGGAGATTCACTCTCTGTCTGACCCGGGAGTGTGTGATGGGACAGTATGGAAGGATACTCACTCTGTGTCTGACCCCGGGAGTGTGTGATGGGACGGTGTGGAGGGAGATTCACTCTGTGTCTGACCCCTGGAGTGTGTGTTGGGATGATGGGGAGGGAGATTCACTCTGTGTCTGACCCCGGGAGTGTGTGATGGGATGATGGGGAGGGATATTCGCTCTGTGTCTGACCCCGGGACTGTGTGATGGGACGGTGGGGAGGCAGATTCACTCTGTGTCTGACCCCGGGAGTGTGTGATGGGACGGTGTGGAGGGAGATTCACTCTGTGTCTGACCCCGGGAGTGTGAGATGGGACGGTGTGGAGGGAGATTTACTCTGTGTCTGACCCCGGGAGTGTGTGATGGGACGGTGTGGAGGGAGTTTCACTCTGTGGCTGAGCTCGGGAATGTATGATGGGAAGGTGTGAAGGGAGATTTACTCTGTGTCTGACCCCGGGAGTGTGTGATGGGACGGTGTGAAGGGTGATTTACTCTGTGTCTGACCCCGGGAGTGTGTGATGGGACGGTCTGAAGGGTGATTTACTATGTGTCTGTCCCCGGGAGTTTGTGATGGGACGGTATGGTGGGAGCTTCAACACAAATGACTCTGCAGATGCTGGGGTCAAATGAACGCGCAGAAAACTTTTGAGAAACTCAGCAGGTCGGGCAGCCTCTGTGGAAACGAACAGACAACATTTTATGGCCGGGACCCATCGTTAGGACTGAAGTGCGGCGGGGTGGTGAACTTAAGCGACCCTCTAAAGAGCGAGGTTGGAGGCTGGGAAGGAGAAGACTGATTGGTCCCAGGTGAAAAATCACTATGGGAAAAGATCAAGGGGTTTGGAGAGGGGAAGCTGAGAGGGGATAGGCAGGAAAGGAGAAGAAGGAATGAAAGGGTTAAGCACTATGGGCGGGAGAATCAGGCGGAACCGTGAGGGAGGTGATATCCACCTGGAGGAGGAGGAAGAGTGAAACCTGGATGTGGGAATGGATGTGAGGGAATTAACGGAAGCTGGAGAAATCAAGGGCGTTTCGATCTGTGCCTGACCCTGGAATGTGTGAAGGGACTGTGAGGAAACAGCGGCACCTAGCGTCTGATCCCGGCAGTGCGTGATCCGTCCGGAGTGGTACTTCATAACATCACTCTGTGTATATCCCCGTATGCGTGAAGAGCTGATGCACAAAGAGTTTCTCTCTCCGTTTGCCATCTCGGTGATAGCTCGGAGGAAGCGGGCATCGCTCTCTGACCATTAGAATGAGTGTTCCGACTGTGTGGAGTGAGGTTCGCTCTGGTCTGATCCCAGAAGTCTATGACGGGACGGTATGGAGAGAGCTTCACAACGATCCCGGGAGTGTGTGATGGGACGGTGCGGAAGGAGCTGAACTCTGTGTGTGATCACGTGGGTGTGAGATGAGACAGTGCGGAGGGAGATTCACTCTGTGTCTGACCCTGGGAGTGTGTGATGGGACGGTGCGGAGGGAGATGAACTCTGTGTCTGACACCGTGGGTGTGTGTGATGGGACGGTGAGGAGGGAGCGTCACTCTGTGTCTGACCCCGGGAGTGTGTGATGGGACGGTGTGGATGGAGATTTACTCTGTGTCTGACCCCGGGAGTGTGTGATGGGATGTTGAGGAGGGAGATTCACTCTGTGTCTGATCCCGGGAGTGTGTGATGGGACAGTGCGGAGGGAGATTCACTCTGTGTCTGACCCCGGGAGTGTGTGATGGGATGGTGTGGAGTGAGATTCACTCTGTGTCTGACCCCGGGAGTGTGTGATGGTACGGTGTGGTGGGAGATTTACTCTGTGTCTGATCCCGGGAGTGTGTGATGAGACAGTGCCGAGGGAGAGTCACACAGTGTCTGTCGCCCGGACAGTGTGATGGGACGGTGTGGTGGGAGATTCACTCTGTGGCTGAGCTCGGGAATGTATGATGGAACGGTGTGAAGGGAGATTTACTCTGTGTCTGACCCCGGGAGTGTGTGATGGGACGGTGTGAAGGGTGATTTACTCTGTGTCTGACCCCGGGAGTGTGTGATGGGACGGTGTGAAGGGTGATTTACTCTGTGTCTGACCCCGGGAGTGTGTGATGGGACGGTATGGTGGGAGCTTCAACACAAAAGACTCTGCAGATGCTGGGGTCAAATGAACGCGCAGAAAACTCTTGAGGAACTCAGCAGGTCGGGCAGCTTCTGTGGAAACGAACAGACAACATTTTATGGCCGGGACCCATCGTTAGGACTGAAGTGCGGCGGGGTGTTGAACTTAAGCGACCCTGTAAAGAGCGAGGTTGGAGGCTGGGAAGGAGAAGGCTGATTGGTCCCAGGTGAAAAATCACTAAGGGAAAAGATCAAGGGGTTTGGAGAGGGGAAGCTGTGAGGGGATAGGCAGGAAAGGAGAAGAAGGAATGAAAGGGTTAAGCACTATGGGCGGGAGAATCAGGCAGAACCATGAGGGAGGTGATATCCATCTGGAGGAGGAGGCAGAGTGAAACCGGGATGTGGGAAGGGATGTGAGGGAATTACCGGAAGATGGAGAAATCAAGGGAGTTCCGTTCTGTGCCTGATCCTGGCATGTGTGAAGGGTCTGTGAGGAAACAGCGGCACCTAGCGTCTGATCCCGGCAGTGCGTGATCCGTCCGGACTGGTACTTCATAACATCACTCTGTGTCTATCCCCGTATGCGTGAAGAGCTGATGCACAAAGAGTTTCTCTCTCCGTTTGCCATCTCGGTGATAGCTCGGAGGAAGCGGGCATCGCTCTCTGACCATTAGAATGACTGTTCCGACTGTGTGGAGTGAGGTTCGCTCTGGTCTGATCCCAGAAGTCTATGACGGGACGGTATGGAGAGAGCTTCACAACGATCCCGGGAGTGTGTGATGGGACGGTGCGGAGGGAGATGAACTCTGTGCCTGACCCCGTGGGTGTGTGTGATGGGACGGTACGGGGGGAGATTCACTCTCTGTCTGACCCGGGAGTGTGTGATTCGACTGTGCGGAGGGAGATTCACTCTGTTTCTGACTCTGGGAGTGTGTGATGGGAGGGTGTGGAGGGAAACTCACTCTCTGTCTGAACCCGGGAGTGTGTGATGGGACGGTGCGGAGGGAGATTCCCTCTGTGTCTGACCACGGATGTGTGTGATGGGACGGTGCGGAGGGAGATTCACCCTGTGTCTGACACCGGGAGTGTGTGATGGGACGGTGTGGATGGAGATTCACTCTGTGTCTGACCCCGGGAGTGTGTGATAGAACGGGGCGGAGGGAGATTCACTCTCTGTCTGACCCTGGCGTGTGTGATGGGACGGTGTGGAAGGATACTCACTCTGTGTCTGACCCAGGGAGTGTGTGATGGGACGGTGTGGAGGGAGATTCACTCTGTGTCTGACCCCTTGAGTGTGTGATGGGACGGTGTGGAGGGAGATTCACTCTGTGTCAGATCCCGGGAGTGCGTGATGGGACGGTGTGGAGGGAGATTCACTCTGTGTCTGACCCCTGGAGTGTGTGATGGGACGGTGTGGAGGGAGATTCACTCTGTGTCAGATCCCGGGAGTGTGAGATGGGACGGTGTGGAGGGAGACTCACTCTGTGTCTGACCACGGGAGTGTGTGATGGAATGATGGGGAGGGATATTCGCTCTGTGTCTGACCCCGGGACAGTGTGATGGGACGGTGGGGAGGGAGATTCACTCTGTGTCTGACCCCGGGAGTGTGTGATGGGACGGTGTGGAGGGAGATTCACTCTGTGTCTGACCCCGGGAGTGTGTGATGGGACGGTGTGGAGGGAGATTCACTCTGTGTCTGACCCCGGGAGTGTGTGATGGGACGGTTTGGAGGGAGATTCACTCTGTGGCTGAGCTCGGGAATGTATGATGGGAAGGTGTGAAGGGAGATTTACTCTGTGTCTGACCCCGGGAGTGTGTTCGGACGGTGTGGAGGGAGATTCACTCTGTGTCTGACCCCGGGAGTGTGTGATGGAACGGTGTGGAGGGAGATTCACTCTGTGTCTGAACCCGGGAGTGTGTGATGGGACTGTATGGTGGCAGCTTCAACACAAAAGACTCTGCAGATGCTGTGGTCAAATGAACGCGCAGAAAACTCTTGAGGAACTCAGCAGGTCGGGCAGCCTCTGTGGAAACGAACAGACAACATTTTATGGCAGGGTCCCATCGTTAGGACTGAAGTGCGGCGGGGTGTTGAACTTAAGCGACCCTGTAAAGAACGTTGTTGGAGGCTGGGAAGGAGAAGACTGATTGGTCCCAGGTGAAAAATCGCTAAGTGAAAAGATCAAGGGGTTTGGAGAGGGGAAGCTGAGAGGGGATAGGCAGGAAAGGAGAAGAAGGAATGAAAGGGTTAAGCACTATAGGCGGGAGAATCAGGCGGAACCGTGAGGGAGGTGATATCCATCTGGAGGAGGAGGAAGAGTGAAACCTGGATGTGGGAAGTGGATGTGATGGAATTACCGGAAGCTGGAGAAATCAAGGGCGTTTCGTTCTGTGCCTGACCCTGGAATGTGTGAAGGGACTGTGAGGAAACAGCGGCACCTAGCGTCTGATCCCGGCAGTGCGTGATCCGTCCGGAGTGGTACTTCATAACATCACTCTGTGTATATCCCCGTATGCGTGAATAGCTGATGCACAAAGAGTTTCTCTCTCCGTTTGCCATCTCTGTGATAGCTCGGAGGAAGCGGGCATCGCTCTCTGACCATTAGAATGAGTGTTCCGACTGTGTGGAGTGAGTTTCGCTCTGGTCTGATCCCAGAAGTCTATGACGGGACGGTATGGAGAGAGCTTCACAACGATCCCGGATGGGACGGTGCGGAGGGAGATGAACTCTGTGTGTGACCCCGTGGGTGTGAGATGAGACAGTGCGGAGGGAGATTCACTCTGTGTCTGACCCTGGGAGTGTGTGATGAGACGGTGCGGAGGGAGATGAACTCTGTGTCTGACACCGTGGGTGTGTGTGATGGGACGGTGAGGAGGGAGCGTCACTCTGTGTCTGACCCCGGGAGTGTGTGATGGGACGGTGTGGATGGAGATTTACTCTGTGTCTGATCCCGGGAGCGTGTGATGAGACAGTGCGGAGGGAGATTCACTCTGTGTCTGACCCCGGGAGTGTGTGATGGGATGGTGTGGAGGGAGATTCACTCTGTGTCTGATCCCGGGAATGTGTGATGGGACGGTGTGGTGGGAGATTTACTCTCTGCCTGATCCCGGGAGAGTGCGATGAGACAGTGCGGAGGGAGATTCACTCTGTGTCTGACCACGGGAGTGTGTGATGGGATGGTGCGGAGGGAGATTCACTCTGTGTCTGACCACGGGAGCGTGTGATGGGACGGTGTGGAGGGAGATTCGCTCTGTGTCTGACCCCGGGTCTGTGTGATGGGACGGTGTGGAGTGAGATTCACTCTGTGTCTGACCGGGGTGTGTGAGATGGGACGGTGCGGAGGGAGATTCACCCTGTATCTGACCCCGGGAGAGTGTGATGGGACGGTGCGGAGGGAGATTCACTCTGTGTCTGATCCCGGGAGCGTGTGATGAGACAGTGCGGAGGGAGATTCACTCTGTGTCTGACCCCGGGAGTGTGTGATGGGATGGTGTGGAGGGAGATTCACTCTGTGTCTGATCCCGGGAGTGTGTGATGGGACGGTGTGGTGGGAGATTTACTCTCTGTCTGATCCCGGGAGAGTGCGATGAGACAGTGCGGAGGGAGATTCACTCTGTGTCTGACCACGGGAGTGTGTGATGTGATGGTGGGGAGGGAGATTCACACAGTGTCTGTCGCCCGGACAGTGTGATGGGACGGTGTGGAGGGAGATTCACTCTGTGTCTGACCCCGGGAGTGTGTGATAGAACGGGGCGGAGGGAGATTCACTCTGTGTCCGACCACGGTATTGTGAGATGGGACCGTGGGGAGGGAGATTCACACAGTGTCTGACCCTGGGAGTGTGTGATGGGACGGTGTGGAGGGAGCTTCACTCTGTGACTGACCCCGGGAGTGTGTGATGGGACGGTGTGGGGGGAGCTTTACTCTGTGTCTGACCCCGGGAGTGTGTGATGGGACGGTGTAAAGGGAGATTCACTCTGTGTCTGACCCCGGGAGTATGTGATGGGACGGTTGGGAGGGAGATTCACTCTGTGTCTGACCCGGGGAGTGTGTGATGGGACGGTGTGGAGGGAGATTCACTCTCTGTCTGACCCTGGAGTGTGTGATGGGACGGTGTGGAAGGATACTCACTCTGTGTCTGACCCAGGGAGTGTGTGATGGGACGGTGTGGAGGGAGATTCACTCTGTGTCTGACCCCTTGAGTGTGTGATGGGACGGTGTGGAGGGAGATTCACTCTGTGTCAGATCCCGGGAGTGCGTGATGGGACGGTGTGGAGGGAGATTCACTCTGTGACTGACCCCTGGAGTGTGTGATGGGACGGTGTGGAGGGAGATTCTCTCTGTGTCAGATCCCGGGAGTGGGAGATGGGACGGTGTGGAGGGAGACTCACTCTGTGTCTGACCACGGGAGTGTGTGATGGAATGATGGGGAGGGATATTCGCTCTGTGTCTGACCCCGGGACTGTGTGATGGGACGGTGGGGAGGGAGATTCACTCTGTGTCTGACCCCGGGAGTGTGTGATGGGACGGTGTGGAGGGAGATTCACTCTGTGTCTGACCCCGGGAGTGTGTGATGGGACGGTGTGGAGGGAGATTCACTCTGTGTCTGACCCTGGGAGTGTGTGATGGGACGGTGCGGAGGGAGATGAACTCTGTGTCTGACACCGTGGGTGTGTGTGATGGGACGGTGAGGAGGGAGCGTCACTCTGTGTCTGACCCCGGGAGTGTGTGATGGGACGGTGTGGATGGAGATTTGCTCTGTGTCTGACCCCGGGAGTGTGTGATGGGATGGTGAGGAGGGAGATTCACTCTGTGTCTGATCCCGGGAGTGTGTGATGGGACAGTGCGGAGGGAGATTCACTCTGTGTCTGACCCCGGGAGTGTGTGATGTGATGGTGGGGAGGGAGATTCACACAGTGTCTGTCGCCCGGACAGTGTGATGGGACGGTGTGGAGGGAGATTCACTCTGTGTCTGACCCCGGGAGTGTGTGATGGGATGGTGCGGATGGAGATGAACCCTGTGTCTGATCCCGGGAGTGTGTGATGGGATGGTGTGGAGTGAGATTCACTCTGTGTCTGACCCCGGGAGTGTGTGATGGGACGGTGTGGTGGGAGATTTACTCTGTGTCTGATCCCGGGAGTGTGTGATGAGACAGTGCGGAGGGAGATTCACACAGTGTCTGTCGCCCGGACAGTGTGATGGGACGGTGTGGTGGGAGATTCACTCTGTGGCTGAGCTCGGGAATGTATGATGGAACGGTGTGAAGGGAGATTTACTCTGTGTCTGACCCCGGGAGTGTGTGATGGGACGGTGTGAAGGGTGATTTACTCTGTGTCTGACCCCGGGAGTGTGTGATGGGACGGTGTGAAGGGTGATTTACTCTGTGTCTGACCCCGGGAGTATGTGATGGGACGGTTGGGAGGGAGATTCACTCTGTGTCTGACCCGGGGAGTGTGTGATGGGACGGTGTGGAGGGAGATTCACTCTCTGTCTGACCCTGGAGTGTGTGATGGGACGGTGTGAAAGGATACTCACTCTGTGTCTGACCCAGGGAGTGTGTGATGGGACGGTGTGGAGGGAGATTCACTCTGTGTCTGACCCCTTGAGTGTGTGATGGGACGGTGTGGAGGGAGATTCACTCTGTGTCAGATCCCGGGAGTGCGTGATGGGACGGTGTGGAGGGAGATTCACTCTGTGTCTGATCCCGGGAGTGTGTGATGGGACAGTGCGGAGGGAGATTCACTCTGTGTCTGACCCCGGGAGTGTGTGATGTGATGGTGGGGAGGGAGATTCACACAGTGTCTGTCGCCCGGACAGTGTGATGGGACGGTGTGGAGGGAGATTCACTCTGTGTCTGACCCCGGGAGTGTGTGATGGGATGGTGCGGATGGAGATGAACTCTGTGTCTGATCCCGGGAGTGTGTGATGGGATGGTGTGGAGTGAGATTCACTCTGTGTCTGACCCCGGGAGTGTGTGATGGGACGGTGTGGTGGGAGATTCACTCTGTGGCTGAGCTCGGGAATGTATGATGGAACGGTGTGAAGGGAGATTTACTCTGTGTCTGACCCCGGGAGTGTGTGATGGGACGGTGTGAAGGGTGATTTACTCTGTGTCTGACCCCGGGAGTGTGTGATGGGACGGTGTGAAGTGTGATTTACTCTGTGTCTGACCCCGGGAGTATGTGATGGGACGGTTGGGAGGGAGATTCACTCTGTGTCTGACCCGGGGAGTGTGTGATGGGACGGTGTGGAGGGAGATTCACTCTCTGTCTGACCCTGGAGTGTGTGATGGGACGGTGTGGAAGGATACTGACTCTGTGTCTGACCCAGGGAGTGTGTGATGGGACGGTGTGGAGGGAGATTCACTCTGTGTCTGACCCCTTGAGTGTGTGATGGGACGGTGTGGAGGGAGATTCACTCTGTGTCAGATCCCGGGAGTGCGTGATGGGACGGTGTGGAGGGAGATTCACTCTGTGTCTGACCCCTGGAGTGTGTGATGGGACGGTGTGGAGGGAGATTCTCTCTGTGTCAGATCCCGGGAGTGGGAGATGGGACGGTGTGGAGGGAGACTCACTCTGTGTCTGACCACGGGAGTGTGTGATGGAATGATGGGGAGGGATATTCGCTCTGTGTCTGACCCCGGGACTGTGTGATAGAACGGGGCGGAGGGAGATTCACTCTGTGTCCGACCACGGTATTGTGAGATGGGACCGTGGGGAGGGAGATTCACACAGTGTCTGACCCTGGGAGTGTGTGATGGGACGGTGTGGAGGGAGCTTCACTCTGTGACTGACCCCGGGAGTGTGTGATGGGACGGTGTGGGGGGAGCTTTACTCTGTGTCTGACCCCGGGAGTGTGTGATGGGACGGTGTAAAGGGAGATTCACTCTGTGTCTGACCCCGGGAGTATGTGATGGGACGGTTGGGAGGGAGATTCACTCTGTGTCTGACCCGGGGAGTGTGTGATGGGACGGTGTGGAGGGAGATTCACTCTCTGTCTGACCCTGGAGTGTGTGATGGGACGGTGTGGAAGGATACTCACTCTGTGTCTGACCCAGGGAGTGTGTGATGGGACGGTGTGGAGGGAGATTCACTCTGTGTCTGACCCCTTGAGTGTGTGATGGGACGGTGTGGAGGGAGATTCACTCTGTGTCAGATCCCGGGAGTGCGTGATGGGACGGTGTGGAGGGAGATTCACTCTGTGTCTGACCCCTGGAATGTGTGATGGGACGGTGTGGAGGGAGATTCTCTCTGTGTCAGATCCCGGGAGTGGGAGATGGGACGGTGTGGAGGGAGACTCACTCTGTGTCTGACCACGGGAGTGTGTGATGGAATGATGGGGAGGGATATTCGCTCTGTGTCTGACCCCGGGACTGTGTGATGGGACGGTGGGGAGGGAGATTCACTCTGTGTCTGACCCCGGGAGTGTGTGATGGGACGGTGTGGAGGGAGATTCACTCTGTGTCTGACCCCGGGAGTGTGTGATGGGACGGTGTGGAGGGAGATTCACTCTGTGTCTGACCCTGGGAGTGTGTGATGGGACGGTGCGGAGGGAGATGAACTCTGTGTCTGACACCGTGGGTGTGTGTGATGGGACGGTGAGGAGGGAGCGTCACTCTGTGTCTGACCCCGGGAGTGTGTGATGGGACGGTGTGGATGGAGATTTGCTCTGTGTCTGACCCCGGGAGTGTGTGATGGGATGGTGAGGAGGGAGATTCACTCTGTGTCTGATCCCGGGAGTGTGTGATGGGACAGTGCGGAGGGAGATTCACTCTGTGTCTGACCCCGGGAGTGTGTGATGTGATGGTGGGGAGGGAGATTCACACAGTGTCTGTCGCCCGGACAGTGTGATGGGACGGTGTGGAGGGAGATTCACTCTGTGTCTGACCCCGGGAGTGTGTGATGGGATGGTGCGGATGGAGATGAACCCTGTGTCTGATCCCGGGAGTGTGTGATGGGATGGTGTGGAGTGAGATTCACTCTGTGTCTGACCCCGGGAGTGTGTGATGGGACGGTGTGGTGGGAGATTTACTCTGTGTCTGATCCCGGGAGTGTGTGATGAGACAGTGCGGAGGGAGATTCACACAGTGTCTGTCGCCCGGACAGTGTGATGGGACGGTGTGGTGGGAGATTCACTCTGTGGCTGAGCTCGGGAATGTATGATGGAACGGTGTGAAGGGAGATTTACTCTGTGTCTGACCCCGGGAGTGTGTGATGGGACGGTGTGAAGGGTGATTTACTCTGTGTCTGACCCCGGGAGTATGTGATGGGACGGTTGGGAGGGAGATTCACTCTGTGTCTGACCCGGGGAGTGTGTGATGGGACGGTGTGGAGGGAGATTCACTCTCTGTCTGACCCTGGAGTGTGTGATGGGACGGTGTGAAAGGATACTCACTCTGTGTCTGACCCAGGGAGTGTGTGATGGGACGGTGTGGAGGGAGATTCACTCTGTGTCTGACCCCTTGAGTGTGTGATGGGACGGTGTGGAGGGAGATTCACTCTGTGTCAGATCCCGGGAGTGCGTGATGGGACGGTGTGGAGGGAGATTCACTCTGTGTCTGATCCCGGGAGTGTGTGATGGGACAGTGCGGAGGGAGATTCACTCTGTGTCTGACCCCGGGAGTGTGTGATGTGATGGTGGGGAGGGAGATTCACACAGTGTCTGTCGCCCGGACAGTGTGATGGGACGGTGTGGAGGGAGATTCACTCTGTGTCTGACCCCGGGAGTGTGTGATGGGATGGTGCGGATGGAGATGAACTCTGTGTCTGATCCCGGGAGTGTGTGATGGGATGGTGTGGAGTGAGATTCACTCTGTGTCTGACCCCGGGAGTGTGTGATGGGACGGTGTGGTGGGAGATTCACTCTGTGGCTGAGCTCGGGAATGTATGATGGAACGGTGTGAAGGGAGATTTACTCTGTGTCTGACCCCGGGAGTGTGTGATGGGACGGTGTGAAGGGTGATTTACTCTGTGTCTGACCCCGGGAGTGTGTGATGGGACGGTGTGAAGTGTGATTTACTCTGTGTCTGACCCCGGGAGTATGTGATGGGACGGTTGGGAGGGAGATTCACTCTGTGTCTGACCCGGGGAGTGTGTGATGGGACGGTGTGGAGGGAGATTCACTCTCTGTCTGACCCTGGAGTGTGTGATGGGACGGTGTGGAAGGATACTCACTCTGTGTCTGACCCAGGGAGTGTGTGATGGGACGGTGTGGAGGGAGATTCACTCTGTGTCTGACCCCTTGAGTGTGTGATGGGACGGTGTGGAGGGAGATTCACTCTGTGTCAGATCCCGGGAGTGCGTGATGGGACGGTGTGGAGGGAGATTCACTCTGTGTCTGACCCCTGGAGTGTGTGATGGGACGGTGTGGAGGGAGATTCACTCTGTGTCAGATCCCGGGAGTGGGAGATGGGACGGTGTGGAGGGAGACTCACTCTGTGTCTGACCACGGGAGTGTGTGATGGAATGATGGGGAGGGATATTCGCTCTGTGTCTGACCCCGGGACTGTGTGATGGGACGGTGGGGAGGGAGATTCACTCTGTGTCTGACCCCGGGAGTGTGTGATGGGACGGTGTGGAGGGAGATTCACTCTGTGTCTGACCCCGGGAGTGTGTGATGGGACGGTGTGGAGGGAGATTCACTCTGTGTCTGACCCCGGGAGTGTGTGATGGGACGGTGTGGAGGGAGATTCACTCTGTGGCTGAGCTCGGGAATGTATGATGGGAAGGTGTGAAGGGAGATTTACTCTGTGTCTGACCCCGGGTGTGTGTTCGGACGGTGTGGAGGGAGATTCACTCTGTGTCTGACCCCGGGAGTGTGTGATGGAACGGTGTGGAAGGAGATTCACTCTGTGTCTGAACCCGGGAGTGTGTGATGGGACTGTATGGTGGCAGCTTCAACACAAAAGACTCTGCAGATGCTGGGGTCAAATGAACGCGCAGAAAACTCTTGAGGAACTCAGCAGGTCGGGCAGCCTCTGTGGAAACGAACAGACAACATTTTATGGCCGGGACCCATCGTTAGGACTGAAGTGCGGCGGGGTGTTGAACTTAAGCGACCATGTAAAGAGCGAGGTTGGAGGCTGGGAAGAAGAAGACTGATTGGTCCCAGGTGAAAAATCACTAAGTGAAAAGATCAAGGGGTTTGGAGAGGGGAAGCTGAGAGGGGATAGGCAGGAAAGGAGAAGAAGGAATGAAAGGGTTAAGCACTATAGGCGGGAGAATCAGGCGGAACCGTGAGGGAGGTGATATCCATCTGGAGGAGGAGGAAGAGTGAAACCTGGATGTGGGAAGTGGATGTGATGGAATTACCGGAAGCTGGAGAAATCAAGGGCGTTTAGTTCTGTGCCTGACCCTGGAATGTGTGAAGGGACTGTGAGGAAACAGCGGCACCTAGCGTCTGATCCCGGCAGTGCGTGATCCGTCCGGACTGGTACTTTATAACATCACTCTGTGTATATCCCCGTATGCGTGAATAGCTGATGCACAAAGAGTTTCTCTCTCCGTTTGCCATCTCGGTGATAGCTCGGAGGAAGCGGGCATCGCTCTCTGACCATTAGAATGAGTGTTCCGACTGTGTGGAGTGAGTTTCGCTCTGGTCTGATCCCAGAAGTCTATGACGGGACGGTATGGAGAGAGCTTCACAACGATCCCGGATGGGACGGTGCGGAGGGAGATGAACTCTGTGTGTGACCCCGTGGGTGTGAGATGAGACAGTGCGGAGGGAGATTCACTCTGTGTCTGACCCTGGGAGTGTGTGATGAGACGGTGCGGAGGGAGATGAACTCTGTGTCTGACCCCGGGAGTGTGTGATGGGACGGTGTGGAGGGCGATTCACTCTGTGTCTGACGCCGGGAGTGTGTGATGGGACGGTGTGGATGGAGATTTACTCTGTGTCTGATCCCGGGAGCGTGTGATGAGACAGTGCGGAGGGAGATTCACTCTGTGTCTGACCCCGGGAGTGTGTGATGGGATGGTGTGGAGGGAGATTCACTCTGTGTCTGATCCCGGGAGTGTGTGATGGGACGGTGTGGTGGGAGATTTACTCTCTGTCTGATCCCGGGAGAGTGCGATGAGACAGTGCGGAGGGAGATTCACTCTGTGTCTGACCACGGGAGTGTGTGATGTGATGGTGGGGAGGGAGATTCACACAGTGTCTGTCGCCCGGACAGTGTGATGGGACGGTGTGGAGGGAGATTCACTCTGTGTCTGACCCCGGGAGTGTGTGATGGGATGGTGTGGATGGAGATGAACTCTGTGTCTGATCCCGGGAGTGTGTGATGAGACAGTGCGGAGGGAGATTCACTCTGTGTCTGACCCCGGGAGTGTGTGATGTGATGGTGTGGAGTGTGATTCACTCTGTGTCTGACCCCGGGAGTGTGTGATGGGACGGTGTGGTGGGAGATTTACTCTGTGTCTGATCCCGGGAGTGTGTGTTGAGACAGTGCCGAGGGAGATTCACACAGTGCCTGTCGCCCGGACAGTGTGATGGGACGGTGTGGTGGGAGATTCACTCTGTGGCTGAGCTCGGGAATGTATGATGGAACGGTGTGAAGGGAGATTTACTCTGTGTCTGACCCCGGGAGTGTGTGATGGGACGGTGTGAAGGGTGATTTACTCTGTGTCTGACCCCGGGAGTGTGTGATGGGACGGTGTGAAGGGTGATTTACTCTGTGTCTGACCCCGGGATTGTGTGATGGGACGGTATGATGGGAGCTTCAACACAAAAGACTCTGCAGATGCTGGGGTCAAATGAACGCGCAGAAAACTCTTGAGGAACTCAGCAGGTCGGGCAGCCTCTGTGGAAACGAAGAGACAACATTTTATGGCCGGGACCCATCGTTAGGACTGAAGTGCGGCGGGGTGTTGAACTTAAGCGACCCTGTAAAGAGCGAGGTTGGAGGCTGGGAAGGAGAAGACTGATTGGTCCCAGGTGAAAAATCACTAAGGGAAAAGATCAAGGGGTTTGGAGAGGGGAAGCTGAGAGGGGATAGGCAGGAAAGGAGAAGAAGGAATGAAAGGGTTAAGCACTATGGGCGGGAGAATTAGGCGGAACCGTGAGGGAGGTGATATCCACCTGGAGGAGGAGGAAGAGTGAAACCTGGATGTGGGAATGGATGTGAGGGAATTACCGGAAGCTGGAGAAATCAAGGGCGTTTCGTTCTGTGCCTGACCCTGGAATGTGTGAAGGGACTGTGAGGAAACAGCGGCACCTAGCGTCTGATCCCGGCAGTGCGTGATCCGTCCGGAGTGGTACTTCATAACATCACTCTGTGTATATCCCCGTATGCGTGAAGAGCTGATGCACAAAGAGTTTCTCTCTCCGTTTGCCATCTCGGTGATAGCTCGGAGGAAGCGGGCATCGCTCTCTGACCA
The DNA here is from genome assembly GCF_048418815.1 of Hemitrygon akajei. Classification (NCBI taxonomy): domain Eukaryota; kingdom Metazoa; phylum Chordata; class Chondrichthyes; order Myliobatiformes; family Dasyatidae; genus Hemitrygon; species Hemitrygon akajei. Next base: position 38,921 of record NW_027331965.1, read on the forward strand.
TTAGAATGAGTGTTCCGACTGTGTGGAGTGAGGTTCGCTCTGGTCTGATCCCAGAAGTCTATGACGGGACGGTATGGAGAGAGCTTCACAACGATCCCGGGAGTGTGTGATGGGACGGTGCGGAAGGAGCTGAACTCTGTGTGTGACCACGTGGGTGTGAGATGAGACAGTGCGGAGGGAGATTCACTCTGTGTCTGACCCTGGGAGTGTGTGATGGGACGGTGCGGAGGGAGATGAACTCTGTGCCTGACCCCGTGGGTGTGTGTGATGGGACGGTGCGGGGGGAGATTCACTCTCTGTCTGACCAGGGAGTGTGTGATTCGACTGTGCGGAGGGAGATTCACTCTGTTTCTGACTCTGGGTGTGTGTGATGGGAGGGTGTGGAGGGAAATTCACTCTCTGTCTGAACCCGGGAGTGTGTGATGGGACGGTGCGGAGGGAGATTCCCTCTGTGTCTGACCACGGATGTGTGTGATGGGACGGTGTGGAGGGAGATTCACGCTGTGTCTGACCCCGGGAGTGTGTGATGGGACGTTGTGGATGGAGATTCACTCTGTGTCTGACCACGGGAGTGTGTGATGGGACGGTGCGGAGGGAGATTCCCTCTGTGTCTGACCACGGATGTGTGTGATGGGACGGTGTGGGGGGAGCTTTACTCTGTGTCTGACCCCGGGAGTGTGTGATGGGACGCTGTGAAGGGAGATTCACTCTGTGTCTGACCCCGGGATTATGTGATGGGACGGTTGGGAGGGAGATTCACTCTGTGTCTGACCCGGGGAGTGTGTGATGTGACGGTGTGGAGGGAGATTCACTCTCTGTCTGACCCGGGAGTGTGTGATGGGACGGTATGGAAGGATACTCACTCTGTGTCTGACCCCGGGAGTGTGTGATGGGACGGTGTGGAGGGAGATTCACTCTGTGTCTGACCCCTGGAGTGTGTGATTGGATGATGGGGAGGGAGATTCACTCTGTGTCTGATCCCGGGAGTGTGTGATGGGACGGTGTGGAGGGAGACTCACTCTGTGTCTGACCCCGGGAGTGTGTGATGGGACGGTGCGGAGGGAGATTCCCTCTGTGTCTGACCACCGATGTGTGTGATGGGACGGTGTGGAGGGAGATTCACGCTGTGTCTGACCCCGGGAGTGTGTGATGGGACGGTGTGGATGGAGATTCACTCTGTGTCTGACCACGGGAGTGTGTGATGGGACGGTGCGGAGGGAGATTCCCTCTGTGTCTGACCACGGATGTGTGTGATGGGACGGTGTGGGGGGAGCTTTACTCTGTGTCTGACCCCGGGAGTGTGTGATGGGACGGTGTGAAGGGTGATTTACTCTGTGTCTGACCCCGGGAGTGTGTGATGGGACGCTGTGAAGGGAGATTCACTCTGTGTCTGACCCCGGGATTATGTGATGGGACGGTTGGGAGGGAGATTCACTCTGTGTCTGACCCGGGGAGTGTGTGATGTGACGGTGTGGAGGGAGATTCACTCTCTGTCTGACCCGGGAGTGTGTGATGGGACGGTATGGAAGGATACTCACTCTGTGTCTGACCCCGGGAGTGTGTGATGGGACGGTGTGGAGGGAGATTCACTCTGTGTCTGACCCCTGGAGTGTGTGATGGGATGATGGGGAGGGAGATTCACTCTGTGTCTGATCCCGGGAGTGTGTGATGGGACGGTGTGGAGGGAGACTCACTCTGTGTCTGACCCCGGGAGTGTGTGATGGGATGATGGGGAGGGATATTCGCTCTGTGTCTGACCCCGGGACTGTGTGATGGGACGGTGGGGAGGCAGATTCACTCTGTGTCTGACCCCGGGAGTGTGTGATGGGACGGTGTGGAGGGAGATTCACTCTGTGTCTGACCCCGGGAGTGTGAGATGGGACGGTGTGGAGGGAGATTTACTCTGTGTCTGACCCCGGGAGTGTGTGATGCGACGGTGTGGAGGGAGATTCACTCTGTGGCTGAGCTCGGGAATGTATGATGGGAAGGTGTGAAGGGAGATTTACTCTGTGTCTGACCCCGGGAGTGTGTGATGGGACGGTGTGAAGGGTGATTTACTCTGTGTCTGACCCCGGGAGTGTGTGATGGGACGGTCTGAAGGGTGATTTACTATGTGTCTGTCCCCGGGAGTTTGTGATGGGACGGTATAGTGGGAGCTTCAACACAAATGACTCTGCAGATGCTGGGGTCAAATGAACGCGCAGAAAACTCTTGAGAAACTCAGCAGGTCGGGCAGCCTCTGTGGAAACGAACAGACAACATTTTATGGCCGGGACCCATCGTTAGGACTGAAGTGCGGCGGGGTGTTGAACTTAAGCGACCCTCTAAAGAGCGAGGTTGGAGGCTGGGAAGGAGAAGACTGATTGGTCCCAGGTGAAAAATCACTATGGGAAAAGATCAAGGGGTTTGGAGAGGGGAAGCTGAGAGGGGATAGGCAGGAAAGGAGAAGAAGGAATGAAAGGGTTAAGCACTATGGGCGGGAGAATTAGGCGGAACCGTGAGGGAGGTGATATCCACCTGGAGGAGGAGGAAGAGTGAAACCTGGATGTGGGAATGGATGTGAGGGAATTACCGGAAGCTGGAGAAATCAAGGGCGTTTCGTTCTGTGCCTGACCCTGGAATGTGTGAAGGGACTGTGAGGAAACAGCGGCACCTAGCGTCTGATCCCGGCAGTGCGTGATCCGTCCGGAGTGGTACTTCATAACATCACTCTGTGTATATCCCCGTATGCGTGAAGAGCTGATCCACAAAGAGTTTCTCTCTCCGTTTGCCATCTCGGTGATAGCTCGGAGGAAGCGGGCATCGCTCTCTGACCATTAGAATGAGTGTTCCGACTGTGTGGAGTGAGGTTCGCTCTGGTCTGATCCCAGAAGTCTATGACGGGACGGTATGGAGAGAGCTTCACAACGATCCCGGATGGGACGGTGCGGAGGGAGATGAACTCTGTGTGTGACCCCGTGGGTGTGAGATGAGACAGTGCGGAGGGAGATTCACTGTGTGTCTGACCCTGGGAGTGTGTGATGGGACGGTGCGGAGGGAGATGAACTCTGTGTCTGACACCGTGGGTGTTTGTGATGGGACGGTGAGGAGGGAGCGTCACTCTGTGTCTGACCCCGGGAGTGTGTGATGGGACGGTGTGGATGGAGATTTACTCTGTGTCTGATCCCGGGAGCGTGTGATGAGACAGTGCGGAGGGAGATTCACTCTGTGTCTGACCCCGGGAGTGTGTGATGGGATGGTGTGGAGGGAGATTCACTCTGTGTCTGATCCCGGGAGTGTGTGATGGGACGGTGTGGTGGGAGATTACTCTCTGTCTGATCCCGGGAGAGTGCGATGAGACAGTGCGGAGGGAGATTCACTCTGTGTCTGACCACGGGAGTGTGTGATGTGATGGTGGGGAGGGAGATTCACACAGTGTCTGTCGCCCGGACAGTGTGATGGGACGGTGTGGAGGGGGATTCACTCTGTGTCTGACCCCGGGAGTGTGTGATGGGATGGTGTGGATGGAGATGAACTCTGTGTCTGATCCCGGGAGTGTGTGATGAGACAGTGCGGAGGGAGATTCACTCTGTGTCTGACCCCGGGAGTGTGTGATGTGATGGTGTGGAGTGTGATTCACTCTGTGTCTGACCCCGGGAGTGTGTGCTGGGACGGTGTGGTGGGAGATTTACTCTGTGTCTGATCCCGGGAGTGTGTGTTGAGACAGTGCCGAGGGAGATTCACACAGTGCCTGTCGCCCGGACAGTGTGATGGGACGGTGTGGTGGGAGATTCACTCTGTGGCTGAGCTCGGGAATGTATGATGGAACGGTGTGAAGGGAGATTTACTCTGTGTCTGACCCCGGGAGTGTGTGATGGGACGGTGTGAAGGGTGATTTACTCTGTGTCTGACCCCGGGAGTGTGTGATGGGACGGTGTGAAGGGTGATTTACTCTGTGTCTGACCCCGGGATTGTGTGATGGGACGGTATGGTGGGAGCTTCAACACAAAAGACTCTGCAGATGCTGGGGTCAAATGAACGCGCAGAAAACTCTTGAGGAACTCAGCAGGTCGGGCAGCCTCTGTGGAAACGAACAGACAACATTTTATGGCCGGGACCCATCGTTAGGACTGAAGTGCGGCGGGGTGTTGAACTTAAGCGACCCTGTAAAGAGCGAGGTTGGAGCCTGGGAAGGAGAAGACTGATTGGTCCCAGGTGAAAAATCACTAAGGGAAAATATCAAGGGGTTTGGAGAGGGGAAGCTGAGAGGGGATAGGCAGGAAAGGAGAAGAAGGAATGAAAGGGTTAAGCACTATGGGCGGGAGAATCAGGCGGAACCGTGAGGGAGGTGATATCCATCTGGAGGAGGAGGCAGAGTGAAACCGGGATGTGGGAAGGGATGTGAGGGAATTACCGGAAGGTGGAGAAATCAAGGGAGTTTCGTTCTGTGCCTGACCCTGGAATGTGTGAAGGGACTGTGAGGAAACAGCGGCACCTAGCGTCTGATCCCGGCAGTGCGTGATCCGTCCGGAGTGGTACTTCATAACATCACTCTGTGTCTATCCCCGTATGCGTGAAGAGCTGATGCACAAAGAGTTTCTCTCTCCGTTTGCCATCTCGGTGATAGCTCGGAGGAAGCGGGCATCGCTCTCTGACCAATAGAATGACTGTTCCGACTGTGTGGAGTGAGGTTCGCTCTGGTCTGATCCCAGAAGTCCATGACGGGACGGTATGGAGAGAGCTTCACAACGATCCCGGGAATGTGTGATGGGACGGTGCGGAGGGAGATGAACTCTGTGTCTGACCCCGGGAGTGTGTGATGGGACGGTGTGGTGGGAGATTCACTCTGTGTCTGTCGCCCGGACAGTGTGATGGGACGGTGTGGAGGGAGAGTCACTCTGTGTCTGACCCCGGGAGTGTGTGATGGGATGGTGTGGATGGAGATGAACTCTGTGTCTGATCCCGGGAGTGTGTGATGAGACAGTGCGGAGGGAGATTCACTCTGTGTCTGACCCCGGGAGTGTGTGATGGGACGGTGTGGAGTGTGATTCACTCTGTGTCTGACCCCGGGAGTGTGTGATGGGACGGTGTGGTGGGAGATTTACTCTGTGTCTGATCCCGGGAGTGTGTGTTGAGACAGTGCCGAGGGAGATTCACACAGTGCCTGTCGCCCGGACAGTGTGATGGGACGGTGTGGTGGGAGATTCACTCTGTGTCTGACCCCGGGAGTGTGTGATGGGATGGTGTGGATGGAGATTTATTCTGTGTCTGATCCCGGGAGTGTGTGATGAGACAGTGAGGAGGGAGATTCACACAGTGTCTGTCGCCCGGACAGTGTGATGGGACGGTGTGGAGGGAGATTCACTCTGTGTCTGACCCCGGGAGTGTGTGATGGGACGGTGTGGTGGGAGATTTACTCTGTGTCTGATCCCGGGAGTGTGCGATGAGACAGTGCGGAGGGTGATTCACTCTGTGTCTGACCACGGGAGTGTGTGATGGGATGGTGGGGAGGGAGATTCACACAGTGTCTGTCGCCCGGACAGTGTGATGGGACGGTGTGGAGGGAGATTCACTCTGTGTCTGACCCCGGGAGTGTGTGATGGGATGGTGTGGATGGAGATGAACTCTGTGTCTGATCCCGGGAGTGTGTGATGAGACAGTGCGGAGGGAGATTCACTCTGTGTCTGACCCCGGGAGTGTGTGATGGGATGGTGTGGAGTGTGATTCACTCTGTGTCTGACCCCGGGAGTGTGTGATGGGACGGTGTGGTGGGAGATTTACTCTGTGTCTGATCCCGGGAGTGTGTGTTGAGACAGTGCCGAGGGAGATTCACACAGTGCCTGTCGCCCGGACAGTGTGATGGGACGGTGTGGTGGGAGATTCACTCTGTGTCTGACCCCGGGAGTGTGTGATGGGATGGTGTGGATGGAGATTTATTCTGTGTCTGATCCCGGGAATGTGTGATGAGACAGTGCGGAGGGAGATTACCTCTGTGTCTGACCCCGGGAGTGTGTGATGGGATGGTGTGGAGGGAGATTCAATCTGTGTCTGACCCCGGGAGTGTGTGATGGGACGGTGTGATGGGAGATTCACTCTGTGTCTGACCCCAGGAGTGTGCGATGGGACGGTGTGGAGGGAGATTCACTCTGTGTCTGACCCCGGGAGTGTGTGATGGGACGGTGTGGAGGGAGATTCACTCTGTGTCTGACCCCGGGATTGTGTGATTTTTCGGTGCGGAGGGAGATTCACTCAGTGTCTGACGCCGGGAGTGTGCGATGGGACGGTGTGGAGGGAGATTCACTCTTTTCTGACCCCGGGAGTGTGTGATGGGATGGTGTGGAGGGAGGTTCAATCTGGGTCTGACCCCGGGAGTGTGTGATGGGATGGTGTGGAGGGAGATTCAATCTGTGTCTGACCCCAGATGAGTGTGATGGGACGGTGCGGAGGGAGATTCACTTTGTGTCTGACTCTGGGAGTGTGTGATGTGACGGTGTGGAGGGAAATTCAGTCTGTGTCTGACCCCGGGAGTGTGTGATGGGACGGTGTGGATGGAGATTCACTCTGATTCTGACTCTGGGAGTGTGTGCTGGGAGGGTGTGGAGGGAGATTCACCCTGCGTATGACACCGGGAGTGTGTGATTGGTCGGTGTGAAGGGAGATACACTCTGTGTCTGACCCCAGATGAGTGTGATGGGACGGTGCGGAGGGAGATTCACTCTGTGTCTGACTCTGGGAGTGTGTGATGTGACGGTGTGGAGGGAAACTCACTCTGTGTCTGACCCCGGGAGTGTGTGATGGGACGTTGTGGAGGGAGATTCACTCAGTGTCTGACCCCGGGAGTGTGTGATGGGACGGTGTGGAGGGAGATTCACTCTGTGTCTGACACCGGGAGTGTGCGATGGGACGGTGTGGAGGGAGATTCACTCTGTGTCTGACCCCGGGAGAGTGTGATGGGACGGTGCGGAGGGAGATTCACTCAGTGTCTGACCCCGGGAGTGTGTGATGGGACGGTGTGGAGGGAGATTCACTCTGTGTCTGACCCCGGGAGTGTGTGATGTGATGGTGTGAATGGAGATTTACTCTGTGTCTGATCCCGGGAGTGTGTGATGAGACAGTGCGGAGGGAGATTCACACAGTGTCTGTCGCCCGGACCGTGTGATGGGACGGTGTGGAGGGTGATTCACTCTGTGTCTGACCCCGGGAGTGTGTGATAGACGGTGTGAAGGGTGATTTACTCTGTGTCTGACCCCGGGAGTGTGTGATGGGACAGTGTGGAGGGAGATTCAGTCTGTGTCTGACCCCGGGAGTGTGTGATGGGACGGTATGGTGGGAGCTTCAACACAAAAGACTCTGCAGTTGCAGGGGTCAAATGAACGCGCAGAAAACTCTTGAGGAACTCAGCAGGTCGGGCAGCCTCTGTGGAAACGAACAGACAACATTTTATGGCCGGGACCCATCGTTAGGACTGAAGTGCGGCGTGGTGTTGAACTTAAGCGACCCTGTAAAGAACGTGGTTGGAGGCTGGGAAGCAGAAGACTGGTTGGTACCAGGTGAAAAATCACTAAGTGAAAGATCAAGGGCTTTGGAGAAGGGAAGCTGAGAGGGGATAGGCAGGAAAGGAGAAGAAGGAATGAAAGGGTTAAGCACTATGGGCGGGAGAATCAGGCGGAACCGTGAGGGAGGTGACATCCACCTGGAGGAGGAGGAAGAGTGAAACCTGGATGTGGGAAGGGATGTGAGGGAATTACCGGAAGCTGGAGAAATCAAGGGCGTTCCGTTCTGTCCCTGACCCTGGAATGTGTGAAGGATCTGTGAGGAAACAGCGGCACCTAGCGTCTGATCCCGGCAGTGCGTGATCCGTCCGGAGTGGTACTTCATAACATCACTCTGTGTATATCCCCGTATGCGTGAAGAGCTGATGCACAAAGATTTTCTCTCTCCGTTTGCCATCTCGGTGATAGCTCGGAGGAAGCGGACATCGCTCTCTGACCATTAGAATGACTGTTCCGACTGTGTGGAGTGAGGTTCGCTCTGGTCTGATCCCAGAAGTCTATGACGGGACGGTATGGAGAGAGCTTCACAACGATCCCGGGAGTGTGTGATTGGACGGTGCGTAGGGAGATGAACTCTGTGCCTGACCCCGTGGGTGTGTGTGATGGGACGGTGTAAAGGGAGATTCACTCTGTGTCTGTCCCCGGGAGTGTGTGATGGGACGGTTGGGAGGGAGATTCACTCTGTGTCTGACCCGGGGAGTGTGTGATGGGACGGTGTGGATGGAGACTCACTCTGTGTCTGAGCACGGCAGTGTCTGATGGGATGATGGGGAGGGAGATTCACTCTGTATCTGACCCCGGGAGTGTCTGATGGGACGGTGTGGAGGGAGATTCACTCTCTGTCTGACCCGGGAGTGTGTGATGGGATAGTGCGGAGGGAGATTCACTCTCTGTCTGACCCCTGGAGTGTGTGATGGGACGGTGTGGAGGGAGACTCACTCTGTGTCTGACCCCGGGAGTGTGTGATGGGACGATGGGGAGTGAGATTCACTCTGTGTCTGACCCCGTGGGTGTGTGTGATGGGACGGTGTGGAGGGAGCGTCACTCTGTGTCTGACCCTGGGAGAGTGAGATGGGACGGCGGGGAGGGAGATTCACACAGTGTCTGTCGCCCGGACAGTGTGATGGGATGGTGTGGAGGGAGATTCACTCTGTGTCTGACCCCCGGAGTGTGTGATGGGACGGTGTGGATGGAGATTCACTCTGTGTCTGACCCCGGGAGTCTGTGATGGGACGGTATGGTGGGAGCTTCAACACAAAAGACTCTGCAGATGCTGTGGTCAAATGAACGCGCTGAAAACTCTTGAGGAACTCAGCAGGTCGGGAGCCTCTGTGGAAACGAACAGACAACATTTTATGGCCGGGACCCATCGTTAGGACTGATGTGCGGCGGGGTGTTGAACTTAAGCGACCCTATAAAGAACGTGGTTGGAGGCTGGGAAGGAGAAGACTGATTGGTCCCAGGTGAAAAATCACTAAGTGAAAGATCAAGGGCTTTGGAGAGGGGAAGCTGAGAGGGGATAGGCAGGAAAGGAGAAGAAGGAATGAAAGGGTTAAGCACTATGGGCGGGAGAATCAGGCGGAACCGTGAGGGAGGTGATATCCACCTGGACGAGAAGGAAGAGTGAAACCTGGATGTGGGAAGGGATGTGAGGGAATTACCGGAAGGTGGAGAAATCAAGGGAGTTTCGTTCTGTGCCTGACCCTGGAATGTGTGAAGGGACTGTGAGGAAACAGCGGCACCTAGCGTCTGATCCCGGCAGTGCGTGATCCGTCCGGAGTGGTACTTCATAACATCACTCTGTGTATATCCCCGTATGCGTGAAGAGCTGATGCACAAAGAGTTTCTCTCTCCGTTTGCCATCTCGGTGATAGCTCGGAGGAAGCGGGCATCGCTCTCTGACCGTTAGAATGACTGTTCCGACTGTGTGGAGTGAGGTTCGCTCTGGTCTGATCCCAGAAGTCCATGACGGGACGGTATGGAGAGAGCTTCACAACGATCCCGGGAGTGTGTGATGGGACGGTGCGGAGGGAGATGAACTCTGTTTCTGACCCCGTGGGTGTGTGTGATGGGACGGTGTGGAGGGAGCGTCACTCTGTGTCTGACCCTGGGAGTGTGAGATGGTACGGTGTGGAGGGAGATTTACTCTGTGTCTGACCACGGATGTGTGTGATGGGACGGTGCGGAGGGAGATTCACTCTGTGTCTGACCCCGGAAGTGTGTGATGGGACGGTGCGGAGGGAGATTCACTCTGTGTCTGACCCGGGGAGTGTGTGATGGGACGGTGTGTATGGAGACTCACACTGTGTCTGACCACGGCAGTGTCTGATGGGATGATGGGGAGGGAGATTCACTCTGTGTCTGACCCCGGGAGTGTCTGATGGGACGGTGTGGAGGGAGATTCACTCTCTGTCTGACCCGGGAGTGTGTGATGGGATAGTGTGGAGGGAGATTCAATCTGTGTCTGACCCCTGGAGTGTGTGATGGGACGGTGTGGAGGGAGATTCACTCTGTGTCTGATCCCGGGAGTGTGTGATGGGACGGTGTGGAGGGAGACTCACTCTGTGTCTGACCCCGGGAGTGTGTGATGGGACGGTGTGAAGGGTGATTTACTCTGTGTCTGACCCCGGGAGTGTGTGATGGGACGGTGCGGAGGCAGATTCACTCTGTCTCTGACCCCGGGTGTGTGTGATGGGACGGTGTGGAGGGAGATTCACTCTGTGGTTGAGCTCGGGAATGTATGATGGGACGGTGTGAAGGGAGATTTACTCTGTGTCTGACCCCGGGAGTGTGTGATGGGACGGTGTGAAGGGTGATTTACTCTGTGTCTGACCCCGGGAGTGTGTGATGGGACGGTGTGAAGGGTGATTTCCTCTGTGTCTGACCCCGAGAGTCTGTGATGGGACGGTATGGTGGGAGCTTCAACACAAAAGAATCTGCAGATGCTGGGGTCAAACGAACGCGCAGAAAACTCTTGAGGAACTCAGCAGGTCGGGCAGCCTCTGTGGAAACGAACAGACAACATTTTATGGCCGGGACCCATCGTTAGGACTGAAGTGCGGCGTGGTGTTGAACTTAAGCGACCCTGTAAAGAACGTGGTTGGAGGCTGGGAAGCAGAAGACTGATTGGTACCAGGTGAAAAATCACTAAGTGAAAGATCAAGGGCTTTGGAGAAGGGAAGCTGAGAGGGGATAGGCAGGAAAGGAGAAGAAGGAATGAAAGGGTTAAGCACTATGGGCGGGAGAATCAGGCGGAACCGTGAGGGAGGTGACATCCACCTGGAGGAGGAGGAAGAGTGAAACCTGGATGTGGGAAGGGATGTGAGGGAATTACCGGAAGCTGGAGAAATCAAGGGCGTTCCGTTCTGTCCCTGACCCTGGAATGTGTGAAGGATCTGTGAGGAAACAGCGGCACCTAGCGTCTGATCCCGGCAGTGCGTGATCCGTCCGGAGTGGTACTTCATAACATCACTCTGTGTATATCCCCGTATGCGTGAAGAGCTGATGCACAAAGATTTTCTCTCTCCGTTTGCCATCTCGGTGATAGCTCGGAGGAAGCGGACATCGCTCTCTGACCATTAGAATGACTGTTCCGACTGTGTGGAGTGAGGTTCGCTCTGGTCTGATCCCAGAAGTCTATGACGGGACGGTATGGAGAGAGCTTCACAACGATCCCGGGAGTGTGTGATTGGACGGTGCGTAGGGAGATGAACTCTGTGCCTGACCCCGTGGGTGTGTGTGATGGGACGGTGTAAAGGGAGATTCACTCTGTGTCTGTCCCCGGGAGTGTGTGATGGGACGGTTGGGAGGGAGATTCACTCTGTGTCTGACCCGGGGAGTGTGTGATGGGACGGTGTGGATGGAGACTCACTCTGTGTCTGAGCACGGCAGTGTCTGATGGGATGATGGGGAGGGAGATTCACTCTGTATCTGACCCCGGGAGTGTCTGATGGGACGGTGTGGAGGGAGATTCACTCTCTGTCTGACCCGGGAGTGTGTGATGGGATAGTGCGGAGGGAGATTCACTCTCTGTCTGACCCCTGGAGTGTGTGATGGGACGGTGTGGAGGGAGACTCACTCTGTGTCTGACCCCGGGAGTGTGTGATGGGACGATGGGGAGTGAGATTCACTCTGTGTCTGACCCCGTGGGTGTGTGTGATGGGACGGTGTGGAGGGAGCGTCACTCTGTGTCTGACCCTGGGAGAGTGAGATGGGACGGCGGGGAGGGAGATTCACACAGTGTCTGTCGCCCGGACAGTGTGATGGGATGGTGTGGAGGGAGATTCACTCTGTGTCTGACCCCCGGAGTGTGTGATGGGACGGTGTGGATGGAGATTCACTCTGTGTCTGACCCCGGGAGTCTGTGATGGGACGGTATGGTGGGAGCTTCAACACAAAAGACTCTGCAGATGCTGTGGTCAAATGAACGCGCTGAAAACTCTTGAGGAACTCAGCAGGTCGGGAGCCTCTGTGGAAACGAACAGACAACATTTTATGGCCGGGACCCATCGTTAGGACTGATGTGCGGCGGGGTGTTGAACTTAAGCGACCCTATAAAGAACGTGGTTGGAGGCTGGGAAGGAGAAGACTGATTGGTCCCAGGTGAAAAATCACTAAGTGAAAGATCAAGGGCTTTGGAGAGGGGAAGCTGAGAGGGGATAGGCAGGAAAGGAGAAGAAGGAATGAAAGGGTTAAGCACTATGGGCGGGAGAATCAGGCGGAACCGTGAGGGAGGTGATATCCACCTGGACGAGAAGGAAGAGTGAAACCTGGATGTGGGAAGGGATGTGAGGGAATTACCGGAAGGTGGAGAAATCAAGGGAGTTTCGTTCTGTGCCTGACCCTGGAATGTGTGAAGGGACTGTGAGGAAACAGCGGCACCTAGCGTCTGATCCCGGCAGTGCGTGATCCGTCCGGAGTGGTACTTCATAACATCACTCTGTGTATATCCCCGTATGCGTGAAGAGCTGATGCACAAAGAGTTTCTCTCTCCGTTTGCCATCTCGGTGATAGCTCGGAGGAAGCGGGCATCGCTCTCTGACCGTTAGAATGACTGTTCCGACTGTGTGGAGTGAGGTTCGCTCTGGTCTGATCCCAGAAGTCCATGACGGGACGGTATGGAGAGAGCTTCACAACGATCCCGGGAGTGTGTGATGGGACGGTGCGGAGGGAGATGAACTCTGTTTCTGACCCCGTGGGTGTGTGTGATGGGACGGTGTGGAGGGAGCGTCACTCTGTGTCTGACCCTGGGAGTGTGAGATGGTACGGTGTGGAGGGAGATTTACTCTGTGTCTGACCACGGATGTGTGTGATGGGACGGTGCGGAGGGAGATTCACTCTGTGTCTGACCCCGGAAGTGTGTGATGGGACGGTGCGGAGGGAGATTCACTCTGTGTCTGACCCGGGGAGTGTGTGATGGGACGGTGTGTATGGAGACTCACACTGTGTCTGACCACGGCAGTGTCTGATGGGATGATGGGGAGGGAGATTCACTCTGTGTCTGACCCCGGGAGTGTCTGATGGGACGGTGTGGAGGGAGATTCACTCTCTGTCTGACCCGGGAGTGTGTGATGGGATAGTGTGGAGGGAGATTCAATCTGTGTCTGACCCCTGGAGTGTGTGATGGGACGGTGTGGAGGGAGATTCACTCTGTGTCTGATCCCGGGAGTGTGTGATGGGACGGTGTGGAGGGAGACTCACTCTGTGTCTGACCCCGGGAGTGTGTGATGGGACGGTGTGAAGGGTGATTTACTCTGTGTCTGACCCCGGGAGTGTGTGATGGGACGGTGCGGAGGCAGATTCACTCTGTCTCTGACCCCGGGTGTGTGTGATGGGACGGTGTGGAGGGAGATTCACTCTGTGGTTGAGCTCGGGAATGTATGATGGGACGGTGTGAAGGGAGATTTACTCTGTGTCTGACCCCGGGAGTGTGTGATGGGACGGTGTGAAGGGTGATTTACTCTGTGTCTGACCCCGGGAGTGTGTGATGGGACGGTGTGAAGGGTGATTTCCTCTGTGTCTGACCCCGAGAGTCTGTGATGGGACGGTATGGTGGGAGCTTCAACACAAAAGAATCTGCAGATGCTGGGGTCAAACGAACGCGCAGAAAACTCTTGAGGAACTCAGCAGGTCGGGCAGCCTCTGTGGAAACGAACAGACAACATTTTATGGCCGGGACCCATCGTTAGGACTGAAGTGCGGCGGGGTGTTGAACTTAAGCGACCCTGTAAAGAACGTTGTTGGAGGCTGGGAAGGAGAAGACTGATTGGTCCCAGGTGAAAAATTACTAAGGGAAAAGGTCAAGGGGTTTGGAGAGGGGAAGCTGAGAGGGGATAGGCAGGAAAGGAGAAGAAGGAATGAAAGGGTTAAGCACTATGGGCGGGAGAATCAAGCGGAACCGTGAGGGAGGTGATATCCACCTGGAGGAGAAGGAAGAGTGAAACCTGGATGTGGGAAGGGATGTGAGGGAATTACCGGAAGCTGGAGAAATCAAGGGAGTTCCGTTCTGTGCCTGACCCTGGAATGTGTGAAGGATCTGTGAGGAAACAGCGGCACCTAGCGTCTGATCCCGGCAGTGCGTGATCGGTCCGGACTGGTACTTTATAACATCACTCTGTGTATATCCCCGTATGCGTGAAGAGCTGATGCACAAAGAGTTTCTCTCTCCGTTTGCCATCTCGGTGATAGCTCGGAGGAAGCGGGCATCGCTCTCTGACCATTAGAATGACTGTTCCGACTGTGTGGAGTGAGGTTCGCTCTGGTCTGATCCCAGAAGTCTATGACGGGACGGTATGGAGAGAGCTTCACAACGATCCCGGGTGTGTGTGATGGGACGGTGCGGAGGGAGATGAACTCTGTGTCTGACCCCGTTGGTGTGTGTGATGGGACGGTGTGGAGGGAGCGTCACTCTGTGTCTGACCCTGGGAGTGTGAGATGGGACGGTGCGGAGGGAGATTCACACAGTGTCTGTCGCCCGGACAGTGTGATGGGACGGTGTGGATGGAGATTTACTCTGTGTCTGATCCCGGGAGTGTGTGATGGGACGGTGTGGTGGGAGATTTACTCTGTGTCTGATCCCGGGAGTGTGTGTTGAGACAGTGCCGAGGGAGATTCACACAGTGCCTGTCGCCCGGACAGTGTGATGGGACGGTGTGGTGGGAGATTCACTCTGTGTCTGACCCCGGGAGTGTGTGATGGGATGGTGTGGATGGAGATTTATTCTGTGTCTGATCCCGGGAATGTGTGATGAGACAGTGCGGAGGGAGATTACCTCTGTGTCTGACCCCGGGAGTGTGTGATGGGATGGTGTGGAGGGAGATTCAATCTGTGTCTGACCCCGGGAGTGTGTGATGGGACGGTGTGATGGGAGATTCACTCTGTGTCTGACCCCAGGAGTGTGCGATGGGACGGTGTGGAGGGAGATTCACTCTGTGTCTGACCCCGGGAGTGTGTGATGGGACGGTGTGGAGGGAGATTCACTCTGTGTCTGACCCCGGGATTGTGTGATTTTTCGGTGCGGAGGGAGATTCACTCAGTGTCTGACGCCGGGAGTGTGCGATGGGACGGTGTGGAGGGAGATTCACTCTTTTCTGACCCCGGGAGTGTGTGATGGGATGGTGTGGAGGGAGGTTCAATCTGGGTCTGACCCCGGGAGTGTGTGATGGGATGGTGTGGAGGGAGATTCAATCTGTGTCTGACCCCAGATGAGTGTGATGGGACGGTGCGGAGGGAGATTCACTTTGTGTCTGACTCTGGGAGTGTGTGATGTGACGGTGTGGAGGGAAATTCAGTCTGTGTCTGACCCCGGGAGTGTGTGATGGGACGGTGTGGATGGAGATTCACTCTGATTCTGACTCTGGGAGTGTGTGCTGGGAGGGTGTGGAGGGAGATTCACCCTGCGTATGACACCGGGAGTGTGTGATTGGTCGGTGTGAAGGGAGATACACTCTGTGTCTGACCCCAGATGAGTGTGATGGGACGGTGCGGAGGGAGATTCACTCTGTGTCTGACTCTGGGAGTGTGTGATGTGACGGTGTGGAGGGAAACTCACTCTGTGTCTGACCCCGGGAGTGTGTGATGGGACGTTGTGGAGGGAGATTCACTCAGTGTCTGACCCCGGGAGTGTGTGATGGGACGGTGTGGAGGGAGATTCACTCTGTGTCTGACACCGGGAGTGTGCGATGGGACGGTGTGGAGGGAGATTCACTCTGTGTCTGACCCCGGGAGAGTGTGATGGGACGGTGCGGAGGGAGATTCACTCAGTGTCTGACCCCGGGAGTGTGTGATGGGACGGTGTGGAGGGAGATTCACTCTGTGTCTGACCCCGGGAGTGTGTGATGTGATGGTGTGAATGGAGATTTACTCTGTGTCTGATCCCGGGAGTGTGTGATGAGACAGTGCGGAGGGAGATTCACACAGTGTCTGTCGCCCGGACCGTGTGATGGGACGGTGTGGAGGGTGATTCACTCTGTGTCTGACCCCGGGAGTGTGTGATAGACGGTGTGAAGGGTGATTTACTCTGTGTCTGACCCCGGGAGTGTGTGATGGGACAGTGTGGAGGGAGATTCAGTCTGTGTCTGACCCCGGGAGTGTGTGATGGGACGGTATGGTGGGAGCTTCAACACAAAAGACTCTGCAGTTGCAGGGGTCAAATGAACGCGCAGAAAACTCTTGAGGAACTCAGCAGGTCGGGCAGCCTCTGTGGAAACGAACAGACAACATTTTATGGCCGGGACCCATCGTTAGGACTGAAGTGCGGCGTGGTGTTGAACTTAAGCGACCCTGTAAAGAACGTGGTTGGAGGCTGGGAAGCAGAAGACTGATTGGTACCAGGTGAAAAATCACTAAGTGAAAGATCAAGGGCTTTGGAGAAGGGAAGCTGAGAGGGGATAGGCAGGAAAGGAGAAGAAGGAATGAAAGGGTTAAGCACTATGGGCGGGAGAATCAGGCGGAACCGTGAGGGAGGTGACATCCACCTGGAGGAGGAGGAAGAGTGAAACCTGGATGTGGGAAGGGATGTGAGGGAATTACCGGAAGCTGGAGAAATCAAGGGCGTTCCGTTCTGTCCCTGACCCTGGAATGTGTGAAGGATCTGTGAGGAAACAGCGGCACCTAGCGTCTGATCCCGGCAGTGCGTGATCCGTCCGGAGTGGTACTTCATAACATCACTCTGTGTATATCCCCGTATGCGTGAAGAGCTGATGCACAAAGATTTTCTCTCTCCGTTTGCCATCTCGGTGATAGCTCGGAGGAAGCGGACATCGCTCTCTGACCATTAGAATGACTGTTCCGACTGTGTGGAGTGAGGTTCGCTCTGGTCTGATCCCAGAAGTCTATGACGGGACGGTATGGAGAGAGCTTCACAACGATCCCGGGAGTGTGTGATTGGACGGTGCGTAGGGAGATGAACTCTGTGCCTGACCCCGTGGGTGTGTGTGATGGGACGGTGTAAAGGGAGATTCACTCTGTGTCTGTCCCCGGGAGTGTGTGATGGGACGGTTGGGAGGGAGATTCACTCTGTGTCTGACCCGGGGAGTGTGTGATGGGACGGTGTGGATGGAGACTCACTCTGTGTCTGAGCACGGCAGTGTCTGATGGGATGATGGGGAGGGAGATTCACTCTGTATCTGACCCCGGGAGTGTCTGATGGGACGGTGTGGAGGGAGATTCACTCTCTGTCTGACCCGGGAGTGTGTGATGGGATAGTGCGGAGGGAGATTCACTCTCTGTCTGACCCCTGGAGTGTGTGATGGGACGGTGTGGAGGGAGACTCACTCTGTGTCTGACCCCGGGAGTGTGTGATGGGACGATGGGGAGTGAGATTCACTCTGTGTCTGACCCCGTGGGTGTGTGTGATGGGACGGTGTGGAGGGAGCGTCACTCTGTGTCTGACCCTGGGAGAGTGAGATGGGACGGCGGGGAGGGAGATTCACACAGTGTCTGTCGCCCGGACAGTGTGATGGGATGGTGTGGAGGGAGATTCACTCTGTGTCTGACCCCCGGAGTGTGTGATGGGACGGTGTGGATGGAGATTCACTCTGTGTCTGACCCCGGGAGTCTGTGATG
Source organism: Hemitrygon akajei (assembly GCF_048418815.1). NCBI lineage: Eukaryota > Metazoa > Chordata > Chondrichthyes > Myliobatiformes > Dasyatidae > Hemitrygon > Hemitrygon akajei. The sequence goes on from NW_027331965.1 coordinate 56,518, forward strand.
GGACGGTATGGTGGGAGCTTCAACACAAAAGACTCTGCAGATGCTGTGGTCAAATGAACGCGCTGAAAACTCTTGAGGAACTCAGCAGGTCGGGAGCCTCTGTGGAAACGAACAGACAACATTTTATGGCCGGGACCCATCGTTAGGACTGATGTGCGGCGGGGTGTTGAACTTAAGCGACCCTATAAAGAACGTGGTTGGAGGCTGGGAAGGAGAAGACTGATTGGTCCCAGGTGAAAAATCACTAAGTGAAAGATCAAGGGCTTTGGAGAGGGGAAGCTGAGAGGGGATAGGCAGGAAAGGAGAAGAAGGAATGAAAGGGTTAAGCACTATGGGCGGGAGAATCAGGCGGAACCGTGAGGGAGGTGATATCCACCTGGACGAGAAGGAAGAGTGAAACCTGGATGTGGGAAGGGATGTGAGGGAATTACCGGAAGGTGGAGAAATCAAGGGAGTTTCGTTCTGTGCCTGACCCTGGAATGTGTGAAGGGACTGTGAGGAAACAGCGGCACCTAGCGTCTGATCCCGGCAGTGCGTGATCCGTCCGGAGTGGTACTTCATAACATCACTCTGTGTATATCCCCGTATGCGTGAAGAGCTGATGCACAAAGAGTTTCTCTCTCCGTTTGCCATCTCGGTGATAGCTCGGAGGAAGCGGGCATCGCTCTCTGACCGTTAGAATGACTGTTCCGACTGTGTGGAGTGAGGTTCGCTCTGGTCTGATCCCAGAAGTCCATGACGGGACGGTATGGAGAGAGCTTCACAACGATCCCGGGAGTGTGTGATGGGACGGTGCGGAGGGAGATGAACTCTGTTTCTGACCCCGTGGGTGTGTGTGATGGGACGGTGTGGAGGGAGCGTCACTCTGTGTCTGACCCTGGGAGTGTGAGATGGTACGGTGTGGAGGGAGATTTACTCTGTGTCTGACCACGGATGTGTGTGATGGGACGGTGCGGAGGGAGATTCACTCTGTGTCTGACCCCGGAAGTGTGTGATGGGACGGTGCGGAGGGAGATTCACTCTGTGTCTGACCCGGGGAGTGTGTGATGGGACGGTGTGTATGGAGACTCACACTGTGTCTGACCACGGCAGTGTCTGATGGGATGATGGGGAGGGAGATTCACTCTGTGTCTGACCCCGGGAGTGTCTGATGGGACGGTGTGGAGGGAGATTCACTCTCTGTCTGACCCGGGAGTGTGTGATGGGATAGTGTGGAGGGAGATTCAATCTGTGTCTGACCCCTGGAGTGTGTGATGGGACGGTGTGGAGGGAGATTCACTCTGTGTCTGATCCCGGGAGTGTGTGATGGGACGGTGTGGAGGGAGACTCACTCTGTGTCTGACCCCGGGAGTGTGTGATGGGACGGTGTGAAGGGTGATTTACTCTGTGTCTGACCCCGGGAGTGTGTGATGGGACGGTGCGGAGGCAGATTCACTCTGTCTCTGACCCCGGGTGTGTGTGATGGGACGGTGTGGAGGGAGATTCACTCTGTGGTTGAGCTCGGGAATGTATGATGGGACGGTGTGAAGGGAGATTTACTCTGTGTCTGACCCCGGGAGTGTGTGATGGGACGGTGTGAAGGGTGATTTACTCTGTGTCTGACCCCGGGAGTGTGTGATGGGACGGTGTGAAGGGTGATTTCCTCTGTGTCTGACCCCGAGAGTCTGTGATGGGACGGTATGGTGGGAGCTTCAACACAAAAGAATCTGCAGATGCTGGGGTCAAACGAACGCGCAGAAAACTCTTGAGGAACTCAGCAGGTCGGGCAGCCTCTGTGGAAACGAACAGACAACATTTTATGGCCGGGACCCATCGTTAGGACTGAAGTGCGGCGGGGTGTTGAACTTAAGCGACCCTGTAAAGAACGTTGTTGGAGGCTGGGAAGGAGAAGACTGATTGGTCCCAGGTGAAAAATTACTAAGGGAAAAGGTCAAGGGGTTTGGAGAGGGGAAGCTGAGAGGGGATAGGCAGGAAAGGAGAAGAAGGAATGAAAGGGTTAAGCACTATGGGCGGGAGAATCAAGCGGAACCGTGAGGGAGGTGATATCCACCTGGAGGAGAAGGAAGAGTGAAACCTGGATGTGGGAAGGGATGTGAGGGAATTACCGGAAGCTGGAGAAATCAAGGGAGTTCCGTTCTGTGCCTGACCCTGGAATGTGTGAAGGATCTGTGAGGAAACAGCGGCACCTAGCGTCTGATCCCGGCAGTGCGTGATCGGTCCGGACTGGTACTTTATAACATCACTCTGTGTATATCCCCGTATGCGTGAAGAGCTGATGCACAAAGAGTTTCTCTCTCCGTTTGCCATCTCGGTGATAGCTCGGAGGAAGCGGGCATCGCTCTCTGACCATTAGAATGACTGTTCCGACTGTGTGGAGTGAGGTTCGCTCTGGTCTGATCCCAGAAGTCTATGACGGGACGGTATGGAGAGAGCTTCACAACGATCCCGGGTGTGTGTGATGGGACGGTGCGGAGGGAGATGAACTCTGTGTCTGACCCCGTTGGTGTGTGTGATGGGACGGTGTGGAGGGAGCGTCACTCTGTGTCTGACCCTGGGAGTGTGAGATGGGACGGTGCGGAGGGAGATTCACACAGTGTCTGTCGCCCGGACAGTGTGATGGGACGGTGTGGATGGAGATTTACTCTGTGTCTGATCCCGGGAGTGTGTGATGAGACAGTGCGGAGGGAGAGTCACTCTGTGTCTGACCCCGGGACTGTGTGATGGGATGGTGTGGAGGGAGATTCACTCTGTGTCTGACCCCGGGAGTGTGTGATGGGACGGTGTGGTGGGAGATTTACTCTGTGTCTGATCCCGGGAGTGTTCGATGAGACAGTGCGGAGGGAGATTCACTCTGTGTCTGACCCCGGGAGTGTGTGGTGGGATGGTGGGGAGGGAGATTCACACAGTGTCTGTCGCCCGGACAGGGTGATGGGACGGTGTGGAGGGAGATTCACTCTGTGGCTGAGCTCGGGAATGTATGATAGGACGGTGTGAAGGGAGATTTACTCTGTGTCTGACCCGGGAGTGTGTGATGGGATAGTGTGGAGGGAGATTCACTCTGTGTCTGACCCCTGGAGTGTGTGCTGGGACGGTGTGGAGGGAGATTCACTCTGTGTCTGTTCCCGGGAGTGTGTGATGGGACGGTGTGGAGGGAGACTCACTCTGTGTCTGACCCCGGGAGTGTGTGATGGGACGATGGGGAGGGAGATTCACTCTGTGTCTGACCCCGGGAATGTGTGATGGGACGGTGTGGAGGGAGATTCACTCTGTGTCTGACCCCGGGAGTGTGTGATGGGACGGTGTGGATGGAGATTCACTCTGTGTCTGACCCCGGGAGTGTGTGATGGGACGTTGCGCAGGGAGATTCACTCTGTGTCTGACCCCGGGAGTCTGTGATGGGACGGTGTGGAGGGAGATTCACTCTGTGTCTGACTCCGGGAGTGTGTGATGGGACGGTATGGTGGGAGCTTCAACACAAAAGACTCTGCAGATGCTGGGGTCAAATGAACGCGCAGAAAACTCTTGAGGAACTCAGCAGGTCGGGCAGCCTCTGTGGAAACGAACAGACAACATTTTATGGCCGGGACCCATCGTTAGGACTGAAGTGCGGCGTGGTGTTGAACTTAAGCGACCCTGTAAAGAACGTGGTTGGTGGCTGGGAAGGAGAAGACTGATTGGTCCCAGGTGAAAAATCACTACGGGAAAAGATCAAGGGGTTGGAGTGAGAAAGCTGAGAGGGGATAGGCAAGATAGGTGAAGAAGGAATGAAAGGTTTAAGCGCTGTGGGCGGGAGAATCAGGCGGAACCGTGAGGGAGGTGATAGCCATCTGGAGGAGGAGGCAGAGAGAAACCTGGATGGGGGAAGGGATGTGAGGGAATTACCGGAAGCAGGAGATATCAAGGGAGTTTCGTTCTGTGTCTGACCCTTGGAATGCGTGAAGGGTCTGTGAGGAAACAGGGGCACCTAGCGCCTGATTCCGGCAGTGCGTGATCGGTCCGGAGTGCTACTTCATAACATCACTCTGTGTATATCCCCGTATGCGTGAAGAGCTGATGCACAAAGAGTTTCTCTCTCCGTTTGCCATCTCGGTGATAGCTCGGAGGAAGCGGGCATCGCTCTCTGACCATTAGAATGACTGTTCCGACTGTGTGGAGTGAGGTTCGCTCTGGTCTGATCCCAGAGGTCTATGACGGGACGGTATGGAGAGAGATTCACAACGATCCCGTGAGTGTGTGATGGGACGGTGCGGAGGGAGATGAAGTCTGTGTCTGACCCCATGGGTGTGTGTGATGGGACGGTGTGGAGGGAGATTCACTCTGTGTCTGACCCCGTGGGTGTGTGATGGGACAGTGTGGAGCGAGATTCACTCTGTGTCTGACCCCGGGAGTGTGTGACGGGACGGTGTGAAGGGAAATTCACTCTGTGTCTGACCCCGGGAGTTTGTGGTGTGACGGTGTGGAGGGAGATTCACTCTGTGTCTGACCCCGGGAGTGTGTGATGGGACGGTGTTGAGGGAGATTCACTCTGTGTCTGATCCCGGGAGTGTGTGATGGGACGGTGTGGAGGGAGATTCACTCTCTGTCTGACCCCTGGAGTGTGTGATGGGACGGTGTTGAGGGAGATTCACTCTGTGTCTGATCCCGGGAGTGTGTGATGAGACGGTGTGGAGGGAGATTCACTCTGTGTCTGACCCCGGGAGTGTGTGATGAGACAGTGTGGAGGACGTTTCACTCTGTGTCTGACCCCGGGAGTGAGTGATGGGACGGTGTGGCGGGAGATTCACTCTGTGTCTGACCCCGGGAGTCTGTGATGGGACGGTGTGGAGGAAGATTCACTCTGTGTCTGACACCGGGATTATGTGATGGGACGGAGTCGAGGGAGATTCACTCTGTATCAACCCTGGGAGTGTGTGACGGGACGGTGTGGAGGGAGACTCACTCTGTGTCTGACCCTGGGAGTGTCTGATGGGACGGTGTGGAGGGAGATTCACTCTCTGTCTGACCCGGGAGTGTCTGATGGGACGGTGTGGAAGGAGACTCACTCTGTGTCTGACCCCGGAAGTGTGTGATGGGATGATGGGGAGGGAGATTCACTCTGTGTCTGACCCCGGGAGTGTGTGATGGGACGGTCTGGAGGGAGATTCACTCTCTGTCTGACCGGGGAGTGTTTGATGGGATGGTGTGGAGGGAGATTAATGCTGTGTCTGACCACTGGAGTGTGTGATGGGACGGTGTGGAGGGAGACTCACTCTGTGTCTGACCCCGGGAGTGTATGATAGGACGGTGTGGAGGGAGACTCACTCTGTGTCTGACCCCGGGAGTGTATGATAGGACGGTGTGGAGGGAGATTCACTCTGTGTCTGACCCCGTGGGTGTGTGATGGGACAGTGTGGAGCGAGATTCACTCTGTGTCTGACCCCGGGAGTGTGTGACGGGACGGTGTGAAGGGAAATTCACTCTGTGTCTGACCCCGGGAGTTTGTGGTGTGACGGTGTGGAGGGAGATTCACTCTGTGTCTGACCCCGGGAGTGTGTGATGGGACGGTGTTGAGGGAGATTCACTCTGTGTCTGATCCCGGGAGTGTGTGATGGGACGGTGTGGAGGGAGATTCACTCTCTGTCTGACCCCTGGAGTGTGTGATGGGACGGTGTTGAGGGAGATTCACTCTGTGTCTGATCCCGGGAGTGTGTGATGAGACGGTGTGGAGGGAGATTCACTCTGTGTCTGACCCCGGGAGTGTGTGATGAGACAGTGTGGAGGACGTTTCACTCTGTGTCTGACCCCGGGAGTGAGTGATGGGACGGTGTGGCGGGAGATTCACTCTGTGTCTGACCCCGGGAGTCTGTGATGGGACGGTGTGGAGGAAGATTCACTCTGTGTCTGACACCGGGATTATGTGATGGGACGGAGTCGAGGGAGATTCACTCTGTATCAACCCTGGGAGTGTGTGACGGGACGGTGTGGAGGGAGACTCACTCTGTGTCTGACCCTGGGAGTGTCTGATGGGACGGTGTGGAGGGAGATTCACTCTCTGTCTGACCCGGGAGTGTCTGATGGGACGGTGTGGAAGGAGACTCACTCTGTGTCTGACCCCGGAAGTGTGTGATGGGATGATGGGGAGGGAGATTCACTCTGTGTCTGACCCCGGGAGTGTGTGATGGGACGGTCTGGAGGGAGATTCACTCTCTGTCTGACCGGGGAGTGTTTGATGGGATGGTGTGGAGGGAGATTAATGCTGTGTCTGACCACTGGAGTGTGTGATGGGACGGTGTGGAGGGAGACTCACTCTGTGTCTGACCCCGGGAGTGTATGATAGGACGGTGTGGAGGGAGACTCACTCTGTGTCTGACCCCGGGAGTGTATGATAGGACGGTGTGGAGGGAGATTCACTCTGTGTCTGACCCCGGAAGTGTGTGATGGAATGATGGGGAGGGAGATTCACTCTGTGTCTGACCCCGGGAGTGTGTGATGGGACGGTGTGGAGGGAGATTCACTCTCTGTCTGACCGGGGAGTGTTTGATGGGATGGTGTGGAGGGAGATTAATTCTGTGTCTGACCCCTGGAGTGTGTGATGGGACGGTGTGGAGGGAGACTCACTCTGTGTCTGACCCCGGGAGTGTGTGATGGGACGTTGTGGAGGGAGATTCACTCTGTGTCTGACCTCGGGAGTGTGTGATGGGACGGTGTGGAGGGAGATTCAGTCTGTGTCTGACCCCGGGAGTGTGTGATGGGACGGTGCGGAGGGAGATTCGCTCTGTGTTTGACCCCAGGAGTGTGTGATGGGACGGTGCGGACGGAGATTCACTCTGTGTCTGACCCCGGGAGATTGTGATGGGACAGTGTGGAGGGAGATTCACTCTGTGACTGACCCCGGAGTGTGTGATGGGACGGTGTGGAGGGAGATTCACTCTGTGTCTGACCCCGGGAATGTGTGATGGGACGGTGTGGAGGGAGATTCACTCTGTGTCTGACTCCGGGAGTGTGTGATGGGACGGTGTGAAGGGTGATTTACTCTGTGTCTCACCCCGGGAGTGGGTGATGGGACGGTGTGGTGGGAGTTTCACTCTGTGTCTGACCCCGGGAGTTTGTGATGGGACGGTGTGAAGGGTGATTTACTCTGTGTCTGACCCCGGGAGTATGCGATGGGACGGTGTGGAGGGAGATTCGCTCTGTGTCTGACTCTGGGAGTGTGTGATGGGACGACGTGGAGGGAGATTCAACAGAAAATACTCTGCAGATTCTGGGTTCAAATGAACACGCACATAACTCTTGAGGAAATCAGCAGGTCGGGCAGCCTCCCTGGAAACGAAGAGAGAACGTTTTATGGCCGGGACCCTTCGTCAGGACTGATGGGGGGTGGGGGGTGAGGTGGAGGAGGAACTTGAGGGACCGTATAGAGAACGTGGTTGGAGGCTGGGAAGGAGAAGACTGGTTGGTCCCAGGTTAAAAATCACTAAGGGAAAAGATCAAGGGGTTGGAGTGAGAAAGCTGAGAGGGGATAGGCAGGAAAGGTGAAGAAGGAATGAAAGGTTTAAGCGCTATGGGCGGGAGAATCAGGCGGAACCGTGAGGGAGGTGATAGCCATCTGGAGGAGGAGGCAGAGGGAAACCTGGATGGGGGAAGGGATGTGAGGGAATTACCTGAAGCAGGAGAAATCAAGGGAGTTTCGTTCTGTGTCTGACCCTGGAATGTGTGAAGGGTCTGTGAGGAAACAGCGGCACCTAGCGTCTGATCCCGGCAGTGCCTGATCCGTCCGGAGTGGCACTTCATAACATCACTCTGTGTATATCCCCGTATGTGCGAAGAGCTGATGCACAAAGAGTTTCTCTCTCCGTTTGCCATCTCGGTGATAGCTCGGAGGAAGCGGGCATCGCTCTCTGACCATTAGAATGACTGTTCCGACTGTGTGGAGCGAGATTCACTCTGTGTCTGACCCCGGGAGTGTGTGACGGGACGGTGTGAAGGGAGATTCAGTCTGTGTCTGACCCCGGGAGTTTGTGGTGTGACGGTGTGGAGGGAGATTCACTCTGTGTCTGACCCCGGGAGTGTGTGATGAGACGGTGTGGAGGACGTTTCACTCTGTGTCTGACCCCGGGAGTGAGTGATGGGACGGTGTGGCGGGAGATTCACTCTGTGTCTGACCCCGGGAGTCTGTGATGGGACGGTGTGGAGGAAGATTCACTCTGTGTCTGACACCGGGATTATGTGATGGGACGGAGTCGAGGGAGATTCACTCTGTGTCTTACCCGGGAGTGTATGATAGGACGGTGTGGAGGGAGATTCACTCTGTATCTGACCCCGGGAGTGTGTGATGAGACGGTGTGGAGGGAGATTCACTCTGTATCAACCCTGGGAGTGTGTGACGGGACGGTGTGAAGCTAGATTCTCTCTGTGTCTGACCCCGGGAGTTTGTGATTGGACGGTGTGGAGGGAGACTCACTCTGTGTCTGACCCTGGGAGTGTGTGATGGGACGGTGTAGAGGGAGATTCACTCTCTGTCTGACCCGGGAGTGTGTGATGGGACGGTGTGGAAGGAGACTCACTCTGTGTCTGACCCCGGAAGTGTGTGATGGGATGATGGGGAGGGAGATTCACTCTGTGTCTGACCCCGGGAGTGTGTGATGGGACGGTGTGGAGGGAGATTCACTCTCTGTCTGACCGGGGAGTGTTTGATGGGATGGTGTGGAGGGAGATTAATTCTGTGTCTGACCCCTGGAGTGTGTGATGGGACGGTGTGGTGGGAGACTCACTCTGTGTCTGACCCCGGGAGTGTGTGATGGGACGTTGTGGAGGGAGATTCACTCTGTGTCTGACCTCGGGAGTGTGTGATGGGACGGTGTGGAGGGAGATTCAGTCTGTGTCTGACCCCGGGAGTGTGTGATGGGACGGTGTGGAGGGAGATTCGCTCTGTGTTTGACCCCAGGAGTGTGTGATGGGACGGTGCGGACGGAGATTCACTCTGTGTCTGACCCCGGGAGAGTGTGATGGGACGGTGTGGTGCGAGAGTCACTCTGTGTCTTACCCAGGGAGTGTGTGATGGGACAGTGTGGAGGGAGATTCACTCTGTGACTGACCCCGGGAGTGTGTGATGGGACGTTGTGGAGGGAGATTCACTCTGTGTCTGACCTCGGGAGTGTGTGATGGGACGGTGTGGAGGGAGATTCAGTCTGTGTCTGACCCCGGGAGTGTGTGATGGGACGGTGTGGAGGGAGATTCGCTCTGTGTTTGACCCCAGGAGTGTGTGATGGGACGGTGCGGACGGAGATTCACTCTGTGTCTGACCCCGGGAGAGTGTGATGGGACGGTGTGGTGCGAGAGTCACTCTGTGTCTTACCCAGGGAGTGTGTGATGGGACAGTGTGGAGGGAGATTCACTCTGTGACTGACCCCGGAGTGTGTGATGGGACGGTGTGGAGGGAGATTCACTCTGTGGCTGACCCCGGGAATGTGTGATGGGACGGTGTGGAGGGAGATTCACTCTGTGTCTGACCCCGGGAGTGTGTGATGGGACGGTGTGAAGGGTGATTTATTCTGTGTCTCACCCCGGGAGTGGGTGATGGGACGGTGTGGTGGGAGTTTCACTCTGTGTCTGACCCCGGGAGTTTGTGATGGGACTGTGTGAAGGGTGATTTACTCTGTGTCTGACCCCGGGAGTATGCGATGGGACGGTGTGGAGGGAGATTCGCTCTGTGTCTGACTCTGGGAGTGTGTGATGGGACGACGTGGAGGGAGATTCAACAGAAAATACTCTGCAGATTCTGGGTTCAAATGAACACGCACATAACTCTTGAGGAAATCAGCAGGTCGGGCAGCCTCCGTGGAAACGAAGAGAGAACGTTTTATGGCCGGGACCCTTCGTCAGGACTGATGGGGGGTGGGGGGTGAGGTGGAGGAGGAACTTGAGGGACCGTATAGAGAACGTGGTTGGAGGCTGGGAAGGAGAAGACTGGTTGGTCCCAGGTTAAAAATCACTAAGGGAAAAGATCAAGGGGTTGGAGTGAGAAAGCTGAGAGGGGATAGGCAGGAAAGGTGAAGAAGGAATGAAAGGTTTAAGCGCTATGGGCGGGAGAATCAGGCGGAACCGTGAGGGAGGTGATAGCCATCTGGAGGAGGAGGCAGAGGGAAACCTGGATGGGGGAAGGGATGTGAGGGAATTACCTGAAGCAGGAGAAATCAAGGGAGTTTCGTTCTGTGTCTGACCCTGGAATGTGTGAAGGGTCTGTGAGGAAACAGCGGCACCTAGCGCCTGATCCCGGCAGTGCGTGATCCGTCCGGAGTGGCACTTCATAACATCACTCTGTGTCTATACCCGAATGTGCGAAGAGCTGATGCACAAAGAGTTTCTCTCTCCGTTTGCCATCTCGGTGATAACTCGGAGGAAGCTTGCATCGCTCTCTGACCATTAGATTGACTGTTCCGACTGTGTGGAGTGAGGTTCGCTCTGGTCTGATCCCAGAAGTCTATGACGGGACGGTATGGAGAGAGATTCACAACGATCCCGTGAGTGTGTGATGGGACTGTGCGGAGGCAGATAAAGGCTGTGTCTGATCCCGTGGGTGTGTGATGGGACAGTGTGGAGGGGGATTGACACTGTGTCTGACCCCGGGAATGTGTGATGTGATGGTGCGGAGGGATATTCACTCTGTGTCTGACCCCGGAAGTTTGTGGTGTGACGGTGTGGAGGGAGATTCACTCTGTGTCTGACCCCGGGAGTGTGTGATGAGACGGTGTGGAGGACGATTCACTCTGTGTCTGACCCCGGGTGTGAGTGATGGGACGGTGTGGCGGGAGATTCACTCTGTGTCTGACCCCGGGAGTCTGTGATGGGACGGTGTGGAGGACGATTCACTCTGTGTCTGACACCGGGAGTGTGTGATGAGACGGCGTGGAGGGAGATTTGCTCTGTATCTGACCCCGGGATTATGTGATGGGACGGAGTCGAGGGAGATTTACTCTGTTTCTGACCCGGGAGTGTATGATAGGACGGTGTGGAGGGAGATTCACTCTGTATCTGACCCCCGGGAGTGTGTGATGAGACGGTGTGGAGGGAGATTCACTCTGTATCAACCCTGGGAGTGTGTGACGGGACGGTGTGAAGGGAGATTCTCTCTGTGTCTGACCCCGGGAGTTTGTGAAGAGACGGTGTGGAGGGAGATTCACTCTGTGTCTGGCCGGAGGAGTGCGTAATGGGACGGTGTGAAAGCAGCGACACCTGAATCCGGGATGGGACGTTGTGGAGGGATGTTGACTGTGCAATGGGATTTATGGAGGGAGATTCACTGTTGTTTGTTCCTGATTTGCAGTGCGAGCGTGTGGTCAGGACTGGATTGAAAATGAAGGTCGGCGTTATTTCATATCCTCCTTTGTGAAATCTTATGATGGAGCGAGGGAACATTGTTCATACTTTGATGCAAGGCTCATCGAAATAGATACAAACCAGGAAGAGGTAAGTGATTCCCGGGGTCTAACATAGTTTGAATCTTTCCACACCGTCCCATCACACACTCCCGGGGTCAGACACAGAGTGAATCTCCCTCCACACCGTCTCTTCACACACTCCCGGGTCAGACACAGAGTGAATCTCCCTCCGCACCGTCCCATCACACAGTCCCGGGGTCAGACACAGAGTGAATCTCCCTCCACACCGTCCCATCACACACTCCCGGGGTCAGACACAGAGTGAATCCCCCTCCACACCGTCCCATCACACACTCCCGGGGTCAGACACAGAGTGAATCTCCCTCCACACCGTCCCATCACACAGTCCCGGGGTCAGACACAGAGTGAATCTCCCTCCACACCGTCCCATCACACAATCCCGGGGTCAGACACAGAGTGAATCTCCCTCCACACCGTCCCATCACACAGTCCCGGGGTCAGACACAGAGTGAATCCCCCTCCACACCGTCCCATCACACATACACGGGGTCAGACACAGAGTGAATCCCCCTCCACACCGTCCCATCACACATACACGGGGTCAGACACAGAGTGAATCTCCCTCCACACCGTCCCATCACACACTCCCGGGGTCAGAGACAGAGTGAATCTCCCTCCACACCGTCCCATCACACAATCCCGGGGTCAGACACAGAGTGAATCTCCCTCCACACCGTCCCAACACACACTCCCGGGGTCAGACACACAGAGAATCTCCCTCCACACCGTCCCATCACGCACTCCCGGGGTCAGACACAGAGTGAATCTCCCTCCACACCGTCCCGTCACAGACTCCCGGGGTCAGACACAGAGTGAATCTCCTTCCACACCGTCCCATCACACACTCCCGGGGTCAGACACAGAGAGAATCTCCGTCCACACCGTCCCATCACGCACTCCCGGGGTCAGACACAGAGTGAATCTCCCTCCACACCGTCCCAACACACACTCCCGGAGTCAGACACAGAGTGAATCTCCCTCCACACAGTCCCGTCACACACTCCCGGGGTCAGACACAGAGTGAATCTCCCTCCACACCGTCCCATCACACACTTCCGGTGTCAGACACAGAGTGAATCTCCCTCCACACCGTCCCATCACACAGTCCCGGGGTCAGATACAGAGTGAATCTCCCTCCACACCGTCCCATCACACACTCCCGGGGTCAGACACAGAGTGAATCTCCCTCCACACCGTCCCATCACACACTCCCGGGGTCAGACACAGAGAGAATCTCACTCCACACAGTCCCATCACACACACCCGGGATCAGACACAGAGTGAATCTCCGTCCACACCGTCCCATCACACACTCCCGCGATAGACCGAGAGTGAAACTCCCTCCAGAATCAGAATCAGAATCAGGTTTATTATCACCGGCATGTGACGTGAAATTTGCTAGCTTAGCGTCAGCAATTCAATGCCATACATAACTTAGCAGAGAGAGAGAAAATAACAATAAATAAAATAAAACATAATAAAAATAAACAAGCAAATCAAACACAAACATGGAATAGATTATTTAAAATGTTAAAAAAAAAACAGAAATAGTCTACATTATAAGAAGTGAGGTTGTGTACAAAGTTTCCAGTCCATTCAGGAATCGGATGGCAGAGGAGAAGAATCAGTTCCTGAATCACTGAGTGTGTTCCTTGCAGCTTCTGTATCTCCTACCTGATGGTAACAGTGAGAAACGGGCAAGCCCTGGGGCTGGAGGTCTTTAATAATGGACGCTGTCTTTCTGAGACTCCGCTCCCTGAACATGTCCTGAGTACTTTGTAGGCCCAAGATGGAGCTGGCTAGATTTACAACCTTCCGCAGCTTCCTTCGGTCCTGTGCAGTTGCCCCTCCATACCAGACAGTGATGCAGCCTGTCAGAATGCTCTGCACGGTGCAATTATGGAAGTTTTTGATTGTGACTGAATGAAGTCCCTCCACGCCGTCCTGTCAGACACTCCCTGGGTCAGGCACAGAGTGAAGCTCCCACAAACCCCTCCCATCACTCATTCCTGGGATCTGACACTGGGGGATTCCATCTCTTTGCCATCTCTTCACATTTTCCCGTGGTCAGGCATGGAGAGAGGCTACATGTAACCGTTAGGTTCTACCAGCATGCTTTGTCTGGTGTGTGAGGGCGAAACTGCCTCCGGCCCGGCCAAACCGAGAAAAGCTTGTTTGTGTGGGTGTGTTGCCCGGTTACAAATCAATCCCACGAAATACCGAGCAGTACACCATTTGCAATTAAACAATTGGCCTTTATGATTCTTCATTTAACGACAGGGTTTGTCTGGAAAACAATTCTACCATTTTAAAGAAACAGTCTAATGCGTTCCTTGGAGCTCACTGTTCTCCCGTCCGTCCGTTCTCCATCGATTTCCCCCGGGCGTGGTCGACTCCCGACCCCATTCCAAGTCCGCTCAGGCCTGCAGTCTACGATTACCCCGTTCTGGCATCTTCTCTCTCCATCTTCTGCCGAACGAAAGCCCGCGAGTCCCTCGCTCTCGGGCTCACAGGAAAGAAAACCCCTCCCATCATGGGACGCCACACATTCCCAAAGCCCCCGTTATCTCTCGTCATAACACAAACACACTGCTGCTACAGAGAAACCATTACATCAGCAGTGAAACATTTCCCAGGGTGTTGCATGCATATTAATGGAAGGTATTTCATTTCACAGGAATTTGTTTCCACCTCTGTCGGCGATGTATACAGAACTTACTGGATTGGAAAATGCAGAGACGGGTGAGGTTTGGACAGTTACAGGTCGGTGGTGTGGGAGTGACACGCGGTCGTGGGGAGAGGGTGGGTCAGTGGGATAAATTTGGAGACTGACAGCGGGCTGTGTGGGGTGTGGGTCAGTGCGATTAGTCTGTTGACTGACCCAGGGTTGTCGGGAGAGGGTGGTGCAGTGGGATTGATTTGGGAACTGACTCGGGATTGTCGGGGGGAGCGGTGTAGTGGGATTCGTACGGCCAAGGAACCGGGGCTGGTGGCAGCGCAGATTAGTGGATTAATTGTTTTCGACCATCTCTGCTTGTCTGCTGGATCTGTTTTGTCTCTGTTGAAATTGTCTAACCCTCTTTGACAGGAAGGTGGACTCTGATCTTCTGTACAAGTCCTATGGATGGTCCATATGCAGTAAATGCAACACGTACCGGGGCTACAATTGCAAAAGTAATTACAGATTCATCTGCGAGAAGTCGGCACATTTATGCCGGGATATTCCTGCAGAGATCCGAGGTCTCTGTCAACACCCCGTGGGGAAGACTTAAATCAAATGAATGCACCCCACCTCTCCCCATTCAATCTACCCCACTATCAAACCCCCATCCCTTTACTCCTTCTCACCCTCTCTTCCCCTCCTTCCTACCCCAGTCTCCTCCTCTACTCTCCCTCTCCCCATCTAGACCACTTTTCACCCTCCCCGCCCCTCTTTCCCCGATCCCCCCATTTAATCCCCCTTTCTAATCTCTTTGCCCTTCTCCCCAGCTCATTCCGCTTCTGCCCTTGCTCTCTCCCCCTCGGACCCCATTCTCTGCCTCTCCGCTCTCCGTTCACACCACCCTCTCTCACCTTAATTCTGTGCACTCTGGCTCTCAATTCCCCATCCCAGGGGAAAAGGCTGTGCACATTCACCCTCTCTGTGCCCCTCCTGGCTTCATACCCATGCTCCAAGAAATGTAGACACATCCTTCCTGCCTTCTCTCCATGACTCAGACCCTCGAGACCCGGCAACATCCTCGTAATTCTCCCCCCGCACTCTTTGCAGCTCAGTGGCATCTTTCCTACAGGAGGGCGACCAGAACTGAACACCGCCCTCCAGGTGCGGTCTCACCGACGCCTTGTACAACTTCAACGTGACCCCGGAACGGTGCAATGATGTAAAATTAACGTAAACTGGGAGAATTAATAAATACTGCAATGAAGGTGAATACCGAGTGTTCAGGGAGCGTTCGGAATCTGATGGCGGAAGGGAAGCAACTGCTTGTAAATTGTTGAGTTTTCAGGCTCCTGTACCCCCTCCCCGATGGTACCGATGAGCACAGGGCATTTCCCGGCTGGAGGGGGTCCTCGATGATGGATGCGGTCTTCCCGAGGCATTCCTTCTTGACCATGTCCTCGATGGAGGGGAGGGTTGTTGACGGGCAATAATTGGCACTCTGAGCCTTAAAGGGAAGATGACAGCGAACCACACCCCGGGGAATGGGCGTGCCGAAACCTGGATGCCTGCTGCTGTTCAGTCGGGAACGTGACACCTTCTTCGTGTTTCAGTGAAGGTGCAATCTCCACCCAGACTGATCCCACATTCTGCTCCATAGATCCTACATCGTCTCCCTCTATCGCCCTAACCTCCGCCTCAATCACGAGCGTTAACCCATCTCCTTGACATTCCTGCTCATCCTTTCGTATTCCCTGATATCCTTCGGTATTGAATTTCCAATCCTCTCCACTTTGCAACCACGTCTTTATACCGACCACTAAATCACTCCCCTTTGTACTGATTTGTGCCACAAGTTCACTGACCTTATTTGGAAAACGACGGGCATTCAGACAAAGTGATTTTACACTCATTGTGCTTTTAAAATCATAGATAGATAGATAGATAGATAGATAGATAGATAGACAGATAGATAGATAGATAGATAGATACTTTATTCATCCCCATGGGGAAATTCAACTTTTTTCCAATGTCCCATACACTTGTTGTAGCAAAACTAATTACATACAATACTTAACTCAGTAAAAAAAAATATGATATGCATCTAAATCACCATCTCAAAAAGCATTAATAATAGCTTTTAAAAAGTTCTTAAGTCCTGGCGGTAGAATTGTAAAGCCTAATGGCATTGGGGAGTATTGACCTCTTCATCCTGTCTGAGGAGCATTGCATCGATAGTAACCTGTCGCTGAAACTGCTTCTCTGTCTCTGGATGGTGCTATGTAGAGGATGTTCAGAGTTTTCCATAATTGACCGTAGCCTACTCAGCGCCCTTCGCTCAGCTACCGATGTCATACTCTCCAGTACTTTGCCCACGACAGAGCCCGCCTTCCTTACCAGCTTATTAAGACGTGAGGCGTCCCTCTTCTTAATGCTTCCTCCCCAACACGCCACCACAAAGAAAATCATGTCATCTTTCTCTCTTTACACTTGAAGTTTCTTCACTTCTCTCCACTCTTACTTTTCTCTTTTTTATCTTTTGATTTTACTGGATCTATATCCACACTTCTCACTTTTACTTTATCCATACTCCGCCAGTCTGTTGAACAGAAACCGTCGTTATGCGTCTCGCTGGGATCCAGGTCCCATCCCGGTTCAGGTGTAGCCCGTCCCATTGGAACAGCTCCCTCCTTCCCCAATACTGGTGCCGATTTCCCATGAATTCAAACCCACTTCTCCCACACCAATCCTTGACCCACGCATTTAACTCTCTAATCTTCTTTACCTTAAGCCAATTTCACATGGCTGAGGCTGTAACCAGGAGATTACCTCCTTTTTGGTTTAGCTTTTTTAAAAAAGCTGCTTAATTCCCTCAGCAGAAACTTTTACCTGGATCTACCGATGTGTTGCATATACACAGTGAATTGGTTTCCACCGCCGCCTGCCGCAAGGAATTCCTCCAATCACCGCTCATGGCAGAAGAAATCCCTCCGAACCTACCTTCTAAATTCTCATCCCCGCATGCTGAGGTTGTCCCCGCAGGCCTTAACACGGATTTGTGCGTGGAAGGTCACATTCGACAAATTTCATTGAGGAGGTTACTGGGAAAGTTGACGAGGGTAAAGCGGTGGATGTTGTCTATATGGACTTCGGTAAGGCCCTGGACAAGGTTCCA
Source organism: Hemitrygon akajei (assembly GCF_048418815.1). Taxonomy (NCBI): domain Eukaryota; kingdom Metazoa; phylum Chordata; class Chondrichthyes; order Myliobatiformes; family Dasyatidae; genus Hemitrygon; species Hemitrygon akajei. The sequence continues at coordinate 73,790 of NW_027331965.1, forward strand.
CACGGAAGGTTAGTTAGGAATGTTCAATCTTTAGGTATTAATATTGATGAAGTAAAATTGATTCAACAGTGGCTGGATGGGAGATGCCAGAGAGTAGTGGTAGATAACTGTTTGTCGGGTTGGAGGCCGGTGACTAGTGGTGTGCCTCAGAGATCTGTACTGGGTCCACTGTTGTTTGTCATATACATTAATGATCTGGATGTTGGGGTGCTAAACTGGATTAGTAAGTATGCAGATGATACTAGGATAGGTTCCGTTTTGGATAATGAAGTAGGTTTTCAAAGCTTGCAGAGATATTTAGGCCATTTAGAAGAGTGGGCTGAACAATGGCAAATGGAGTTTAATGCTGATAAGTGTGAGGTGCTACATGGTGGTAGGAATAATCCAAATAGGACATACATGGTAAATGGTAGGGCATTCAGAAATGCAGTAGAACAGAGTGATCTAGGAATAATGGAGCATATTTCCCTGAAGGTTGAATCTCATGTGGATAGGGTGGTGAAGAAGGCTTTTGGAACGCTGGCCTTTATAAATCAGAGCACTGAGTATAGGAGTTGGGATGTAATGTTAAAATGTACAAAGCATTGTTGAGGCCAAATTTGGAGTATTGTGTACAGTTCTCGTCACCAAATTATAGGAAAGATGTCAACAAAATAGAGGAAGTACAGAGATAATTTACTAGAATGTTACCTGGGTAAGTTACAGAGAAAGTTTGAACAAGTTTGGTCTTTATACTTTAGAGCGTAGTAGTTTGAGGGGGGACTTGATAGAGGTATTTAAAATTATGAGGGGTACAGATAGACGACGTGGCTAGGCTTTTTCCATTGAGAGTAGGGGCGATTCATACAACAGGATATGCAAAGAGAGTTAGGAGGCAAAAGTTTAAGAGTAACACGAGGGGAAATTTCATTACTCAGAGAGTGGTAGCTGTGTGGAACGAGCTTCCAGAAGAAGTGGTAGAGACAGGTTCGATATTGTCATTAAAAAAAAAATTGGATAGGTATATGGACAGGAAAGGAATGGAGGGTTATGGGCTGAGTGCAGGTCGGTGGGACTAGGTGAGAGTAAGTGTTCGGCACGGACGAGAACAGCCGTGATGGCTGTTTCCGTGCTGCAATTGTTATATATGACTGATCACTTTGCACAGGTAGTCTATGTTGGGACCAAAACTTTTTACCTTGTCTGTCAATTATGTGGAAGTTGGAACTCATAGCGTTTTTTGCGAAGTTTGCAGACAAAATGAAGACAGGCGGAGGGGGCGGGCGATTTTGGGGAAGTAGTCAGGATGTAGACTATATTCTAAATGATGTGAACATGAAACAACGAAGGCTGAATGGGATCAGCTAAAGATCAGTTTACACGCTGTGGAAGGTAAATGCCAAGGTGACATGTATTCCAAGGGGGTGAGAGTATAACACAAGGATGTCATATTGTGACTTTACAAAGCAATGGTGAGGTCTCCGCTGGAGCATTGTGAACAATTGCGGGCCCCTAATCTTGCAGAGGGTGTGCTGAAGCTGAAGAGGATTCAAAGGAGCTTCACAAAAATGATTCCATCAAGAGAGTTTGATGACCCTGTGGTTGATGCACAGGAGTTTAATTTTTTTTAAAAAAAAGGCGTCACCTCATCGAAACCTCTCGAGTGCTGAAAAGGCTTTGCTCAGGAGGAGATGGAAAGGATTTTCCTGCCGGTTGGAGAGTGAACGACCAGAAGATACATCTCAGAATAGAGAGGGTGCCCTTTATGCACCCCTTATTCTCTGAATTCCAGTGAGTACAGGCCCAGAGCCGTGAACGTTTCTCCGCATGACAGGACTTTCAATCCTCGAATAATTCTTATGGAACTCCTGTTGAACCTCTCTGATGGAAGCTCATTCTTTCCTCGATGAGGGTTCCGAAACTCCTCAACACCTCGAGTTAGGCCTCACCAGTGCCTTGTAGAGTCTGAAAATTACATCCTTGCTGATATATTCCAGGCCTCCGAAATGAAATCTAACATCACATTCACCAAAAGATGTGCACAAAATAATAAAATCGCTAAAATTATTTGCTAAGTTTCAGATTTATTCTCAGTAAAACCCATTTCTAGCTCTGAGCTACTTGAATTCCTGTTTTTTCTCTACAAATCGGTTTTTGGTTCATACTTCTGGCTGACTTTTTTTATTATTACCACTGGGGTGCAATGTGCCACTTCTCATCATCCAATGCGCCCCTTCTGGCACAAGTGCTATAGGTTGGCCATCCCTGGCACAGGTCGCTACCGGGAGGAGGTCCTGAATATAAGGAGTTAGGTAGAAAGCTGCGAAGCAGCACCTCCAGGGTAGTCACCTATGGTGCCACATGCCAGTGACGGCACAAAGAGGATGATTTGGAAGATGAATGCGTATCTGAAGAACTAGTGCGTGGTCGGGACTCAGATTTCTAGATCATGCGGGTCTTTTCAGGGGAAGAGATGACATGTAAAATGAGGACAGGTTTAACCTGAACCTGAGGGGGACGAACCCTCGGTGCGGTCTGAACCTGGAAATTGATCATAAACGAATCCTTTACACCCTAGATGTTTTAGTTTCCTCTTCATTTTGAAAATAGTCGACGCTTAAATTTTTTTCTACCGAAGTGTATGACCATACACTCTCCGACACTGTAATCTACCTGCTGCACCTTTGTCCATTTGCCTAATCTGTCTAAGTCCTTCTGCAGCCTCTCTGCTACCTCAACACTACCTGTAGATCGGTAATGTTATTATTGGTCTACACAGACTGTGATTCCCCGATGAAGAAGACAAGCAGTCTGCTGGAGAGGGAGATACCCTGTCCCGGGATTTGGAGCATGTTGATTACAACTGAGGAAATGACTGTGCTGAACGCTGAACTGTTGCCAATAAACCGCCGCCTGACGTAAGTATTGCTGTTGTCCAGATGGTCCAAGGCCCAGCGGAGAGTAAAAGAGATTGCACCCGTTGTGGACCTATCGTGGAGCGAAGCAAAGTGCAGCTGATCAACGTTCTGGGCCCTGTGTAGATCCTGTGAGATGCTAACATCCGGGATATTCAAATAATTCCAGAGACTTACCGGGTGATAGATAGGACTTATAAGGAGGTAGTTACACCCAAGGTGGAGGACACAGGAAAAGGGGTGACAGCCAGGAAGGGGAAAGCGGTTAAAGAGCCAGGGCAGAGTACCCCTGTGGTCATCCTCATCAGTTACAGGTATAACACTTCAGATATAGAATTAATAGAGAGAGGTCCCAGTGTTCGGCTGTTTGGAGTGGGTTTAGAGTGACTCAGAAGGGAAGGGGAACGAAGAGACACACTGTGGTGATAGGGGATTCTTTAGTCATGGGAACAGACAGGAAGTTCGCTGTGCCAGAATGAGATTCCCGGATGGTATGTCGTCTCCCGCGTGCCAGGGTCCGGGATACCTCAAACCAGGTCCTCAGCGTTCGTAAGTGGAAGTTTGCAAGTCTGCTCACTGAAGAGGTACGATTCAATTCATTCTGCAATTTGTGAAGGAGAAGCATAAGTCACATGTATCATTTCCGCAATGGGATTATGGGATTTCCAGAGGCATCAGAGAGGAGCTTGCCCAGGTCGAATGGACGGGGATAATGTCTGGGATGCAGGCAGAGCAGAGATGGCTGAAATTTCTGCTAATTGTGCACAATGAGCAGGATAGATTTGTCCCGCAGAAGAAGGAGTTCTAAAATGATAAGAGAAGGCATCCGTGGCTGACCAAAGAAAGTTAGGGGCTGCAGGTAAGCCAACGGAAGGTCATATAGGGTGGCAAAAGTGAGTGGGAAATGGATGATTTGAAAGCTTTTAAAACCAAACAGAAGGTAACTAAAAAGGCGCTGAAATGGAAGAAAAAAATGGAATATGATGACAAAGTAGCCAGTAATATAAAGCAGGATACTCGAAGTTCATTCTTCAGTTATGCAAATGTTAATAAGAAGATGAGAATGGATTTTCGTTAATTGGAAAATAATGCTGTCGAGGTTGTAAAAAAAAATGGCAGCTGAACGTTTCATTTTTCTTCACAGTGGACGAAAGTAGCAGTGTGCCAGAGATCCGTGCGTGTCAGGGAGCAGGAGTGAGTGTCATTGCCATTACAAAATTGATGGGCACCCTTTCACAAAAGAGGAAGGGATGAATTATTTATATATATATATATATATATATTAGCCAAAATCCCTTGAATTTTCTCTCCATGTAGAGAACAGTCTACGCTTTTATTTCTTCTAACACATTGCACGGCCACGCACCTCCAGACGCGGTAAACCACCAGCCGTTCGTTTGCCCACTTTCCTTATGCGTATTCACGTATTCACTATTTTCATCGCAATTCACTGAGGAGAAGGATATTGAATTGTGTAAGGTAAGGGAAACAAGTCGGGCAGTTATGGAAACTATTGATGATTAAAGAGGAGGAAGAACTAGAGCTTTTAAAGAATATAAAAGTCTCGGGGTCCTGACAGGATATTTCCCAGGATGTTGAGGGAAGTTAGTGTAGAAATAGCAGGGGCTCTGACAGAAAAAAAAAACTTCAAATGTCATTAGAAACGGGGATGATGCCGGAGGAATAGCGCATTGCTCATGTGGTTACATTTTTTTGAAAAGGGTTCTAAGAATAAACCAAGCAATTATAGGCCTCACATTTCTACGTCAGTTGTGGGTAAATTAAAGGAAAGTATTCTCAGAGATGGTATTCCTTCCTGCCGCAAGGAATTCCTCAAATTCACCCCTCTCAGGCCGAATTTCCTCCAAAACTGCGTTCTAAATTATCATCCCTGCATGCTGAGGCTGTCCCCGCAGGTCTCAGTCTCCCCCACCGTCTCTCTCCCGATTCACTCCATCGAGAACTTTCAACATTCGATAGGTGTCAATGACGTCATCACTCATTCATCTGAATCCCAGTGAGTACCAGCCCAGATTCATCAGACGCTCCTCATGTGAGAAGCGTTTCAGTCCCGGAAACAACTCCCATTGTACCATTTACCATGTCGACGCACCCTTTCCTACATAAGGGTCCAAAAACTGCTCATAACACCGCAGGGTAGGCCTCCGAATAACAACTTAAAATTAATATGTTCGCACTCTGGAAAGCAATGAGACCGTTGTATTTGCCTTCCTCACCGCCGACTCCAACAATAAATTAACCTAGAGGAAATCTTGCAGAAGGACTCACTATTCCCTTTAGGCTAGAGATTGTTGATTTTTCTCTCCATTTCGAAAATAGTCTGCAATTTATTTATTCTACCGAATTGCAAGACCATACCCTTCCCGGAACTCTATTCCGTCAGCCGCCGCTTTGCCCATTTCCGCAATCTGTCTCAGCCCTTTTGTAGCCCGTCTGCGACTTGAACCCTACCTGTGGGTGGGAAAAGCTCATCATTATTCCTTTGAATTGCATCCCTGCTTTTACATTCTCGTGCTCTCGAAATGACTGGGTGGAGGGGAGCTGTAAATAATGTCAGATCCGCGAGTGTGTGATGGGACAGGGAAGAAGTTTCACTCTGTGTGCGTGCAAAGGGGAGTGTGTGATGAGACGATGTGGAGGGAGTTTCGGTCTGTGTCTGACCACGGGACTGTGTGATGGGACGGTGTGCAGGGAGATTCACTCTGTGTCTGAACCCGGGACTGTGTGATGGGACGGTGTGCAGGGAGATTCACTCTGTGTCTGACCCCGGGAGAGTGTGAAGGGACGGTGTGGAGGGAGATTCACTCTGTGTCTGACCACGGGACTGTGTGATGGGACGGTCTGGAGGGAGATTCACTCTGTGTCTAACCCCGGGAGTGTGAGATGAGACAGTCTGGAGGGAGATTCACTCTGTGTCTGACCCCGGGAGGGTGTGATGGGATGATGTGGAGAGAGATTCACTCTGTGTCTGACCCCGGGAGTATGTGATGGGACGGTGTGGAGGGAGATTCACTCTGTTTCTGACCACGGGACTGTGTGATGGGACGGTGTGCAGGGAGTTTCACTCTGTGTCTGACCCCAGGAGTGTTTGATGGGAAGGTGGGGACTGAGATTCACTCAGTGTCTGACCCCGGAAGTGTGTGATGGGACGGTCTGGAGGGAGATTCACTCTGTGTCTAACCCCGGGAGTGTGAGATGAGACAGTCTGGAGGGAGATTCACTCTGTGTCTGACCCCGTGAGTGTGTGATGGGACTGTGGGTAGGGAGATTCAGTGTGTGTCTGAACCCGGCAGTGTGTGATGGGACGGTGTGGAGGGCGATTCAGTCTGTGTCTGACCACGGGAGTGGGTGATGGGACGGTGGGGAGTGAGATTCGCTCTGTGTCTGACCCCGGAAGTGTGTGATGGGACGGTGCGGAGGGAGATTCACTCTGTGTCTGACCCCGGGAGTGTGTGATGGGTCGGTGTGGAGGGAGATTCACTCTGTGTCTGACCCCGGGAGTGTGCGATGGGATGGTGTCGAGGGAGATTCACTCTGTGTCTGACACCGGGAGTGTGTGATGGGAGGGTGTGGAGGGAAATACACTCTGTGTCTGACCTCGGAATTGTGTGATGGGACGGTGTGCAGGGAGATTCACTCTGTGTCTGAACCCGGGACTGTGTGACGGGACGGTGTGCAGGGAGATTCACTCTGTGTCTGACCCCGGGAGTGTGTGAAGGGACGGTGTGGAGGGAGATTCACTCTGGGTCTGACCACGGGACTGTGTGATGGGACGGTGTGCAGGGAGTTTCACTCTGTGTCTGACCCCGGGAGTGTGTGAAGGGACGGTGTGGATGGAGATTCACTCTGTGTCTGACCACGGGACTGTGTGATGGGACGGTGTGGAGGGATTTTCACTCTGTGTCTGACCACGGGACTGTGTGATGGGACGGTGTGGAGGGATTTTCACTCTGTGCATGTCCCCGGGAGTGTATGATTGGACGAAGGGAGATTCACTCTGTGTCTGACCCCGGGAATGTGTGATGGGACGGTGTGCAGGGAGATTCACTCTGTGTCTGAACCCGGGACTGTGTGACGGGACGGTGTGCAGGGAGATTCACTCTGTGTCTGACCCCGGGAGTGTGTGAAGGGACGGTGTGGAGGGAGATTCACTCTGTGTCTGACCACGGGACTGTGTGATGGGACGGTGTGCAGGGATTTTCACTCTGTGCATGTCCCCGGGAGTGTATGATTGGACGAAGGGGGATTCACTCTGTGTCTGACCCCGGGAATGTGTGATGGGACGGTGTGTAGTGAGATTCACTCTGTGTCTGACCCCGGGAGTGTGTGATGGGAGGGTGTGGAGGGAAATACACTCTGTGTCTGACCTCGGAATTGTGTGATGGGACGGTGTGCAGGGAGATTCACTCTGTGTCTGAACCCGAGACTGTGTGACGGGACGGTGTGCAGGGAGATTCACTGTGTCTGACCCCGGGAGTGTGTGAAGGGACGGTGTGGAGGGAGACTCACTCTGGGTCTGACCACGGGACTGTGTGATGGGACGGTGTGCAGGGAGTTTCACTCTGTGTCTGACCCCGGGAGTGTGTGAAGGGACGGTGTGGAGGGAGATTCACTCTGTGTCTGACCACGGGACTGTGTGATGGGACGGTGTGGAGGGATTTTCACTCTGTGTCTGACCACGGGACTGTGTGATGGGACGGTGTGGAGGGATTTTCACTCTGTGCATGTCCCCGGGAGTGTATGATTGGACGAAGGGAGATTCACTCTGTGTCTGACCCCGGGAATGTGTGATGGGACGGTGTGCAGGGAGATTCACTCTGTGTCTGAACCCGGGACTGTGTGACGGGACGGTGTGCAGGGAGATTCACTCTGTGTCTGACCCCGGGAGTGTGTGAAGGGACGGTGTGGAGGGAGATTCACTCTGTGTCTGACCACGGGACTGTGTGATGGGACGGTGTGCAGGGAGTTTCACTCTGTGTCTGACCCCGGGAGTGTGTGAAGGGACGGTGTGGAGGGAGTTTCGCTCTGTGTCTGACCCCGGGAGTGTGTGAAGGGACGGTGTGGAGGGAGATTCACTCTGTGTCTGACCACGGGACTGTGTGATGGGACGGTGTGGAGGGATTTTCACTCTGTGCATGTCCCCGGGAGTGTATGATTGGACGAAGGGAGATTCACTCTGTGTCTGACCCCGGGAATGTGTGATGGGACGGTGTGTAGTGAGATTCACTCTGTGTCTGACCCCGGGAGTGTGTGATGGGACGGTGTTGAGGGAGATTCACTCTGTGTCTGACCCCGGGAGTGTGTGATGGGACGGTGCGGAGGGAGATTCACTCTGTGTGTGACCACGGGAGTGTGTGATGTGACGGTGTGGAGGACTTCAGCCTTTGTCTTACCAAGGGAGTGTGTGATCTGATGGTGTGAGGGAGCTTCATTCTGCGTCTAACTCCAGGAGTGTGAGTGTGATGCGTCGATGTAGAGGAACATCAGTCAGTGTCTGACCCCGGGAGTATATAATGGGACGGTACTGAGGAAGCTTTAGTCTGTGTCTGACCATGGCACTGTTGAATGGTATCTTGTGGAGGGAGATATGTCTGACCCCGGAAGTGCGTGATGTAATGCTGTGGCGGTGGCGTCGCTCTCTGCCTGACTGTCGGAGTCATCTACCCGTAAATATCTTGCGTCAGGACAGGTTTCAATGAGACAGCATTATAAAACAGTCCTCGCGTGTGTTTTTTTTAACAGTAAGCAATCATGAAGCCTATTCATCTGCAAGTGCATGAAAGTTATGACGGGGCTGAACAGTGGTTTGATTTGTTTTCAGTTAATCTATTGTCTGCTTCTTTATAATTGCACATTTAGAGCAGTAGGGATGCCTGGCCAGAGAGTTGAATGCTCTCACTGCAGGACACGGGACGGCAGAGAGATCTCCGGTCACTCTGATGACGTCACCCGTGAGAAGTGCATCCAGTTGGAGCTTCTAACACTCGGCGAACACTAGGGGGCAGCACATACTCCCGCCTGGTGGCCGCGCTACACCGCCCCCACGTTGCACAGTCTCTGCACTTTCTCTCCAAGCGAGTCACCTCTCAGTTTACACCTGAACTGGAGTGGACGTAACACCCCAGCGGGGGGGGGGGGGGTTTGCATTAAAAAGCGGGAGTGGTGGGGTTTAAGCTACAGTTGCAGGGCAGTGAAAAGCAGACTGGAATAACAGATAGCGGAGTGTTTTTTGGGGGGCAGATGTTGGTAAGCCCTCAGACAGAGTCAGGAAGCCAAAGGTTGAGCCTGCTGGGACTCACTCTCTGAGCTCCGAACATTTCAATGCAGGAAGTTCTGTACGAAAGGCAGGTGAGCTCCCGGACGGGACAATTCTTGAATTATGATATTACAGTCTTTAGTGGGAGGCGGTTGCAGGGCGGTAAGGACAGTCAGCGCAACATTCCCGATTTTGGTTGAGGAAGAAATAATTCTAGGGTGATGGGCGGCTTTAACTGTCACATCAGAGGCACTGACAAACACAGGGGAAGAGGGGTAAAAGTGGCTGTTTCGCTCTGAGTTTGACTGAGGCAGTCACAGACTCATAGATTTTATTTCCCTTGGGACAGCGTCTCGCGTTTCTTTGAACCACAGCCAATCAGGGAAGCGGGTCCATCAGCAAGGACAAAAGAATATATATAATACAGGGGACACTGTTGGTGGATTTGTTTTCAGTTTATTTATTGATTCCTTCAGTTAGAGCAGTAGGCCGTGACTGACAGGAGAGTTGAATGCTCCTCTTGCAGGACGTGGGACGGCAGGGAGACCTCAGTGTCTCTGACGACTTCACCTGTGAGAAGTTCAGCCTGATGCTGCTTCTCAGAATCGGCGTTAACTGGAACTGGATGAATTTTGGATCATTCGGGAAGCTGAGGGATGATAGGGAGGACATATTGGGAGGAAGTTAGACCCAATGTACAGTTCACAGGAAACTGGGTGACAGTCAGGAAGATGAAAGGATTTAAAGAGCCGGGCCCAGGGTAGAGTGCCCCCTGTGGCCAACCCCCTCAATAACAGGTCTACCACCTTGTATACAATTTACCAAGTAGAGGGAAGTATCTCAGGTCTGGTCTCTGACACTGGTTGTGTCTCTGTGGTTCAGAAGTGAAGGGAGAGGGCGAGATGAGGCGAGGTGTGATGAGAGGGAATCATTTGTTCGTGGATTAGAAAAGAGGTTCTGTGTGTGTGTGACAGATTCCTGGATGGTATTTTGCCTCCCCTGTGTCGGGGACTGTACCACTCTGAGCGGGTCCTCAGCAATCCTTAATGGGAGGGTGAGCAGGCGAAGTTCTGGTGCTGGTGTGGCCAGAAATAGGCAGACAACACCGATTAACACGTGGCGAATGTGTCGTGTTACGAATGAGGGATTCTGATATTTGGATCATTGGGTTCTCTTCCAAGCGGTTAAACAAACAGGCCCAGGTTAGAGTGCCCCCTGTGGACAAACCCCAGCAACAGGTCTACCACACTGTATACCTTTGGATGGAGGGAGAGGGGTGAAATGAACAACGTTCCCCGGGAGAACGTTCATAGGGAGAGGGGTGAAATGACGGAAGTATCGCAGGTCAGGTCTCTGTCACTGATTTTGTTTTGCGGTTAAGAATGGAAGCGGGAGGGCGATATGAGGCGAGCCGCGGGGGCAGGGGATCATGCCTTAGGGAATTAGAAAAGAGGTTCTGCGTGCGGTAGCGGAATTCCTGAATGGTATTTTGGCTCCCGAGTGTCAGGGACACTACCACTCTGAGCGGATCCTCATCAATCTTAACTGGGAGGCCAAGTTCGCTTCGTGCTGGTGTGCCCAGAGATAGGAAGACCACACCGATTAACACGTGGCGAAGGTGTCGTGGGCTTCTGATAGCTGGATCATTGGGTTCTCTTCCAAGGAAGGTGCGACGAGAGTATACAGCCTATTTCAATACAATCCAAGTTAAATTTTCATTCAATCCTACATGAATAACCATAAATGCAGCCAGACGAAACAGCGTTACCCAGGGCCAATGTGCAAAAACACCTATAGTATATAAGGCTTAAAATAGACCACAAAGCAGCTTGAGTCCCGGGGTTCACAGAATGCGACCAGAATCTGGATTGGACACCAACAGAGGATGTCTTCTGCCGTGCGAACACTAGGGGGCGGCACATACACCAGCCTGAGGCCGCCCCACACCGCCCCCACGTTTCACAGTCCCTTCATCTTTTCCACCACTGAGCAAATCTCACCGTTTCCACCTGGACTGGGCTGCAATTTATAGCCCAGTGGGAGGTTCTGCCATTAAAAAAAAGGAGGGGAAGGGATTGGGCAAGAGATGCACGGGGATGAAAAACAAAATGCCACAACAGTCAGTGGAGTGGTTGTTGGGACAGATGTCGTTAAGACCACAGACAAAGTGAGGAAGCAAAAGGTTGAGCCTGCTGGGACTCATGTTCTGAGCTGTCTCCGTTTCAATGCAGGAAGTATTGTACGAAAGACCGATGAGCTCAGGGCAGGGATCGATGGCTTGAATTATGATATTGTAGACATCAGCGAGACGTCGTTGTAGGGCGGGCAGGAGCGTCAGCTCAACATTCCCGGTTTCGGTTGTATTAGTCGTGGTGAAGCGGGAAGTATTCAAAGTTGAGGGGCGCCTTTACTGGTCACATGGGATTCATTGACAAACGCAGGGAAAGAGGGTTTCCTGTGCCTTTTTGACAGGGACGTTAATCTACAGGGAATGTAGGGAGATGATATTTGTGCAGTCAGAAGTGATTTACTCAATTGGTATATCACAACATTGTGGGCCGAAGGGTCTGTTCTGTTCAGTGATTTACGTTCACTGCCCTGCAGGTGGGGCAAAAATATAGATTTAAGCTCATCGTGTGGACAAAGAAGGGGGTGGGGTGGATCAAGGACTTTGACGATAGATTGCGAAACACAGAGTACAACCAGTTCACAGACAGCATAGGCAGTGAGCGAGCCACACAGCTGTCACTGTGACACCTACACACCCCTCACCATGAGATGGACTCAACCCCGACCGGACGCTAAACGAACCCATACCGTGACAACCACACGCATCTCGCGTGACACTCTGCGTAAGTGTTGGAACTGGAAATGGATGAACTCGGGATCATTCGGGAAGCTGAGGAGGTGATAGGGAAGACATGTAGTGAGGTTTTTACACCGACGGTGTGGGATACAGGAAACTGTGTGACAGACAGGAAGGTGAAAGGGGTTAAACAGCCAGAAGTGTGCAGAGACCCCTTGTGGCCAACCCGCTCAATAACAGATAAGCCACTTTGGATACTTCTGGGTGGGAGGAGAGAGGGCCAAATGACCAAGCAGGGGAAAGTCTCACCGGTCAGGTCCCTGGCACCGACTATGTTTCTGTGGCTCAGCAGGGGATAAGCGGTTAAATCTGTCGAGCTGTATTGACAGGGTTGTCTTTGTTAGGGGAACAGAAAAAAGGTCCTGTGGACGAGAACGAGATTCCTCGATGGTATGCGGTCATTATCATCACTAGTATATAGGAGGAAAAAGGGAGTCTGTTCTCCAAACTTATGTACGCGCAGGTGTGGTCAAAATTATAAAGAACATTCAGTTTAAAACCTGTCTAAAGAGTTAGGGTTGAAACGCACATAACATGTATAAAATATAAAGATAGCAAGCATATGTAGGATATCAGTCAGTACAGTCACGCATTATGTACACACACACATACGCATTGATGCAACTTGAGGCCCCCCGGGCATTGTGAATGCCACAGTCATCTGCAATTGTTCTCAATACAGATTGTATTCTGCCGAGCGAACACTGGGGGGCAGCACAGACCCCTGCCTGCAGACAGCGCCGCTCCGCCCCCACCTCGCTCAGCCCCTTCATTTCCTCTCCCATCAACAACTCTCTCAGTTTACACCTGAAATGGAATCGAACTAATATCCCAGCGGGAAGGTTTGCCGTTAGAAGGGGAGAGTGGTGGTATAAATTAGAGTTGCGGGGACATGGAAACAAGAACGCCGTTACAGATAGTTGAGCGGTTGTTGGGACAGACGTTGCTAAGACCTGAAAAAGTCAGGAAGCAAAAGGTTGAGCCTGCTGGGACTCATGTTCTGAGTTCCGTCCGTTCCAATGTGGGAAGTATTGTACGAAAGACCGATGAGCTCAGGGCAGGGGGTCAATGGCTGGAATTATGATAGTGTAGACATTAGTGAGACGCCGTTGCAGGGCGCGCAGGAGCGTCAGCTCAACATTCCCGGTTTCGGTTGTATTAGTCGTGATGAAGCGGGAAGTATTCAAAGTTGAGGGGCGCCTTTACTGGTCACATGGGATTCATTGACAAACGCAGGGAAAGTGGGTTTCCAGTGCCTTTTTGATAGGGACGTTCATCTACAGGGAATGTAGGGAGATGATATTTTGCAGTGAGAGGTGATTTACTCAATTGGTATATCACACATTGTGGGCCGAAGGGTCTGTTCTGTTCAGTGATTTACGTTCACTGCTCTGCAAGAGGGGCAAAGATATAGATTTAAGCTCATCGTGTGGACAAAGAAGGGAGTGGGGTGGATCAAGGACTTTGACGATAGATTGCGAAACACAGAGAACAACCACTTCACAGACAAAATAGGCAGTGAGTGAGCCACACAGCTGTCACTGTGACACCTACACGCCCCTCACCATGACATGGACTCAACCACGACCGGACGCTAAGCGACCCCATACCGTGACACCCACACGCATCTCGCGTGACACGCTGCCTAAGTGTTGGAACTGGAAATGGATGAACTCGGGATCATTCGGGAAGCTGAGGAGGTGATAGGGAAGACATGTAGTGAGGTATTTACACCGACGGTGTGGGATACAGGAAACTGTGTGACAGACAGGAAGGTGAAAGGGGTTAAACAGCCAGAAGTGTGCAGAGACCCCTTGTGGCCAACCCGCTCAATAACAGATAAGCCACTCTGGATACTTCTGGGTGGGAGGAGAGAGGGCCAAATGACCCAGCAGGGGAAAGTCTCACCGGTCAGGTCTCTGGCACCGACTATGGTTCTGTGGCCCAACAGGGAATAAGCGGTTAAATCTGTCGAGCTGTATTGACAGGGTTGTCTTTGTTAGGGGAACAGAAAAAAAGGTCCTGTGGACGAGAACGAGATTCCTCGATGGTATGCGGTCATTATCATTACTAGTATATAGGAGGAAAAAGGGAGTCTGTTCTCCAAACTTATGTACGCGTAGGTGTGGTCAAAATTATAAAGAACATTCAGTTTAAAACTTGGCTAAAGAGTTAGGGTTGAAACGCACATAACATGTATAAAATATAAAGATAGCAAGCATATGTAGGATATCAGTCAGTACAGTCACGCATTATGTACACACACACATACGCATTGATGCAACTTGAGGCCCCCCGGGCATTGTGAATGCCACAGTCATCTGCAATTGTTCTCAATACAGATTGTATTCTGCCGAGCGAACACTGGGGGGCAGCACAGACCCCTGCCTGCAGACAGCGCCGCTCCGCCCCCACCTCGCTCAGCCCCTTCATTTCCTCTCCCATCAACAACTCTCTCAGTTTACACCTGAAATGGAATCGAACTAATATCCCAGCGGGAAGGTTTGCCGTTAGAAGGGGAGAGTGGTGGTATAAATTAGAGTTGCGGGGACATGGAAACAAGAACGCCTTTACAGATAGTTGAGTGGTTGTTGGGACAGACGTTGCTAAGACCTGAAAAAGTCAAGAAGAAAAAGGTAGAGCTGCTGGGACTCATGATCTGAGCTGTCTCCGCTTCAAAGCAGTAAGCATTGGACGAAAGGCAGATGAGCTTAGGGCAGGGATCGATGGCTAAAATTATGATATTGTAGACATCAGTGAGACGCAGTTGCAGGGTGGGTAGGAGCGTCAGCTCAACATTCCCGGTTTCGGTTGTATTAGTCGTGGTGAAGCGGGAAGCATTCAAAGTTGAGGGACGCCTTTACTGGTCACATGGGATTCATTGACAAACGCAGGGAAACAGGGTTTCCTGTGCCTTTTTGATAGGGACGTTAATCTACAGGGAATGTAGGGAGATGATATTTGTGCAGTCAGAAGTGATTTACTCAAATGGTATATCACACATTGTGGGCCGAAGGGTCTGTTCTGTTCAGTGATTTACGTTCACTGCCCTGCAGGAGGGGCCAAAATATAGATTTAAGCTCATCGTGTGGACAAAGAAGGGGGTGGGTGGATCAAGGACTTTGACGATAGATTGCGAAACACAGAGAACAACCACTACACAGACAGCATAGGCAGTGAGTGAGCCACACAGCTGTCCCTGTGACACCTACACACCCCTCACCATCACATGGACACAACCCCGACCGGACGCTAAGCGCTCCCATACGGTGACACCCACACGCATCTCACCGTGACCCTCTGCGTAAGTGTTGGAACTGGAAATGGATGAACTCGGGATCATTCGGCAAGCTGAGAAGGTGATAGGGAAGACATGTAGTGAGGTATTTACACCGACGGTGTGGGATACAGGACACTGTGTGGCAGACAGGAAGGTGAAAGGGGTTAAACAGCCAGAAGTGTGCAGAGACCCCTTGTGGCCAACCCGCTCAATAACAGATAAGCCACTTTGGATACTTCTGGGTGGGAGGAGAGAGGGCCAAATGACCAAGCAGGGGAAAGTCTCACCGGTCAGGTCTCTGGCACCGACTATGGCCCAACAGGGAATAAGGGGTTAAATCTGTCGAGCTGTATTGACAGGGTTGTCTTTGTTAGGGGAACAGAAAAAAGGTCCTGTGGACGAGAACGAGATTCCTCGATGGTATGCGGTCATTATCATCACTAGTATATAGGAGGAAAAAGGGAGTCTGTTCTCCAAACTTATGTACGCGCAGTTGTGGTCAAAATTATAAAGAACATTCAGTTTAAAACTTGGCTAAAGAGTTAGGGTTGAAACGCACGAAACATGTATAAAATATAAAGATAGCAAGCATATGTAGGATATCAGTCAGTACAGTCACGCATTATGTACACACACAGATACACACACATACGCATTGATGCAACTTGAGGACCCCCTGGGCATTGTGAATGCCACAGTCATCTGCAATTGTTCTCAATACAGATTGTATTCTGCCGAGCGAACACTGGGCGGCAGCACAGACCCGTGCCTGCAGACCGCGCCGCTCCGCCCCCACCTCGCTCATCATTTCCTCTCCCATCAACAACTCTCTCAGTTTACACCTGAAATGGAATCGAACTAATGTCCCAGCGGGAAGGTTTGCCGTTAGAAGGGGAGAGTGGTGGTATAAATTAGAGTTGCGGGGACATGGAAACAAGAACGCCGTTACAGATAGTAGAGTGGTTGTTGGGACAGACGTTGCTAAGACCTGAAAAAGTCAGGAAGCAAAAGGTTGAGCCTGCTGGGACTCATGTTCTGAGTTCCGTACGTTCCAATGCGGGAAGTATTGTACGAAAGACCGATGAGCTCAGGGCAGGGGTCAACGGCTGGAATTATGATATTGTAGACATTAGAGAGACGCCGTTGCAGGGCGGGCAGGAGAGTCAGCTCAACATTCCCGGTTTCGGTTGTATTAGTCGTGATGAAGCGGGAAGTATTCAAAGTTGAGGGGCGCCTTTACTGGTCACATGGGATTCATTGACAAACGCAGGGAAAGAGGGTTTCCTGTGCCTTTTTGATAGGGACGTTAATCTACAGGGAATGTAGGGAGATGATATTTGTGCAGTCAGAAGTGATTTACTCAATTGGTATATCACACATTGTGGGCCGAAGGGTCTGTTCTGTTCAGTGATTTACGTTCACTGCTCTGCAAGAGGGGCAAAGATATAGATTTAAGCTCATCGTGTGGACAAAGAAGGGGGTGGGGTGGATCAAGGACTTTGACGATAGATTGCGAAACACAGTGAACAACCAGTTCACAGACAGCATAGGCAGTGAGCGAGCCACACAGCTGTCACTGTGACACCTACACACCCCTCACCATGACATGGACACAACCCCGACCGTACGCTAAGCGACACCATACGGTGACACCTACACGCATCTCGCCGTGACCCTCTGCGTAAGTGTTGGAACTGGAAATGGATGGACTGGGGATCATTCGGGAAGCTGAGGAGGTGATAGGGAAGACATGTAGTGAGGTATTTACACCGACGGTGTGGGATACAGGAAACTGTGTGACAGACAGGAAGGTGAAAGGGGTTAAACAGTCAGAAGTGTGCAGAGACCCCTTGTGGCCAACCCGCTCAATAACAGATAAGCCACTTTGGATACTTCTGGGTGGGAGGAGAGAGGGCCAAATGACCAAGCAGGGGAAAGTCTCACTGGTCAGGTCTCTGGAACTATGGTTCCATGGCTCTGCAGGGAATAAGGGGTTAAATCTGTCGAGCTGTATTGAGAGGGTTGTCTTTGTTAGGGGAACTGAAAAAAGGTCCTGTGGACGAGAACGAGATTCCTCGATGGTATGCGGTCATTATCATCACTAGTATATAGGAGGAAAAAGGGAGTCTGTTCTCCAAACTTATGTACGCGCAGGTGTGGTCAAAATTATAAAAAAACATTCAGTTTAAAACTTGGCTAAAGGGTTAGGGTTGAAACGCACATAATATGTATAAAATATAAAGATAGCAAGCATATGTAGGATATCAGTCAGTACAGTCACGCATTATGTACACACACACATACACACACATACGCATTGATGCAACTTGAGGCCCCCCGGGCATTGTGAATGCCACAGTCATCTGCAATTGTTCTGAATACAGATTGTATTCTGCCGAGCGAACACTGGGGGGCAGCACAGACCCCTGCCTGCAGACAGCGCCGCTCCGCCCCCACCTCGCTCAGCTCCTTCATTTCCTCTCCCATCAACAACTCTCTCAGTTTACACCTGAAATGGAATCGAACTAATATCCCAGCGGGAAGGTTTGCCGTTAGAAGGGGAGAGTGGTGGTATAAATTAGAGTTGCGGGGACATGGAAACAAGAACGCCGTTACAGATAGTTGAGTGGTTGTTGGGACAGACGTTGCTAAGTCCTGAAAAAGTCAAGAAGCAAAAGGTTGAGCCTGCTGGGACTCATGTTCTGAGCTGTCTCCGCTTCAACCAGTAAGCATTGGACGAAAGGCAGATGAGCTCAGGGCAGGGATCGATGGCTGGAATTATGATATTGTAGACATCAGCGAGACGTCTTTGTAGGGCGGGCAGGAGCGTCAGCTCAGCATTCCCTGTTTCGGTTGTATTATTCGTGATGAAGCGGGAAGTATTCAAAGTTGAGGGGCGCCTTTACTGGTCACATGGGATTCATTGACAAACGCAAGGAAAGAGGGTTTCCTGTGCCTTTTTGATAGGGACGTTAATCTACAGGGAATGTAGGGAGATGATATTTGTGCAGTCAGAAGTGATTTACTCAATTGGTATATCACACATTGTGGGCCGAAGGGTCTGTTCTGTTCAGTGATTTACGTTCACTGCTCTGCAAGAGGGGCAAAGATATAGATTTAAGCTCATCGTGTGGACAAAGAAGGGGGTGGGTGGATCAAGGACTTTGACGATAGATTGCGAAACACAGAGAACAACCACTTCACAGACAGCATAGGCAGTGAGCGAGCCACACAGCTGTCACTGTGACACCTACACACCCCTCACCATGACATGGACACAACCCCGACCGTACGCTATGCGACCCCATACGGTGACACCCACACGCATCTCGCCGTGACCCTCTGCGTAAGTGTTGGAACTGGAAATGGATGAACTCGGGATCATTCGGGAAGCTGAGGAGGTGATAGGGAAGACATGTAGTGAGGTATTTACACCGACGGTGTGGGATACAGGAAACTGTGTGAAAGACAGGAAGGTGAAAGGGGTTAAACAGCCAGAAGTGTGCAGAGACCCCTGGTGGCCAACCCGCTCAATAACAGATAAGCCACTTTGGCTACTTCTGGATGGCAGGAGAGAGGTGCAAATGACCAAGCAGGGGAAAGTCTCACCGGTCAGGTCTCTGGAACTATGGTTCCATGGCTCTGCAGGGAATAAGGGGTTAAATCTGTCGAACTGTATTGACAGGGTTCTCTTTGTTAGGGGAACAGAAAAAAGGTCCTGTGGACGAGAACGAGTTTCCTCGATGGTATGTGGTCATTATCATCACTAGTATATAGGAGGAAAAAGGGAGTCTGTTCTCCAAACTTATGTACGCGCAGGTGTGGTCAAAATTATAAAAAATCATTCAGTTTAAAACTTGGCTAAAGAGTTAGGGTTGAAACGCACATAACATGTATAAAATATAAAGATAGCAAGCATATGTAGGATATCAGTCAGTACAGTCACGCATTATGTACACACACACATACGCATTGATGCAACTTGAGGCCCCCCGGGCATTGTGAATGCCACAGTCATCTGCAATTGTTCTCAATACAGATTGTATTCTGCCGAGCGAACACTGGGGGGCAGCACAGACCCCTGCCTGCAGACAGCGCCGCTCCGTCCCCACCTCGCTCAGCCCTTTCATTTCCTCTCCCATCAACAACTCTCTCAGTTTACACCTGAAATGGAATCGAACTAATATCCCAGCGGGAAGGTTTGCCGTTAGAAGGGGAGAGTGGTTGTATAAATTAGAGTTGCGGGGACATGTGAACAAGAACGCCGTTACAGATAGTTGAGTGGTGGTTGGGACAGATGTTGCTAAGACCTGAAAAAGTCAAGAAGCAAAAGGTAGAGCTGCTGGGACTCATGTTAAAGCTGTCTCCGCTTCAAAGCAGTAAGCATTGGACGAAAGGCAGATGAGCTTAGTGCAGGGATCGATGGCTAAAATTATGATATTTTAGACATCAGTGAGACGCAGTTGCAGGGTGGGTAGGAGCGTCAGCTCAACATTCCCGGTTTTGGTTGTATTAGTCGTGATGAAGCGGGAAGTATTCAAAGTTGAGGGGCGCCTTTACTGGTCACATGGGATTCATTGACAAACGCTGGGAAAGAGGGTTTCCTGTGCCTTTTTGATAGGGACGTTAATCTACAGGGAATGTAGGGAGATGGTTGTTGTGCAGGCAGAAGTGATTTACTCAATTGGTATATCACAACATTGTGGGCCGAAGGGTCTGTTCAGTTCGTTGATTTACGTTCACTGCCCTGCAGGAGGGGCAAAAATATAGATTTAAGCTCATCGTGTGGACAAAGAAGGGGGTGGGGTGGATCAAGGACTTTGACGATAGATTGCGAAACACAGAGAACAACCACTTCACAGACAGAATAGGCAGTGAGGGAGACACACAGCTGTCACTGTGACACCTACACACCCCTCACCATGACATAGACTCAACCCCGACCGGACGCTAAACGAACCCATGCCGTGACACCCACACGCATCTCGCGTGACACTCTGCGTAAGTGTTGGAACTGGAAATGGATGAACTCGGGATCATTCGGGAAGCTGAGGAGGTGATAGGGAAGACATGTAGTGAGGTATTTACACCGACGGATACAGGACACTGTGTGGCAGACAGGAAGGTGAAAGGGGTTAAACAGCCAGAAGTGTGCAGAGACACCTTGTGGCCAAGACGCTCAATAACAGATAAGCCACTCTGGATACTTCTGGGTGGGAGGAGAGAGGGCCAAATGACCAAGCAGGGGAAAGTCTCACCGGTCAGGTCTCTGGCACTGACTATGGCCCAACAGGGAATAAGGGGTTAAATCCGTCGAACTGTATTGACTGGGTTGTCTTTGTTAGGGGAACAGAAAAAAGGTCCTGTGGACGAGAACGAGATTCCTCGATGGTATGCGGTCATTATCATCACTAGTATATAGGAGGAAAAAGGGAGTCTGTTCTCCAAACTTATGTACGCGCAGGTGTGGTCAAAATTATAAAGAACATTCAGTTTAAAACTTGGCTAAAGAGTTAGGGTTGAAACGCACATAATATGTATAAAATATAAAGATAGCAAGCATATGTAGGATATCAGTCAGTACAGTCACGCATTATGTACGCACACACATACGCATTGATGCAACTTGAGGCCCCCCGGGCATTGTGAATGCCACAGTCATCTGCAATTGTTCTCAATACTGATTGTATTCTGCCGAGCGAACACTGGGGGGCAGCACAGACCGCTGCCTGCAGACAGCGCCGCTCCGCCCCCACCTCGCTCAGCCCCTTCATTTCCTCTCCCATCAACAACTCTCTCAGTTTACACCTGAAATGGAATCGAACTAATATCCCAGCGGGAAGGTTTGCCGTTAGAAGGGGAGAGTGGTGGTATAAATTAGAGTTGCGGGGACATGTAAACAAGAACGCCGTTACAGATAGTTGAGTGGTTGTTGGGACAGACATTGCTAAGACCTGAAAAAGTCAAGAAGCAAAATGTAGAGCCTGCTGGGACTCATGTTCTGAGTTCCGTACGTTCCAATGCGGGAAGTATTGTACGAAAGGCAGATGAACAGGGCAGGGATCGATGGCTGGAATTATGATACAGTAGACATTAGTGAGACGCCGTTGCAGGGCGGGCAGGAGAGTCAGCTCAACATTCCCGGTTTCGGTTGTATTAGTCGTGATGAAGCGGGAAGTATTCAAAGTTGAGGGGCGCCTTTACTGGTCACATGGGATTCATTGACAAACGCAGGGAAGAGGGTTTCCTGTGCCTTTTTGATAGGGACGTTAATCGGCAGGAAATGTAGGGAGATGATATTTGTGCAGTCAGAAGTGATTTACTCAATTGGTATATCACACATTGTGGGCCGAAGGGTCTGTTCTGTTCAGTGATTTACGTTCACTGCTCTGCAAGAGGGGCAAAGATATAGATTTAAGCTCATCGTGTGGACAAAGAAGGGGGTGGGGTAGATCAAGGACTTTGACGATAGATTGCGAAACACAGAGTACAACCACTTCACAGACAGCATAGGCAGTGACCGAGCCACACAGCTGTCACTGTGACACCTACACACCCCTCACCATGACATGGACTCAACCCCGACCGGACGCTAAGCGACCCGACACCGTGACACCCACACGCATCTCGCGTGACACTCTGCGTAAGTGTTGGAACTGGAAATGGATGAACTCGGGATCATTCGTGAAGCTGAGGAGGTGATAGGGAAGACATGTAGTGAGGTATTTACACCGACGTTGTGGGATACAGGAAACTGTGTGACAGACAGGAAGGTGAAAGGGGTTAAACAGTCAGAAGTGTGCAGAGACCCCTTGTGGTCAACCCGCTCAATAACAGATAAGCCACTCTGGATAATTCTGGGTGGGAGGAGAGAGGGCCAAATGACCAAGCAGGGGAAAGTCTCACCGGTCAGGTCTCTGGCACTGACTATGGTTCTGTGGCCCAACAGGGAATAAGGGGTTAAATCTGTCGAGCTGTATTGACAGGGTTGTCTTTGTTAGGGGAACAGAAAAAAGGTACTGTGGACGAGATCGAGATTCCTCGATGGTATGCGGTCATTATCATCACTAGTATATAGGAGGAAAAAGGGAGTCTGCTCTCCAAACTTATGTACGCGCAGGTGTGGTCAAAATTATAAAGAACATTCATTTTAAAACTTGGCTAAAGAGTTAGGGTTGAAACGCACATAACATGTATAAAATATAAAGATAGCAAGCATATGTAGGATATCAGTCAGTACAGTCACGCATTATGTACACACACACATACGCATTGATGCAACTTGAGGCCCCCCGGGCATTGTGAATGCCACAGTCATCTGCAATTGTTCTCAATACAGATTGTATTCTGCCGAGCGAACACTGGGGGGCAGCACAGACCCCTGCCTGCAGACAGCGCCGCTCCGCCCCCACCTCGCTCAGCCCCTTCATTTCCTCTCCCATCAACAACTCTCTCAGTTTACACCTGAAATGGAATCGAACTAATATCCCAGAAGGAAGGTTTGCCGTTAGAAGGGGAGAGTGGTGGCATAAATTAGAGTTGCGGGGACATGGAAACAAGAACGCCGTTACAGATAGTTGAGCGGTTGTTGGGACAGACGTTGCTAAGACCTGAAAAAGTCAAGAAGCAAAAGGTTGAGCCTGCTGGGACTCATGTTCTGAGCTGTCTCCGCTTCAAAGCAGTAAGCATTGGACGAAAGGCAGATGAGCTTAGGGCAGGGATCGATGGCTAAAATTATGATATTGTAGACATCAGTGAGACGCAGTTACAGGGTGGGCAGGAGCGTCAGCTCAACATTCCCGGTTTCGGTTGTATTAGTCGTGGTGAAGCGGGAAGTATTCAAAGTTGAGGGGCGCCTTTACTGGTCACATGGGATTCATTGACAAACGCAGGGAAAGAGGGGTTCCTGTGCCTTTTTGATAGGGACGTTAATCTGCAGGAAATGTAGGGAGATGATATTTGTGCAGTCAGAAGTGATTTACTCAATTGGTATATCACACATTGTGGGCCGAAGGGTCTGTTCTGTTCAGTGATTTACGTTCACTGCTCTGCAAGAGGGGCAAAGATATAGATTTAAGCTCATCGTGTGGACAAAGAAGGGGGTGGGGTGGATCAAGGACTTTGACGATAGATTGCGAAACACAGAGAACAACCACTTCACAGACAGCATAGGCAGTGAGTGAGCCACACAGCTGTCACTGTGACACCTACACACCCCTCACCATGACATGGACACAACCCCGACCGTACGCTAAGCGACCCCATACGGTGACACCCACACGCATCTCGCCGTGACCCTCTGCGTAAGTGTTGGAACTGGAAATGGATGAACTCGGGATCATTCGGGAAGCTGAGGAGGTGATAGGGAAGACATGTAGTGAGGTATTTACACCGACGGTGTGGGATACAGGAAACTGTGTGAAAGACAGGAAGGTGAAAGGGGTTAAACAGCCAGAAGTGTGCAGAGACCCCTTGTGGCCAACCCGCTCAATAACAGATAAGCCACTTTGGATACTTCTGGGTGGGAGGAGAGAGGGCCAAATGACCAAGCAGGGGAAAGTCTCACCGGTCAGGTCTCTGGCACTGACTATGGCCCAACAGGGAATAAGGGGTTAAATCCGTCGAACTGTATTGACAGGGTTGTCTTTGTTAGGGGAACAGAAAAAAGGTCCTGTGGACGAGAACGAGATTCCTCGATGGTATGCGGTCATTATCATCACTAGTATATAGGAGGAAAAAGGGAGTCTGTTCTCCAAACTTATGTACGCGCAGGTGTGGTCAAAACTATAAAGAACATTCAGTTTAAAACTTGGCTAAAGAGTTAGGGTTGAAACGCACATAATATGTATAAAATATAAAGATAGCAAGCATATGTAGGATATCAGTCAGTACAGTCACGCATTATGTACACACACACATACAGATTGATGCAACTTGAGGCCCCCCGGGCATTGTGAATGCCACAGTCATCTGCAATTGTTCTCAATACAGATTGTATTCTGCCGAGCGAACACTGGGGGGCAGCACAGACCCCTGCCTGCAGACAGCGCCGCTCCGCCCCCACCTCGCTCAGCTCCTTCATATCCTCTCCCATCAACAACTCTCTCAGTTTACACCTGAAATGGAATCGAACTAATATCCCAGCGGGAAGGTTTGCCGTTAGAAGGGGAGAGTGGTGGTATAAATTAGAGTTGCGGGGACATGGAAACAAGAACGCCGTTACAGATAGTTGAGTGGTTGTTGGGACAGACGTTGCTAAGTCCTGAAAAAGTCAAGAAGCAAAAGGTTGAGCCTGCTGGGACTCATGTTCTGAGCTGTCTCCGCTTCAACCAGTAAGCATTGGACGAAAGGCAGATGAGCTCAGGGCAGGGATCGATGGCTGGAATTATGATATTGTAGACATCAGCGAGACGTCTTTGTAGGGCGGGCAGGAGCGTCAGCTCAGCATTCCCTGTTTCGGTTGTATTATTCGTGATGAAGCGGGAAGTATTCAAAGTTGAGGGGCGCCTTTACTGGTCACATGGGATTCATTGACAAACGCAAGGAAAGAGGGTTTCCTGTGCCTTTTTGATAGGGACGTTAATCTACAGGGAATGTAGGGAGATGATATTTGTGCAGTCAGAAGTGATTTACTCAATTGGTATATCACACATTGTGGGCCGAAGGGTCTGTTCTGTTCAGTGATTTACGTTCACTGCTCTGCAAGAGGGGCAAAGATATAGATTTAAGCTCATCGTGTGGACAAAGAAGGGGGTGGGTGGATCAAGGACTTTGACGATAGATTGCGAAACACAGAGAACAACCACTTCACAGACAGCATAGGCAGTGAGCGAGCCACACAGCTGTCACTGTGACACCTACACACCCCTCACCATGACATGGACACAACCCCGACCGTACGCTAAGCGACCCCATACGGTGACACCCACACGCATCTCGCCGTGACCCTCTGCGTAAGTGTTGGAACTGGAAATGGATGAACTCGGGATCATTCGGGAAGCTGAGGAGGTGATAGGGAAGACATGTAGTGAGGTATTTACACCGACGGTGTGGGATACAGGAAACTGTGTGAAAGACAGGAAGGTGAAAGGGGTTAAACAGCCAGAAGTGTGCAGAGACCCCTGGTGGCCAACCCGCTCAATAACAGATAAGCCACTTTGGCTACTTCTGGATGGCAGGAGAGAGGTGCAAATGACCAAGCAGGGGAAAGTCTCACCGGTCAGGTCTCTGGCACTGACTATGGCCCAACAGGGAATAAGGGGTTAAATCCGTCGAACTGTATTGACAGGGTTGTCTTTGTTAGGGGAACAGAAAAAAGGTCCTGTGGACGAGAACGAGATTCCTCGATGGTATGCGGTCATTATCATCACTAGTATATAGGAGGAAAAAGGGAGTCTGTTCTCCAAACTTATGTACGCGCAGGTGTGGTCAAAATTATAAAGAACATTCAGTTTAAAACTTGGCTAAAGAGTTAGGGTTGAAACGCACATAATATGTATAAAATATAAAGATAGCAAGCATATGTAGGATATCAGTCAGTACAGTCACGCATTATGTACACACACACATACAGATTGATGCAACTTGAGGCCCCCCGGGCATTGTGAATGCCACAGTCATCTGCAATTGTTCTCAATACAGATTGTATTCTGCCGAGCGAACACTGGGGGACAGCACAGACCCCTGCCTGCAGACAGCGCCGCTCCGCCCCCACCTCGCTCAGCCCCTTCATTTCCTCTCCCATCAACAACTCTCTCAGTTTACACCTGAACAGGAATCGAACTAATATCCCAGCGGGAATGTTTGCCGTTAGAAGGGGAGAGTGGTGGTAAAAATTCGAGTTGCGGGGACACGAAAACAAGAACGCCGTTACAGATAGTTGAGTGGTTGTTGGGACAGACGTTGCTAAGACCTGAAAAAGTCAAGAAGCAAAAGGTAGAGCCTGCTGGGACTCATGTTCTGAGTTGTCTCCGCTTCAAAGCAGTAAGCATTGGACGAAAGGCAGATGAGCTTAGTGCAGGGATCGATGGCTAAAATTATGATATTTTAGACATCAGTGAGACGCAGTTGCAGGGTGGGTAGGAGCGTCAGCTCAACATTCCCGGTTTTGGTTGTATTAGTCGTGATGAAGCGGGAAGTATTCAAAGTTGAGGGGCGCCTTTACTGGTCACATGGGATTCATTGACAAACGCTGGGAAAGAGGGTTTCCTGTGCCTTTTTGATAGGGACGTTAATCTACAGGGAATGTAGGGAGATGGTTGTTGTGCAGGCAGAAGTGATTTACTCAATTGGTATATCACAACATTGTGGGCCGAAGGGTCTGTTCAGTTCGTTGATTTACGTTCACTGCCCTGCAGGAGGGGCAAAAATATAGATTTAAGCTCATCGTGTGGACAAAGAAGGGGGTGGGGTGGATCAAGGACTTTGACGATAGATTGCGAAACACAGAGAACAACCACTTCACAGACAGAATAGGCAGTGAGGGAGACACACAGCTGTCACTGTGACACCTACACACCCCTCACCATGACATAGACTCAACCCCGACCGGACGCTAAACGAACCCATGCCGTGACACCCACACGCATCTCGCGTGACACTCTGCGTAAGTGTTGGAACTGGAAATGGATGAACTCGGGATCATTCGGGAAGCTGAGGAGGTGATAGGGAAGACATGTAGTGAGGTATTTACACCGACGGATACAGGACACTGTGTGGCAGACAGGAAGGTGAAAGGGGTTAAACAGCCAGAAGTGTGCAGAGACACCTTGTGGCCAAGACGCTCAATAACAGATAAGCCACTCTGGATACTTCTGGGTGGGAGGAGAGAGGGCCAAATGACCAAGCAGGGGAAAGTCTCACCGGTCAGGTCTCTGGCACTGACTATGGCCCAACAGGGAATAAGGGGTTAAATCCGTCGAACTGTATTGACTGGGTTGTCTTTGTTAGGGGAACAGAAAAAAGGTCCTGTGGACGAGAACGAGATTCCTCGATGGTATGCGGTCATTATCATCACTAGTATATAGGAGGAAAAAGGGAGTCTGTTCTCCAAACTTATGTACGCGCAGGTGTGGTCAAAATTATAAAGAACATTCAGTTTAAAACTTGGCTAAAGAGTTAGGGTTGAAACGCACATAATATGTATAAAATATAAAGATAGCAAGCATATGTAGGATATCAGTCAGTACAGTCACGCATTATGTACGCACACACATACGCATTGATGCAACTTGAGGCCCCCCGGGCATTGTGAATGCCACAGTCATCTGCAATTGTTCTCAATACTGATTGTATTCTGCCGAGCGAACACTGGGGGGCAGCACAGACCGCTGCCTGCAGACAGCGCCGCTCCGCCCCCACCTCGCTCAGCCCCTTCATTTCCTCTCCCATCAACAACTCTCTCAGTTTACACCTGAAATGGAATCGAACTAATATCCCAGCGGGAAGGTTTGCCGTTAGAAGGGGAGAGTGGTGGTATAAATTAGAGTTGCGGGGACATGTAAACAAGAACGCCGTTACAGATAGTTGAGTGGTTGTTGGGACAGACATTGCTAAGACCTGAAAAAGTCAAGAAGCAAAATGTAGAGCCTGCTGGGACTCATGTTCTGAGTTCCGTACGTTCCAATGCGGGAAGTATTGTACGAAAGGCAGATGAACTTAGGGCAGGGATCGATGGCTGGAATTATGATACAGTAGACATTAGTGAGACGCCGTTGCAGGGCGGGCAGGAGAGTCAGCTCAACATTCCCGGTTTCGGTTATATTAGTCGTGATGAAGCGGGAAGTATTCAAAGTTGAGGGGCGCCTTTACTGGTCACATGGGATTCATTGACAAACGCAGGGAAGAGGGTTTCCTGTGCCTTTTTGATAGGGACGTTAATCGGCAGGAAATGTAGGGAGATGATATTTGTGCAGTCAGAAGTGATTTACTCAATTGGTATATCACACATTGTGGGCCGAAGGGTCTGTTCTGTTCAGTGATTTACGTTCACTGCTCTGCAAGAGGGGCAAAGATATAGATTTAAGCTCATCGTGTGGACAAAGAAGGGGGTGGGGTAGATCAAGGACTTTGACGATAGATTGCGAAACACAGAGTACAACCACTTCACAGACAGCATAGGCAGTGACCGAGCCACACAGCTGTCACTGTGACACCTACACACCCCTCACCATGACATGGACTCAACCCCGACCGGACGCTAAGCGACCCGACACCGTGACACCCACACGCATCTCGCGTGACACTCTGCGTAAGTGTTGGAACTGGAAATGGATGAACTCGGGATCATTCGTGAAGCTGAGGAGGTGATAGGGAAGACATGTAGTGAGGTATTTACACCGACGTTGTGGGATACAGGAAACTGTGTGACAGACAGGAAGGTGAAAGGGGTTAAACAGTCAGAAGTGTGCAGAGACCCCTTGTGGTCAACCCGCTCAATAACAGATAAGCCACTCTGGATAATTCTGGGTGGGAGGAGAGAGGGCCAAATGACCAAGCAGGGGAAAGTCTCACCGGTCAGGTCTCTGGCACCGACTATGGTTCTGTGGCCCAACAGGGAATACGCGGTTAAATCTGTCGAGCTGTATTGACAGGGTTGTCTTAGTTAGGGGAACGGAAAAAAGTTCCTGTGGACGAGAACGAGATTACTCGATGGTATGCGCTCATTATCATCACTAGTATATAGGAGGAAAAAGGGAGTCTGTTCTCCAAACTTATGTACGCGCAGGTGTGGTCAAAATTATAAAGAACATTCAGTTTAAAACTTGGCTAAAGAGTTAGGGTTGAAACGCACATAACATGTATAAAATATAAAGATAGCAAGCATATGTAGGATATCAGTCAGTACAGTCACTCATTATGTACACACACACATACACACACATACGCATTGATGCAACTTGAGGCCCCCCGGGCATTGTGAATGCCACAGTCATCTGCAATTGTTCTCAATACAGATTGTATTCTGCCGAGCGAACACTGGGGGGCAGCACAGACCGCTGCCTGCAGACAGCGCCGCTCCGCCCCCACCTCGCTCAGCCCATTCATTTCTTCTCCCATCAACAACTCTCTCAGTTTACACCTGAAATGGAATCGAACTAATGTCCCAGCGGGAAGGTTTGCCGTTAGAAGGGGAGAGCGGTGGTATAAATTAGAGTTGCGGGGACATGTAAACAAGAACGCCGTTACAGATAGTTGAGTGGTTGTTTGGACAGACGTTGCTAAGACCTGAAAAAGTCAAGAAGCAAAAGGTTGAGCCTGTCGGGACTCATGTTCTGAGCTGTCTCCGCTTCAAAGCAGTAAGCATTGGACGAAAGGCAGATGAGCTTAGGGCAGGGATCGATGGCTAAAATTATGATATTTTAGACATCAGTGAGACTCAGTTGCAGGGTGGGTAGGAGCGTCAGCTCAACATTCCCGGTTTCGGTTGTATTAGTCGTGGTGAAGCGGGAAGTATTCAAAGCTGAGGGGCGCCTTTACTGGTCACATGGGATTCATTGACAAACGCAGGGAAAGAGGGTTTCCTGTGCCTTTTTGATAGGGACGTTAATCTGCAGGAAATGTAGGGAGATGTTGTTTGTGCGGTCAGAAGTGATTTACTCAATTGGTATATCAGACCATTGTGGGCCGAAGGGTCTGTTCTGTTCAGTGATTTAGGTTCACTGCTCTGCAAGAGGGGCAAAGATATAGATTTAAGCTCATCGTGTGGACAAAGAAGGGGGTGGGGCAGATCAAGGACTTTGACGATAGATTGCGAAACACAGAGAACAACCACTTCACAGACAGCATAGGCAGTGAGCGAGCCAGACAGCTGTCACTGTGACACCTACACACCCCTCACCATCACATGGACACAACCCCGACCGGACGCTAAGCGACCCCGTACTGTGACACCCACACGCATCTCACCGTGACCCTCTGCGTAAGTGTTGGAACTGGAAATGGTTGAACTCGGGATCATTCGGGAAGCTGAGGAGGTGATAGGGAAGACATGTAGTGAGGTATTTACACCGACGGTGTGGGATACAGGAAACTGTGTGACAGACAGGAAGGTGAAAGGGGTTAAACAGTCAGAAGTGTGCAGAGACCCCTTGTGGTCATCCCGCTCAATAACAGATAAGCCACTTTGGATACTTCTGGATGGGAGGAGAGAGGTGCAAATGACCAAGCAGGGGAAAGTCTCACCGGTCAGGTCTCTGGCACCGACTATGGTTCTGTGGCCCAACAGGGAATAAGCGGTTAAATCTGTCGAGCTGTATTGACAGGGTTGTCTTTGTTAGGGGAACAGAAAAAAGGTCCTGTGGACGAGAACGAGATTCCTCGATGGTATGCGGTCATTATCATCACTAGTATATAGGAGGAAAAAGGGAGTCTGTTCACCAAACTTATGTACGCGCAGGTGTGTTCAAAGTTATAAAGAACATTCAGTTTAAAACTTGGCTAAAGAGTTAGGGTTGAAACGCACATAACATGTATAAAATATAAAGATAGCAAGCATATGTAGGATATCAGTCAGTACAGTCACTCATTATGTACACACACACACACACACACACACACACACATACGCATTGATGCAACTTGAGGACCCCCCGGGCATTGTGAATGCCACAGTCATCTGCAATTGTTCTCAATACATATTGTATTCTGCCGAGCGAACACTGGGGGGCAGCACTGACCTCTGCCTGCAGACAGCGACGCTCCGCCCCCACCTCGCTCAGCCCCTTCATTTCCTCTCCCATCAACAACTCTCTCAGTTTACACCTGAAATGGAATCGAACTAATATCCCAACGGGAAGGTTTGCCGTTAGAAGGGGAGAGTGGTGGTATAAATTAGAGTTGCGGGGACATGGAAACAAGAACGCCGTTACAGATAGTTGAGTGGTTGATTGGACAGACGTTGCTAAGACCTGAAAAAGTCAAGAAGCAAAAGGTTGAGCCTGTCGGGACTCATGTTCTGAGCTGTCTCCGCTTCAAAGCAGTAAGCATTGGACGAAAGGCAGATGAGCTTAGGGCAGGGATCGATGGCTAAAATTATGATATTTTAGACATCAGTGAGACTCAGTTGCAGGGTGGGTAGGAGCGTCAGCTCAACATTCCCGGTTTCGGTTGTATTAGTCGTGGTGAAGCGGGAAGTATTCAAAGCTGAGGGGCGCCTTTACTGGTCACATGGGATTCATTGACAAACGCAGGGAAAGAGGGTTTCCTGTGCCTTTTTGATAGGGACGTTAATCTGCAGGAAATGTAGGGAGATGTTGTTTGTGCGGTCAGAAGTGATTTACTCAATTGGTATATCAGACCATTGTGGGCCGAAGGGTCTGTTCTGTTCAGTGATTCAGGTTCACTGCTCTGCAAGAGGGGCAAAGATATAGATTTAAGCTCATCGTGTGGACAAAGAAGGGGGTGGGGTGGATCAAGGACTTTGACGATAGATTGCGAAACACAGAGAACAACCACTTCACAAACAGCATAGGCAGTGAGCGAGCCACACAGCTGTCACTGTGACACTTACACACCCCTCACCATGACATGAACACAACCCCGACCGGACGCTAAACGACCCAATACAGTGACAACCACACGCATCTCGCCGTGACCCTCTGTGTAAGTGTTGCAACTGGAAATGGATGAACTCGGGATCATTCGGGAAGCTGAGGAGGTGATGGGGAAGACATGTAGTGAGGTATTTACACCGACGGTGTGGGATACAGGAAACTGTGTTGCAGACAGGAAGGTGAAAGGGGTTAAACAGCCAGAAGTGTGCAGAGACCCCTTGTGGCCAACCCGCTCAATAACAGATAAGCCACTTTGGATACTTCAGGATGGGAGGAGCGAGGTGCAAATGACCAAGCAGGGGAAAGTCTCACCGGTCAGGTCTCTGGAACTATGGTTCCATGGCTCAGCCGGGAATAAGTGGTTAAATCTGTCGAACTGTATTGACAGGGTTGTCTTTGTTAGGGGAACAGAAAAAAGGTCCTGTGGACGAGAACGAGATACCTCGATGGTATGAGGTCATTATCATCACTAGTATATAGGAGGAAAAAGGGAGTCTGTTCTCCAAACTTATGTACGCGCAGGTGTGGTCAAAATTATAAAGAACATTCAGTTTAAAACTTGGCTAAAGAGTTAGGGTTGAAACGCACATAACATGTATAAAATATAAAGATAGCAAGCATATGTAGGATATCAGTCAGTACAGTCACGCATTATGTACACACACACATACGCATTGATGCAACTTGAGGCCCCCCGGGCATTGTGAATGCCACAGTCATCTGCAATTGTTCTCAATACAGATTGTATTCTGCCAAGCGAACACTGGGGGGCAGCACAGACCGCTGCCTGCAGACAGCGCCGCTCCGCCCCCACCTCGCTCAGCCCATTCATTTCCTCTCCCATCAACAACTCTCTCAGTTTACACCTGAAATGGAATCGAACTAATATCCCAGCGGGAAGGTTTGCCGTTAGAAGGGGAGCGTGGTGGTATAAATTAGAGTTGCGGGGACATGGAAACAAGAACGCCATTACAGATAGTTGAGTGTTTGTTGGGACAGACGTTGCTAAGAACTGAAAAAGTCAAGAAGCAAATGGTTGAGCCTGCTGGGACTCATGTTCTGTTCCGTACGTTCCAATGCGGGAAGTATTGTTTGAAGGGCCGATGAGCTCAGGGCAGTGATCAATGGCTGGAATTATGATACTGTAGACATTAGTGAGACGCAGTTGCAGGGCGGGCAGGAGAGTCAGCTCAACATTCCCGGTTTCGGTTGTATTAGTCGTGGTGAAGCGGGAAGTATTCAAAGTTGAGGGGCGCCTTTACTGGTCACATGGGATTCATTGACAAACGCAGGGAAAGAGGGTTTCCTGTGCCTTTTTGATAGGGACGTTAATCTACAGGGAATGTAGGGAGATGATATTTGTGCAGTCAGAAGTGATTTACACACTTGGTATATCACAAATTGTGGGCCGAAGGGTCTGTTCCGTTCAGTGATTTATGTTCACTGCTCTGCAAGAGGGGCAAAGATATAGATTTAAGCTCATCGTGTGGACAAAGAAGGGGGTGGGGTGGATCAAGGACTTTGACGATAGATTGCGAAACACAGAGAACAACCACTTCACAGACAGCATAGGCAGTGAGTGAGCCACACAGCTGTCACTGTGACACCTACACACCCCTCACCATCACATGGACACAACCCCGACCGGACGCTAAGCGACCCCATACGGTGACACCCACACGCATCTCGCCGTGACCCTCTGCGTAAGTGTTGGAACTGGAAATGGATGAACTCGGGATCATTCGGGAAGCTGAGGAGGTGATAGGGAAGACATGTAGTGAGGTATTTACACCGACGGTGTGGGATACAGGAAACTGTGTGACAGACAGGAAGGTGAAAGGGGTTAAACAGCCAGAAGTGTGCAGAGACCCCTTGTGGCCAACCCGCTCAATAACAGATAAGCCACTTTGGATACTTCAGGATGGGAGGAGCGAGGTGCAAATGACCAAGCAGGGGAAAGTCTCACCGGTCAGGTCTCTGGAACTATGGTTCCATGGCTCAGCCGGGAATAAGTGGTTAAATCTGTCGAACTGTATTGACAGGGTTGTCTTTGTTAGGGGAACAGAAAAAAGGTCCTGTGGACGAGAACGAGATTCCTCGATGGTATGAGGTCATTATCATCACTAGTATATAGGAGGAAAAAGGCGCCGCTCCGCCCCCACCTCGCTCAGCCCCTTCATTTCCTGTCCAATCAACAACTCTCTCAGTTTACACCTGAAATGGAATCGAACTAATATCCCAGCGGGAAGGTTTGCCGTTAGAAGGGGAGAGTGGTGGTATAAATTAGAGTTGCAGGGACATGTAAACAAGAACGCCGTTACAGATAGTTGAGCGGTTGTTGGGACAGAAGTTGCTAAAACCTGACAAAGTCAAGAAGCAAAAGGTAGAGCTGCTGGGACTCATGTTCTGAGCTGTCTCCGCTTTAAAGCATTAAGCATTGGACGAAAGGTAGATGAGCTTAGGGCAGGGATCGATGGCTAAAATTATGATATTTTAGACATCAGTGAGACGCAGTTGCAGGGTGGGTAGGAGCGTCAGCTCAACATTCCCGGTTTCGGTTGTATTAGTCGTGATGAAGCGGGAAGTATTCAAAGTTGAGGGGCGCCTTTACTGGTCACATGGGATTCATTGACAAACGCAGGGAAAGAGGGTTTCCTGTGCCTTTTTGATAGGGACGTTAATCTGAAGGAAATGTAGGGAGATGATGTTTGTGCAGTCAGAAGTGATTTACTCAATTGGTATATCACAACATTGTGGGCCGAAGGATCTGTTCTGTTCAGTGATTTACGTTCACTGCTCTGCAAGAGGGGCAAAGATATAGATTTAAGCTCATCGTGTGGACAAAGAAGGGGGTGGGGTGGATCAAGGACTTTGACGATAGATTACGAAACACAGAGTACAACCACTTCACAGACAGCATAGGCAGTGAGTGAGCCACACAGCTGTCACTGTGACACCTACACGCCCCTCACCATGACATGGACTCAACCCCGACCGGACGCTAAACGAACCTATACCGTGACACCCACACGCATCTCGCGTGACACTCTGCGTAAGTGTTGGAACTGGAAATGGATGAACTCGGGATCATTCGGGAAGCTGAGGAGGTGATAGGGAAGACATGTAGTGAGGTTTTTACACCGACGGGGTGGGATACAGGAAACTGTGTGACAGACAGGAAGGTGAAAGGGGTTAAACAGCCAGAAGTGTGTAGAGACCCCCTGTGGCCAACCCGCTCAATAACAGATAAGCCACTCTGGATACTTCTGGATGGGAGGAGAGAGGTGCAAATGACCAAGCAGGGGAAAGTCTCACCGGTCAGGTCTCTGGCACTGACTATGGCCCAACAGGGAATAAGCGGTTAAATCTGTCGAGCTGTATTGACAGGGTTGTCTTTGTTAGGGGAACAGAAAAAAGGTACTGTGGACGAGAACGAGATTTCTCGATGGTATGCGGTCATTATCATCATTAGTATATAGGAGGCAAAAGGGAGTCTGTTCTCCAAACTTATGTACGCGCAGGTGTGGTCAAAGTTATAAAGAACATTCAGTTTAAAACTTGGCTAAAGAGTTAGGGTTGAAACGCACATAACATGTATAAAATATAAAGATAGCAAGCATATGTAGGATATCAGTCAGTACAGTCACGCATTATGTACACACACACATACACAAACATACGCATTGATGCAACTTGAGGCCCCCAGGGCATTGTGAATGCCACAGTCATCTGCAATTGTTCTCAATACAGATTGTATTTTGCCGAGCGAACACTGGGGGGCAGCACAGATCCCTGCCTGCCGACAGCGCCGCTCCGCCCCCACCTCGCTCAGCCCCTTCATTTCCTCTCCCATCAACAACTCTCTCAGTTTACACCTGAAATGGAATCGAACTAATATCCCAGCGGGAAGGTTTGCCGTTAGAAGGGGAGAGTGGTGGTATAAATTAGAGTTGCGGGGACATGTAAACAAGAACG
Source organism: Hemitrygon akajei (assembly GCF_048418815.1). Classification (NCBI taxonomy): domain Eukaryota; kingdom Metazoa; phylum Chordata; class Chondrichthyes; order Myliobatiformes; family Dasyatidae; genus Hemitrygon; species Hemitrygon akajei. Next base: position 109,635 of record NW_027331965.1, read on the forward strand.
CCGTTACAGATAGTTGAGTGGTGGTTGGGACAGACGTTGCTGAGACCTGAAAAAGTCAAGAAGCAAAAGGTAGAGCCTGCTGGGACTCATGTTCTGAGCTGTCTCCGCTTCAAAGCAGTAAGCATTGGACGAAAGGCAGATGAGCTTAGGGCAGGGATCGATGGCTAAAATTATGATATTTTAGACATCAGTGAGACGCAGTTGCAGAGTGGGTAGGAGCGTCAGCTCAACATTCCCGGTTTCGGTTGTATTAGTCGTGATGAAGCGGGAAGTATTCAAAGTTGAGGGGCGCCTTTACTGGTCAAATGGGATTCATTGACAAACGCAGGGAAAGAGGGTTTCCTGTGCCTTTTTGATAGGGACGTTAATCTGCAGGAAATGTAGGGAGATGATGTTTGTGCAGTCGGAAGTGATTTACTCAATTGGTATATCACAACATTGTGGGCCGAAGGGTCTGTTCTGTTCGGTGATTTACGTTCACTGCTCTGCAGGAGGGGCAAAAATATAGATTTAAGCTCATCGTGTGGGCAAAGAAGGGGGTGGGTTGGATCAAGGACTTTGAAGATAGATTGCGAAACACAGAGAACAACCACTTCACAAACAGCATAGGCAGTGAGGGAGACACACAGCTGTCACTGTGACAGCTACACACCCCTCACCATGACATGGAGACAACCCCGACCGTACGCTAAGAGACCCCATACGGTGACACCCACACGCATCTCGCCGTGACCCTCTGCGTAAGTGTTGGAACTGGAAATGGATGAACTCGGGATCATTCGGGAAGCTGAGGAGGTGATAGGGAAGACATGTAGTGAGGTATTTACACCGACGGTGTGGGATACAGGAAACTGTGTGACAGACAGGAAGGTGAAAGGGGTTAAACAGCCAGAAGTGTGCAGAGACCCCTTGTGGCCAACCCGCTCAATAACAGATAAGCCACTTTGGATACTTCTGGGTGGGAGGAGAGAGGGCCAAATGATCCAGCAGGGGAAAGTCTCACCGGTCAGGTCTCTGGCACCGACTATGGTTCTGTGGCCTAACAGGGAATAAGCGGTTAAATCTGTCGAGCTGTATTGACAGGGTTGTCTTTGTTAGGGGAACAGAAAATAGGTACTGTGGACGAGAACGAGATTCCTCGATGGTATGCGGTCATTATCATGACTAGTATATAGGAGGAAAAAGGGAGTCCGTTCTCCAAACTTATGTACGCGCAGGTGTGGTCAAAATTATAACGAACATTCAGTTTAAAACTTGGCTAAAGAGTTAGGGTTGAAACGCACATAACATGTATAAAATATAAAGATAGCAAGCATATGTAGGATATCAGTCAGTACAGTCACGCATTATGTACACACACACACACACACACATACGTATTGATGCAACTTGAGGCCCCCCGGGCATTGTGAATGCCACAGTCATCTGCAATTGTTCTCAATACAGATTGTATTTTGCCGAGCGAACACTGGGGGGCAGCACAGATCCCTGCCTGCCGACAGCGCCGCTCCGCCCCCACCTCGCTCAGCCCCTTCATTTCCTCTCCCATCAACAACTCTCTCAGTTTACACCTGAAATGGAATCGAACTAATATCCCAGCGGGAAGGTTTGCCGTTAGAAGGGGAGAATGGTGGTATAAATTGGAGTTCCGGGGACATGTAAACAAGAACGCCGTTACAGATAGTTGAGTGGTTGTTGGGACAGACGTTGCTAAGACCTGAAAAAGTCAGGAAGCAAAAGGTTGAGCCTGCTGGGACTTATGTTCTGAGTTCCGTACGTTCCAATGCAGGAAGTATTGTACGAAAGGCAGATGAGCTCAGGGCAGGGATCGATGGCTAAAATTATGATATTTTAGAAATCAGTGAGACGCAGTTGCAGGGCGGGTAGGAGCGTCAGCTCAACATTCCCGGTTTCGGTTGTATTAGTCGTGGTGAAGCGGGAAGTATTCAAAGTTGAGGGGCGCCTTTACTGGTCACATGGGATTCATTGACAAACGCAGGGAAAGAGGGTTTCCTGTGCCTTTTTGATAGGGTCGTTAATCTGCAGGAAATGTAAGGAGATGATGTTTGTGCAGTGAGAAGTGATTTACTCAATCGGTATATCACAACATTGTGGGCTGAAGGGTCTGTTCTGTTCAGTGATTTACGTTCACTGCTCTGCAACAGGGGCAAAAATATAGATTTAAGCTCATCGTGTGGACAAAGAAGGGGGTGGGGTGGATCAAGGACTTTGACGATAGATTGCGAAACACAGAGTACAACCACTTCACAGACAACATAGGCAGTGAGTGAGCCACACAGCTGGCACTGTGACACCTACAGACCCCTCACCATGACATGGACACAACCCCGACCGGACGCTAAGCGACCCCATACGGTGACACCCACACGCATCTCGCGTCACACTCTGCGTAAGTGTTGGAACTGGAAATGGATGAACTCGGGATCATTCGGGAAGCTGAGGAGGTGATAGGGAAGACATGTAGTGAGGTTTTTACACAGACGGTGTGGGATACAGGAAACTGTGTGGCAGACAGGAAGGTGAAAGGGGTTAAACAGCCAGAAGTGTGCAGAGACCCCTTGTGGTCATCCCGCTCAATAACAGATAAGCCACTTTGGATACTTCAGGATGGGAGGAGCGAGGTGCCAGTGACCAAGCAGGGGAAAGTCTCACCGGTCAGTTCTCTGGAACTATGGTTCCATGGCTCAGCAGGGCATAAGGGGTTAAATCTGTCGAACTGTATTGACAGGGTTGTCTTTGTTAGGCGAACAGAAAAAAGGTCCTGTGGACGAGAACGAGATTCCTCGATGGTATGCGGTCATTATCATCACTAGTATATAGGAGGCAAAAGGGAGTCTGTTCTCCAAACTTATGTACGCGCAGGTGTGGTCAAAGTTATAAAGAACATTCAGTTTAAAACCTGGCTAAAGAGTTAGGGTTGAAACGCACATAACATGTATAAAATATAAAGATGGCAAGCATATGTAGGATATCAGTCAGTACAGTCACGCATTATGTACACACACACATACACATTGATGCAACTTGAGGCCCCCCGGGCATTGTGAATGCCACAGTCATCTGCAATTGTTCTCAATACAGATTGTATTCTGCCGAGCGAACACTCGGGGGCAGCACAGAGCCCTGCCTGCAGACAGCGCCGCTCCGCCCCCACCTCGCTCAGCTCCTTCATTTCCTCTCCCATCAACAACTCTCTCAGTTTACACCTGAAATGGAATCGAACTAATACCCCAGCGGGAAGGTTTGCCGTTAGAAGGGGAGAGTGGTGGTATAAATTAGAGTTGCTGGGACATGGAAACAAGAACGCCGTTACAGATAGTTGAGTGGTTGTTGGGACAGACGTTGCTAAGACCTGAAAAAGTCAAGAAGCAAAAGGTTGAGCCTGCTGGGACTCATGTTCTGAGCTGTCTCCGCTTCAAAGCAGTAAGCATTGGACGAAAGGCAGATGAGCTCAGGGCAGGGGGTCAATGGCTGGAATTGCGATAGTGTAGACATTAGTGAGACGTCGTTGCAGGGCGGGCAGGAGCGTCAGCTCAACATTCCCGGTTTCGGTTGTATTAGTCGTGATGATGCGGGAAGTATTCAAAGTTGAGGGGCGCCTTTACTGGTCACATGGGATTCATTGACAAACGCAGGGAAAGAGGGTTTCCTGTGCCTTTTTGGTAGGGGCGTTAATCTACAGGGAATGTAGGGAGATGATATTTATGCAGTCAGAAGTGATTTACTCAATTGGTATATCACACATTGTGGGCCGAACAGTCTGTTCTGTTCAGTGATTTACGTTCACTGCTCTGCAAGAGGGGCAAAGATATTTGATTTAAGCTCATCGTGTGGACAGATAAGGGGATGGGCTAGATCAAGGACTTTGACGATAGATTGCGAAACACAGAGAACAACCACTTCACAAACAGCATAGGCAGTGAGCGAGCCACACAGCTGTCACTGTGACACCAACACACCCCTCACCATGACATGGACTCAACCCCGACCGGACGCTAAACGACCCCATACGGTGACACCCACACGCATCTCGCCGTGACACCCTGCGTAAGTGTTGGTACTGGAAATGGATGAACTCGGGATCTTTCGGGAAGCTGAGGAGGTGATAGGGAAGACATGTAGTGAGGTATTTACACCGACGGTGTGGGATACAGGAAACTGTGTGACAGACAGGAAGGTGAAAGGGGTTAAACAGCCAGAAGCGTGCAGAGACCCCATGTGGCCAACCCGCTCAATAACAGATAAGCCACTTTGGATACTTCTGGGTGGGTGGAGAGAGGGCCAAATGACCAAGCAGGGGAAAGTCTCACCGGTCAGGTCTCTGGCACTGACTATGGCCCAACAGGGAATAAGGGGTTAAATCTGTCGAGCTGTATTGACAGGGTTGTCTTTGTTAGGGGAACAGAAAAAAGGTCCTGTGGACGAGAACGAGATTCCTCGATGGTATGCGGTCATTATCATGACTAGTATATAGGAGGAAAAAGGGAGTCTGTTCTCTAAACTTATGTACGCGCAGGTGTGGTCAAAATTATAAAGAACATTCAGTTTAAAACTTGGCTAAAGAGTTAGGGTTGAAACGCACATAATATGTATAAAATATAAAGATAGCAAGCATATGTAGGATATCAGTCAGTACAGTCACGCATTATGTACACACACACATACGCATTGATGCAACTTGAGGCCCCCCGGGCATTGTGAATGCCACAGTCATCTGCAATTGTTCTCAATACAGATTGTATTCTGCCGAGCCAACACTGGGGGGCAGCACAGACCCCTGCCTGCAGACAGCGCCGCTCCGCCCCCACCTCGCACAGCCCCTTCATTTCCTCTCCAATCAACAACTCTCTCAGTTTACACCTGAAATGGAATCGAACTAATATCCCAGCGGGAAGGTTTACCGTTAGAAGGGGAGAGTGGTGGTATAAACTAGAGTTGCGGGGACACGTAAACAAGAACGCCATTACAGATAGTTGAGTGGTTGTTGGGTCAGACGTTGCTAAGACCTGAAAAAGTCAAGAAGCAAAAGGTTGAGCCTGCTGGGACTCATGTTCTGAGTTCCGTACGTTCCAATGCGGGAAGTATTGTACGAAATGCAGATGAGCTCAGGGCAGGGGGTCAATGGCTGGAATTATGATATTGTAGACATCTGCGAGACGTCGTTGTAGGGCGGGCAGGAGCGTCAGCTCAACAATCCCGGTTTCGGTTGTATTAGTCGTGATGAAGCGGGAAGTATTCAAAGTTGAGGGGCGCCTTTACTGGTCACATGGGATTCATTGACAAACGCAGGGAAAGAGGGGTTCCTGTGCCTTTTTGATAGGGACGTTAATCTACAGGGAATGTAGGGAGATGATATTTGTGCAGTCAGAAGTGAATTACTCAATTGGTATATCACACATTGTGGGCCGAAGGGTATGTTCTGTTCAGTGATTTACGCTCACTGCTCTGCAAGAGGGGCAAAGATATAGATTTAAGCTCATCGTGTGGACAAAGAAGGGGGTGGGGTGGATCAAGGACTTTGACGATAGATTGCGAAACACAGAGAACAACCACTTCACAGACAGCATAGGCAGTGAGCGAGCCACACAGCTGTCACTGTGACACCTACACACCCCTCACCATGACATGGACACAACCCCGACCGGACGCTAAACGAACCCATACCGTGACACCCACACCCATCTCGCGTGACACTCTGCGTAAGTGTTGGAACTGGAAATGGATGAACTCGGGATCATTCGGGAAGCTGAGGAGGTGATAGGGAAGACATGTAGTGAGGTTTTTACACCGACGGTGTGGGATACAGGAAACTGTGTGACAGACAGGAAGGTGAAAGGGGTTAAACAGTCAGAAGTGTGCAGAGACCCCTAGTGGTCATCCCGCTCAATAACAGATAAGCCACTTTGGATACTTCTGGGTGGGAGGAGAGAGGGCCAAATGACCCAGCAGGGGTAAGTCTCACCGGTCAGGTCTCTGGCACCGACTATGGTTCTGTGGCCCAACAGGGAATAAGCGGTTAAATCTGTCGAGCTGTATTGACAGGGTTGTCTTTGTTAGGGGAACGGAAAAAAGGTACTGTGGACGAGAACGAGATTCCTCGATGGTATGCGGTCATTATCATCACTAGTATATAGGAGGAAAAAGGGAGTCTGTTCTCCAAACTTATGTACGCGCAGGTGTGGTCAAAATTATAAAGAACATTCACTTTAAAACTTGGCTAAAGAGTTAGGATTGAAACGCACATAACATGTATAAAATATAAAGATAGCAAGCATATGTAGGATATCAGTCAGTACAGTCACGCATTATGTACACACACACATACGCATTGATGCAACTTGAGGCCCCCCGGGCATTGTGAATGCCACAGTCATCTGCAATTGTTCTCAATACAGATTGTATTCTGCCGAGCGAACACTGGGGGGCAGCACAGAGCCCTGCCTGCAGACAGCGCCGCTTCACCCCCAGCTCGCTGAGCTCCTTCATTTCCTCTCCAAACAACAACTCTCTCAGTTTACACCTGAAATGGAATCGATCCAATATCCCAGCGGGAAGGTTTGCCGTTAGAAGGGGAGAGTGGTGGTATAAATTAGAGTTGCGGGGACATGCAAACAAGAACGCCGTTACAGATAGTTGAGTGGTTGTTGGGACAGACGTTGCTAAGACCTGAAAAAGTGAGGAAGCAAAAGGTTGAGCCTGCTGGGACTCATGTTCTGAGCTGTCTCCGTTTCAAAGCAGTAAGAATTGTACGAAAGGCAGATGAACTTAGGGCAGGGATCGATGGCTAAAATTATGATATTTTAGACATTAGTGAGACGCAGTTGCAGGGTGGTAGGAGCGTCAGCTCAACATTCCCGGTTTCGGTTGTATTAGTCGTGATGAAGCGGGAAGTATTCAAAGTTGAGGGGCGCCTTTACTGGTCACATGGGATTCATTGACAAACGCAGGGAAAGAGGGTTTCCTGTGCCTTTTTGATAGGGACGTTAATCTACAGGGAATGTAGGGAGATGATATTTGCGCAGTCAGAAGTGATTTACTCAATTGGTATATCACACATTGTGGGCCGAAGGGTCTGTTCTGTTTAGTGATTTACGTTCACTGCTCTGCAAGAGGGGCAAAGATATAGATTTTAGCTCATCGTGTGGACAAAGAAGGGGGTGGTGTGGATCAAGGACTTTGACGATAGATTGCGAAACACAGAGAACAACCACTTCACAGACAGCATAGGCAGTGAGTGAGCCACACAGCTGTCACTGTGACACCTACACACCCCTCACCATGACATGGACTCAATCCCGACCGGACGCTAAACGAACCCATACCGTGACACACACACGCATCTCGCGTGACACTCTGCGTAAGTGTTGGAACTGGAAATGGATGAACTCGGGATCATTCGGGAAGCTGAGGAGGTGATAGGGAAGACATGTAGTGAGGTATTTACACCGACGGTGTGGGATACAGGAAACTGTGTGACAGACAGGAAGGTGAAAGGGGTTAAACAGCCAGAAGTGTGCAGAGACCCCTTGTGGCCAACCCGCTCAATAACAGATAAGCCACTTTTGATATTTCTGGGTGGGAGGAGAGAGGGCCAAATGACCAAGCAGGGGAAAGTCTCACCGGTCAGGTCTCTGGCACTGACTATGGAACAACAGGGAATAAGCGGTTAAATCTGTCGAGCTGTATTGACAGGGTTGTCTTTGTTAGGGGAACAGAAAAAAGGTCCTGTGGACGAGAACTAGATTCCTCGATGGTATGCGGTCATTATCATCACTAGTATATAGGAGGAAAAAGGGAGTCTGTTCTCCAAACTTATGTACGCGCAGGTGTGGTCAAAATTATAAGGAACATTCAGTTTAAAACTTGGCTAAAGAGTTAGGGTTGAAACGCACATAACATGTATAAAATATAAAGATAGCAAGCATATGTAGGATATCAGTCAGTACAGTCACGCATTATGTACACACACACATACGCATTGATGCAACTTGAGGCCCCCCGGGCATTGTGAATGCCACAGTCATCAGCAATTGTTCTCAATACAGATTGTATTCTGCCGAGCGAACACTGGGGGGCAGCACAGACCCCTGCCTGCAGACAGCGCCTCTCCGCCCCCACCTCGCTCAGCTCCTTCATTTCCTCTCCAATCAACAACTCTCTCAGTTTACACCTGAACAGGAATCGAACTAATATCCCAACGGGAAGGTTTGCCCTTAGAAGGGGAGAGTGGTGGTATAAATTAGAGTTGCGGGGACTTGGAAACAAGAACGCCGTTACAGATAGTTAGTGGTTGTTGGGACAGACGTTGCTAAGACCTGAAAAAGTCAAGAACCAAAAGGATGAGCCTGTTGGGACTCATGTTCTGAGCTGTCTCCGCTTCAATGCAGTAAGGATTGGACGAAAGACCGATGAGCTCAGGGCAGGGGTCAATGGCTGGAATTGTGATAGTGTAGACATTAGTGAGACGCCGTTGCAGGGCGGGCAGGAGCGTCCGCTCAACATTCCCGGTTTCGGTTGTATTAGTCGTGGTGAAGCGGGAAGTTTTCAAAGTTGAGGGGCGCCTTTACTGGTCACATGGGATTCATTGACAAACGCAGGGAAAGAGGGGTTCCTGTGCCTTTTTGATAGGGGCGTTAATCTACAGGGAATGTAGGGAGATGATATTTGTGCAGTCAGAAGTGATTTACTCAATTGGTATATCACACATTGTGGGCCGAAGGGTCTGTTCTGTTCAGTGATTTACGTTCACTGCTCTGCAAGAGGGGCAAAGATATAGATTTAAGCTCATCGTGTGGACAAAGAAGGGGGTGGGGTGGATCAAGGACTTTGACGATAGATTGCGAAACACAGAGAACAACCACTTCACAGACAGCATAGGCAGTGAGTGAGCCTCACAGCTCTCACTGTGACACCTACACACACCTCACCATGACATGGACTCAACCCCGACCGGACGGTAAACGAAGCCATACCGTGACACCCACACGCATCTCGCGTCACACTCTGCGTAAGTGTTGGAACAGGAAATGGATGAACTCGGGATCATTCGGGAAGCTGAGGAGGTGATAGGGAAGACATGTAGTGAGGTTTTTACACCGACGGGGTGGGATACAGGACACTGTGTGACAGACAGGAAGGTGAAAGGGGTTAAACAGTCAGAAGTGTGCAGAGACCCCTTGTGACCAACCCGCTCAATAACAGATAAGCCACTTTGGATACTTCAGGATGGGAGGAGAGAGGGCCAAATGACCAAGCAGGGGAATGTCTCACCGGTCAGGTCTCTGGCAGTGACTATGGCCCAACAGGGAATAAGGGGATAAATCTGTCGAGCTGTATTGACAGGGTTGTCTTTGTTAGGGGAACAGAAAAAAGGTCCTGTGGACGAGAACGAGATTCCTCGATGGTATGCGGTCATTATCATCACTAGTATATAGGAGGAAAAAGGGAGTCTGCTCTCCAAATTTATGTACGCGCAGGTGTGGTCAAAATTATAAAGAACATTCAGTTTAAAACTTGGCTAAAGAGTTAGGGTTGAAACGAACATAACATGTATAAAATATAAAGATAGCAAGCATATGTAGGATATCAGTCAGTACAGTCACGCATTATGTACACACACACATACGCATTGATGCAACTTGAGGCCCCCCGGGCATTGTGAATGCCACAGTCATCTGCAATTGTTCTCAATACAGATTGTATTCTGCCGAGCGAACACTGGGGGGCAGCACAGACCCCTGCCTGCAGACAGCGCCGCTCCGCCCCCACCTCGCTCAGCCCCTTCATTTCCTCTCCCATCAACAACTCTCTCAGTTTACACCTGAAATGGAATCGAACTAATACCACAGCGGGAAGGTTTGCCGTTAGAAGGGGAGAGTGGTGGTATAAATTAGAGTTGCGGGGACATGTAAACAAGAACGCCATTACAGATATTTGAGCGGTTGTTGGGACAGACGTTGCTAAGACCTGAAAAAGTCAAGAAGCAAAAGGTTGAGGCTGCTGGGACTTATGTTCTGAGTTCCGTACGTTCCAATGCGGGAAGTATTGTACGAAAGGCAGGTGAGCTCAGGGCAGGGATCGATGACTGGAATTATGATATTGTAGACATCAGCGAGACGTCGTTGTAGGGCGGGCAGGAGCGTCAGCTCAACATTCCCGGTTTCGGTTGTATTAGTCGTGATGAAGCGGGAAGTATTCAAAGTTGAGGGGCGCCTTTACTGGTCACATGGGATTCATTGACAAACGTAGGGAAAGAGGGTTTCCTGTGCCTTTTTGATAGGGACGTTAATCTGCAGGGAATGTAGGGAGATGATATTTGTGCAGTCAGAAGTGATTTACTCAATTGGTATATCACACATTGTGGGCCGAAGGGTCTGTTCTGTTCAGTGATTTACGTTCACTGCTCTGCAAGAGGGGCAAAGATATAGATTTAAGCTCATCGTGTGGACAAAGAAGGGGGTGGGGTGGATCAAGGACTTTGACGATAGATTGCGAAACACAGAGAACAACCACTTCACAGACAGCATAGGCAGTGAGTGAGCCACACAGCTGTCACTGTGACACCTACACACCCCTCACCATGACATGGACTCAGCCCGGACCGGACGCTAAACGAACCCATACCGTGACACCCACACGCATCTCGCGTGACACTCTGCGTAAGTGTTGGAACTGGAAATGGATGAACTCGGGATCATTCGGGAAGCTGAGGAGGTGATAGGGAAGACATGTAGCGAGGTTTTTACACCGACGGTGTGGGATACAGGACACTGTGTGACAGACAGGAAGGTGAAAGGGGTTAAACAGTCAGAAGTGTGCAGAGACCCCTTGTGGCCAACCCGCTCAATAACAGATAAGCCACTTTGGATACTTCAGGATGGGAGGAGAGAGGGCCAAATGACCAAGCAGGGGAATGTCTCACCGGTCAGGTCTCTGGCAGTGACTATGGCCCAACAGGGAATAAGGGGATAAATCTGTCGAGCTGTATTGACAGGGTTGTCTTTGTTAGGGGAACAGAAAAAAGGTCCTGTGGACGAGAACGAGATTCCTCGATGGTATGCGGTCATTATCATCACTAGTATATAGGAGGAAAAAGGGAGTCTGCTCTCCAAATTTATGTACGCGCAGGTGTGGTCAAAATTATAAAGAACATTCAGTTTAAAACTTGGCTAAAGAGTTAGGGTTGAAACGAACATAACATGTATAAAATATAAAGATAGCAAGCATATGTAGGATATCAGTCAGTACAGTCACGCATTATGTACACACACACATACACATTGATGCAACTTGAGGCCCCCCGGGCATTGTGAATGCCACAGTCATCTGCAATTGTTCTCAATACAGATTGTATTCTGCCGAGCGAACACTGGGGGGCAGCACAGACCCCTGACGGCAGACAGCGCCTTTCCGCCCCCACCTCGCTCAGCCCCTTCATTTCCTCTCCCATCAACAACTCTCTCAGTTTACACCTGAAATGGAATCTAACTAATATCCCAGCGGGAAGGTTTGCCGTTAGAAGGGGAGAGTGGTGGTATAAATCAGAGTTGCGGGGACATGGAAACAAGAACGCCGTTACAGATAGTTGAGTGGTGGTTGGGACAGACGTTGCTAAGACCTGAAAAAGTCAGGAAGCAAAAGGTTGAGCCTGCTGGGACTCATGTTCTGTTCCGTACGTTCCAATACGGGAAGTATTGTACGTACGTCCGATGAGCTCAGGGCAGGGGGTCAATGGCTGGAATTGCGATACTGTAGACATTAGTGAGACGCCGTTGCAGGGTGGGTAGGAGCGTCAGCTCAACATTCCCGGTTTCGGTTGTATTAGTCGTGATGAAGCGGGAAGTATTCAAAGTTGAGGGGCGCCTTTACTGGTCACATGGGATTCATTGACAAACGCAGGGAAAGAGGGTTTCCTGTGCCTTTTTGATAGGGACGTTAATCTACAGGGAATGTTGGGAGATGATATTTGTGCAGTCAGAAGTGATTTACTCAATTGGTATATCACACATTGTGGGCCGAAGGGTCGGTTCTGTTCAGTGATTTACGTTCACTGCTCCGCAAGAGGGGCAAAGATATAGATTTATGCTCATCGTGTGGACAAAGAAGGGGGTGGGTGGATCAAGGACATTGACGATAGATTGCGAAACACAGTGAACAACCACTTCACAGACAGCATAGGCAGTGAGTGAGCCACACAGCTGTCACTGTGACACCTACACACCACTCACCATGACATGGACTCAACCCCGACCGGACGCTAAACGACCACATACGGTGACACCCACACACATCTCGCCGTGTCCCTCTGCGTAAGTGTTGGAACTGGAAATGGATGAACTCGGGATCATTCGGGAAGCTGAGGAGGTGATAGGGAAGACATGTAGTGAGGTATTTACACCGACGGTGTGGGATACAGGAAACTGTGTGGCAGACAGGAAGGTGAAAGGGGTAAACAGCCAGAAGTGTGCAGAGACCCCTTGTGGCCAACCCGCTCAATAACAGATAAGCCACTTTGGATACTTCTGGATGGGAGGAGAGAGGGCCAAATGACCAAGCAGGGGAAAGTCTCACCGGTCAGGTCTCTGGAACTATGGTTCCGTGGCTCAGCAGGGAATAAGGGGTTAAATCTGTCGAGCTGTATTGACAGGGTTGTCTTTGTTAGGGGAACAGAAAAAAGGTCCTGTGGACGAGAAAGAGATTCCTCGATGGTATGCGGTCATTATCATCACTAGTATATAGGAGGAAAAAGGGAGTCTGTACTCCAAACTTATGTACGCGCAGGTGTGGTCAAAACTATAAAGAACATTCACTTTAAAACTTGGCTAAAGAGTTAGGGTTGAAACGCACATAACGTGTATTAAATATAAAGATAGCAAGCATATGTAGGATATCAGTCAGTACAGTCACGCATTATGTACACACACACATACGCATTGATGCAACTTGAGGCCCCCCGGGCATTGTGAATGCCACAGTCATCTGCAATTGTTCTCAATACAGATTGTATTCTGCCGAGCGAACACTGGGGGGCAGCACAGACCCCTGCCTGCAGACAGCGCCGCTCCGCCCCCACCTCGCTCAGCTCCTTCATTTCCTCTCCCATCAACAACTCTCTCAGTTTACACCTGAAATGGAATCGAACTAATATCCCAGCGGGAAGGTTTGCCGTTAGAAGGGGAGAGTGGTGGTATAAATTAGAGTTGCGGGGACATGGAAACAAGAACGCCGTTACAGATAGTTGAGCGGTTGTTGGGACAGACGTTGCTAAGACCTGAAAAAGTCAAGAAGCAAAAGGTTGAGCCTGCTGGAACTCATGTTCTGTTCCGTACGTTCCAATGCGGGAAGTATTGTACGAAAGGCAGATGAGCTCAGGGCAGTGATCAACGGCTGGAATTATGATACTGTAGACATTAGTGAGACGCCGTTGTAGGGTGGGCAGGAGCGTCAGCTCAACATTCCCGGTTTCGGTTGTATTAGTCGTGATGAAGCGGGAAGTACTCAAAGTTGAAGGGCGCCTTTACTGGTCACATGGGATTCATTGACAAACGCAGGGAAAGAGGGTTTCCTGTGCCTTTTTGATAGGGACGTTAATCTACAGGGAATGTAGGGAGATGATATTTGTGCAGTCAGAAGTGATTTACTCAATTGGTATATCACACATTGTGGGCCGAAGGGTCTGTTCTGTTCAGTGATTTACGTTCACTGCTCTGCAAGAGGGGCAAATATATAGATTTAAGCTCATCGTGTGGACAAAGAAGGGGGTGGGGTGGATCAAGGACTTTGACGATAGATTGCGAAACACAGAGAACAACCACTTCACAAACAGCATAGGCAGTGAGCGAGCCACACAGCTGTCACTGTGACACCTACACACCCCTCACCATGATATGGACTCAACCCCGACCGGACGCTAAACGAACCCATACCGTGACACCCACACGCTTCTCGCCGTGACCCTCTGCGTAAGTGTTGGAACTGGAAATGGATGAACTCGGGATCATTCGGGAAGCTGAGGAGGTGATAGGGAAGACATGAAGTGAGGTATTTACACCGACGGTGTGGGATACAGGAAACTGTGTGAAAGACGGGAAGGTGAAAGGGGTTAAACAGCCAGAAGTGTGCAGAGACCCCTTGTGGCCAACCCGCTCAATAACAGATAAGCCACTTTGGATACTTCTGGGTGGGAGGAGAGAGGGCCAAATGACCAACCAGGGGAAAGTCTCACCGGTCAGGTCTCCGGCACTGACTATGGTTCTGTGGCCCAACAGGGAATAAGCGGTTAAATCTGTCGAGCTGTATTGACAGGGTTGTCTTTGTTAGGGGAACAGAAAAAAGGTCCTGTGGACGAGAACGAGATTCCTCGATGGTATGCGGTCATTATCATCACTAGTATATAGGAGGAAAAAGGGAGTCTGTTCTCCAAACTTATGTACGCGCAGGTGTGGTCAAAATTATAAAGAACATTCAGTTTAAAACTTGGCTAAATAGTTAGGGTTAAAACGCACATAACATGTATAAAATATAAAGATAGCAAGCATATGTAGGATATCAGTCAGTACAGTCACGCATTATGTACACACACACATACGCATTGATGCAACTTGAGGACCCCCTGGGCATTGTGAATGCCACAGTCATCTGCAATTGTTCTCAATTCAGATTGTATTCTGCCGAGCGAACACTGGGGGGCAGCACAGACCCCTGCCTGCAGACAGCGCCGCTCCGCCCCCACCTCGCTCAGCCCCTTCATTTCCTCTCCCATCAACAACTCTCTCAGTTTACACCTGAAATGGAATCGAACTATTATCCCAGCTGGAAGGTTTGCCGTTTGAAGGGGAGAGTGGTGGTATAAATTAGAGTTGCGGGGACATGTAAACAAGAACGCCGTTACGGATAGTTGAGCGGTTGTTGGGACAGACGTTGCTAAGACCTGAAAAAGTCAAGAAGCAAAAGGTAGAGCCTGCTGGGACTCATGTTCTGAGCTGTCTCCGCTTCAAAGCAGTAAGCATTGGACGAAAGGCAGATGAGCTTAGGGCAGGGATCGATGGCTAAAATTATGATATTTTAGACATCAGTGAGACGCAGTTGCAGGGTGGGTAGGAGGGTCAGCTCAAAATTCCCGGTTTCGGTTGTATTAGTCGTGATGAAGCGGGAAGTATTCAAAGTTGAGGGGCGCCTTTACTGGTCACATGGGATTCATTGACAAACGCTGGGAAAGAGGGTTTCCTGTGCCTTTTTGATAGGGACGTTAATCTACAGGGAATGTTGGGAGATGATATTTGTGCAGTCAGAAGTGATTTACTCAATTGGTATATCACACATTGTGGGCCGAAGGGTCTGTTCTGTTCAGTGATTTACGTTCACTGCTCTGCAAGAGGGGCAAAGATATAGATTTAAGCTCATCGTGTGGAAAAAGAAGCGGGTGGGGCGGATCAAGGACTTTGACGATAGATTGCGAAACACAGAGAACAACCACTTCACAGACAGCATAGGCAGTGAGGGAGACACACAGCTGTCACTGTGACACCTACACACCCCTCACCATGACATGGACTCAACCCCGACCGGACGCTAAACGAACCCATACCGTGACAGCCACACGCATCTCGCGTGACACTCTGCGTAAGTGTTGGAACTGGAAATGGATGAACTCGGGATCATTCGGGAAGCTGAGGAGGTGATAGGGAAGACATGTAGTGAGGTATTTACACCGACGGTGTGGGATACAGGAAACTGTGTGACAGACAGGAAGGTGAAAGGGGTTAAACAGCCAGAGGTGTGCAGAGACCCCTTGTGGCCAACCCGCTCAATAACAGATAAGCCACTCTGGATACTTCTGGGTGGGAGGAGAGAGGGCCAAATGACCCAGCAGGGGTAAGTCTCACCGGTCAGGTCTCAGACAGTGACTATGGTTCGGTGGCTCAACAGGGAATAAGGGATTAAATCTGTCGAGCTGTATTGACAGGGTTGTCTTTGTTAGGGGAACAGAAAAAAGGTACTGTGGACGAGAACGAGATTCCTCGATGGTATGCGGTCATTATCATCACTAGTATATAGGAGGAAAAAGGGAGTCTGTTCTCCAAACTTATGTACGCGCAGGTGTGGTCAAAATTATAAAGAACATTCAGTTTAAAACTTGGCTAAAGAGTTAGGGTTGAAACGCACATAACATGTATAAAATATAAAGATAGCAAGCATATGTAGGATATCAGTCAGTACAGTCACGCATTATGTACACACACACATACGCATTGATGCAACTTGAGGCCCCCCGAGCATTGTGAATGCCACAGTCATCTGCAATTGTACTCAATACAGATTGTATTCTGCCGAGCGAACACTGGGGGGCAGCACAGACCCCTGCCTGCAGACAGCGCCGCTCCGCCCCCACCTCGCTCAGCCCCTTCATTTCCTCTTCGATCAACAACTCTCTCAGTTTACACCTGAGCAGGAATCGAACTAATATCCCAGCGGGAAGGTTTGCCGTTAGAAGGGGAGAGTGGTGGTATAAATTAGAGTTGCGGGGACATGTAAACAAGAACGCCGTTACAGATAGTTGAGTGGTTGTTGGGACAGACGTTGCTAAGACCTGAAAAAGTCAGGAAGCAAATGGTTGAGCCTGCTGGGACTCATGTTCTGAGTTCCGTACGTTCCAATGCAGGAAGTAATGTACGAAAGACCGATGAGCTCAGGGCAGGGGTCAATGGCTGGAATTATGATAGTGTAGACATTAGTGAGACGCCGTTGCAGGGCGCGCAGGAGCGTCAGCTCAACATTCCCGGTTTCGGTTGTATTAGTCGTGATGAAGCGGGAAGTATTCAAAGTTGAGGGGCGCCTTTACTGGTCACATGGGATACATTGACAAACGCAGGGAAAGAGGGTTTCCTGTGACTTTTTGATAGGGACGTTAATCTGCAGGAAATGTAGGAAGATGATGTTTGTGCAGTCAGAAGTGATTTACTCAATTGGTATATCACAACATTGTGGGCCGAAGGGTCTGTTCTGTTCAGTGATTTACGTTCACTGCTCTGCAAGAGGGGCAAAGATATAGATTTAAGCTCATCGTGTGGACAAAGAAGGGGGTGGGGTGGATCAAGGACTTTGACGATAGATTGCGAAACACAGAGAACAACCACTTCACAGACAGCATAGGCAGTGAGTGAGCCACACAGCTGTCCCTGTGACACCTACACACCCCTCACCATCACATGGACACAACCCCGACCGGACGCTAAGCGACCCCATACCGAGACACCCACACGCATCTCACCGTGACCCTCTGCGTAAGTGTTGGAACTGGAAATGGATGAACTCGGGATCATTCGGGAAGCTGAGGAGGTGATAGGGAAGACATGTAGTGAGGTAATTACACCGACGGTGTGGGATACAGGAAACTGTGTGACAGACAGGAAGGTGAAAGGGGTTAAACAACCAGAAGCGTGCAGAGACCCCTTGTGGCCAACCCGCTCAATAACAGATAAGCCACTTTGGATACTTCTGGGTGGGAGGAGAGAGGGCCAAATGACCAAGCAGGGGAAAGTCTCACCGGTCAGGTCTCTGGCCCCGACTATGTTTCTGTGGCCCAAAAGGGAATAAGCGGTTAAATCTGTCGAGCTGTATTGACAGGGTTGTCTTTGTTAGGGGAACAGAAAAAAGGTCCTGTGGACGAGAACGAGATTCCTCGATGGTATGCGCTCATTATCATCTCTAGTATATAGGAGGAAAAAGGGAGTCTGTTCTCCAAACTTATGTACGCGCAGGTGTGGTCAAAATTATAAAGAACATTCAGTTTAAAACTTGGCTAAAGAGTTAGGGTTGAAACGCACATAACATGTATAAAATATAAAGATAGCAAGCATATGTAGGATATCAGTCAGTACAGTCACGCATGTTGTACACACACACATACGCATTGATGCAACTTGAGGCCCCCCGGGCATTGTGAATGCCACAGTCATCTGCAATTGTTCTCAATACAGATTGTATTCTGCCGAGCGAACACTGGGGGGCAGCACAGACCCCTGCCTGCAGACAGCGCCGCTCCGCCCCCACCTCGCTCAGCTCCTTCATTTCCTCTCCAATCAACAACTCTCTCAGTTTACACCTGAAATGGAATCGAACTAATATCCCAGCGGGAAGGTTTGCCGTTAGAAGGGGAGAGTGGTGGTATAAATTAGAGTTGCGGGGACATGTGAACAAGAACGCCGTTACAGATAGTTGAGCGGTTGTTGGGACAGACGTTGCTAAGACCTGAAAAAGTCAGGAAGCAAAAGGTTGAGCCTGCTGGGACTTATGTTCTGTTCCGTACGTTCCAATGCTGGAAGTATTGTACGAAAGACCGATGAGCTCAGGGCAGTGATCAACGGCTGGAATTATGATACTGTAGACATTAGAGAGACGCCGTTGCAGGGCGGGCAGGAGAGTCAGCTCAACATTCCCGGTTTCGGTTGTATTAGTCGTGGTGAAGCGGGAAGTATTCAAAGTTGAGGGGCGCCTTTACTGGTCACATGGGATTCATTGACAAACGCAGGGAAAGAGGGTTTCCTGTGCCTTTTTGATAGGGACGTTAATCTACCGGGAGTGTAGGGAGATGATATTTGTGCAGTCAGAAGTGATTTACTCAATTGGTATATCACAACATTGTGGGCCGAAGGGTCTGTTCTGTTCAGTGATTTACGTTCACTGCTCTGCAAGAGGGGCAAAGATATAGATTTAAGCTCATCGTGTGGACAAAGAAGTGGGTGGGGTAGATCAAGGACTTTGACGATAGATTGCGAAACACAGAGAACAACCACTTCACAGACAGCATAGGCAGTGAGCGTGCCACACAGCTGTCACCGTGACACCTACACACCCCTCACCATGACATGGACACAACCCCGACCGTACGCTAAACGACCCCATACGGTGACACCCACACGCATCTCGCCGTGACCCTCTGCGTAAGTGTTGGAACTGGAAATGGATGAACTCGGGATCATTCGGGAAGCTGAGGCGGTGATAGGGAAGACATGTAGTGAGGTATTTACACCGACGGTGTGGGATACAGGAAACTGTGTGACAGACAGGAAGGTGAAAGGGGTTAAACAGCCAGAAGTGTGCAGAGACCCCTTGTGGCCAACCCTCTCAATAACAGATAAGCAACTTTGGATACTTCTGGGTGGGAGGACAGAGGGCCAAATGACCAAGCAGGGGAAAGTCTCACCGGTCAGGTCTCTGGCACCGACTATGGTTCTGTGGCCCAACAGGGAATAAGCGGTTAAATCTGTCGAGCTGTATTGACAGGGTTGTCTTTGTTAGGGGAACAGAAAAAAGGTACTGTGGACGAGAACGAGATTCCTCGATGGTATGCGGTCATTATCATCACTAGTATATAGGAGGAAAAAGGGAGTCTGCTCTCCAAACTTATGTACGCGCAGGTGTGGTCAAAATTATAAAGAACATTCAGTTTAAAACTTGGCTAAAGAGTTAGGGTTGAAACGCACATAACATGTATAAAATATAAAGATAGCAAGCATATGTAGGATATCAGTCAGTACAGTCACGCATTATGTACACACACACATACGCATTGATGCAACTTGAGGCCCCCCGGGCATTGTGAATGCCACAGTCATCTGCAATTGTTCTCAATACAGATTGTATTCTGCCGAGCGAACACTTGGGGGCAGCACAGAGCCCTGCCTGCAGACAGCGCCGCTCCGCCCCCACCTCGCTCAGCCCCTTCATTTCCTCTCCAATCAACAACTCTCTCAGTTTACACCTGAAACAGAATCGAACTAATATCCCAGCGGGAAGGTTTGCCGTTAGAAGGGGAGAGTGGTGGTATAAACTAAAGTTGCGGGGACATGTAAACAAGAACGCCATTACAGATAGTTGAGTGGTTGTTGGGACAGACGTTGCTAAGACCTGAAAAAGTCAAGAAGCAAAAGGTTGAGCCTGCTGGGACTCATGATCTGAGTTCCGTACGTTCCAATGCGGGAAGTAATGTACGAAAGACCGATGAGCTCAGGGCAGGGGTCAATGGCTGGAATTGTGATAGTGTAGACATTAGTGAGACGCCGTTGCAGGGCGGGCATGAGCGTCAGCTCAACATTCCCGGTTTCGGTTGTATTAGTCGTGATGAAGTGGGAAGTATTCAAAGTTGAGGGGCGCCTTTACTGGTCACATGGGATTCATTGACAAACGCAGGGAAAGAGGGTTTCCTGTGCCTTTTTGATAGGGACGTTAATCTACAGGGAATGTAGGGAGATGATATTTGTGCAGTCAGAAGTGATTTACTCAATCGGTATATCACACATTGTGGGTCGAAGGGTCTGTTCTGTTCAGTGATTTACGTTCACTGCTCTGCAAGAGGGGCAAAGATATATATTTAAGCTCATCGTGTGGACAAAGAAGGGGGTGGGGTGGATCAAGGACTTTGACGATAGATTGCGAAACACAGAGAACAACCACTTCACAGACAGCATAGGCAGTGAGTGAGCCACACAGCTGTCACTGTGACACCTACACACCCCTCACCATGACATGGACACAACCCCGACCGGACGCTAAACGAACCCATACCGTGACACCCACACGCATCTCGCGTGACACTCTGCGTAAGTGTTGGAACTGGAAATGGATGAACTCGGGATCATTCGGGAAGCTGAGGAGGTGATAGGGAAGACATGTAGTGAGGTATTTACACCGACGGTGTGGGATACAGGAAACTGTGTGACAGACAGGAAGGTGAAAGGGGTTAAACAGCCAGAAGTGTGCAGAGACCCCTTGTGGCCAACCCGCTCAATAACAGATAAGCCACTTTGGATACTTCAGTATGGGAGGAGAGAGGGCCAAATGACCAACCAGGGGAAAGTCTCACCGGTCAGGTCTCTGGCACTGACTATGGCCCAACAGGGAATAAGGGGTTAAATCTGTCGAGCTGTATTGACAGGGTTGTCTTTGTTAGGGGAACAGAAAAAAGGTCCTGTGGACGAGAACGAGATTCCTCGATGGTATGCGGTCATTATCATCACTAGTATATAGGAGGAAAAAGGGAGTCTGCTCTCCAAACTTATGTACGCGCAGGTGTGGTCAAAATTATAAAGAACATTCAGTTTAAAACTTGGCTAAAGAGTTAGGGTTGAAACGCACATAACATGTATAAAATATAAAGATAGCAAGCATATGTAGGATATCAGTCAGTACAGTCACGCATTATGTACACACACACATACGCATTGATGCAACTTGAGGCCCCCCGGGCATTGTGAATGCCACAGTCATCTGCAATTGTTCTCAATACAGATTCTCTTCTGCCGAGCGAACACTGGGGGGCAGCACAGACCCCTGCCTGCAGACAGCGCCGCTCCGCCCCCACCTCGCTCAGCCCCTTCATTTCCTCTCCAATCAACAATTCTCTCAGTTTAAACCTGCAATGGAATCGAACTAATAACCCAGCGGGAAGGTTTGCCGTTAGAAGGGGAGCGTGGTGGTATAAATTAGAGTTGCGGGGACATGCAAACAAGAACGCCGTTACAGATAGTTGAGTGGTTGTTGGGACAGACGTTGCTAAGACCTGAAAAAGTCAAGAAGCAAAAGGTAGAGCTGCTGGGACTCATGTTCTGAGCTGTCTCCGCTTCAAAGCAGTAAGCATTGGACGAAAGGCAGATGAGCTTAGGGCAGGGATCGATGGCTAAAATTATGATAAGTTAGACATCAGTGAGACGCAGTTGCAGGGCGGGTAGGAGCGTCAGCTCAGCATTCCCGGTTTCGGTTGTATTAGTCGTGATGAAGCGGGAAGTATTCAAAGTTGAGGGGCGCCTTTACTGGTCACATGGGATTCATTGACAAACGCAGGGAAAGAGGGTTTTCCTGTGCCTTTTTGATAGGGACGTTAATCTACAAGGAATGTAGGGAGATGATATTTGTGCAGTCAGAAGTGATTTACTCAATTGGTATATCACAACATTGTGGGCCGAAGGGTCTGTTCTGTTCAGTGATTTACGTTCACTGCTCTGCAAGAGGGGCAAAGATATAGATTTAAGCTCATCGTGTGGACAAAGAAGGGGGTGGGGTGGATCAAGGACTTTGACGATAGATTGCGAAACACAGAGAACAACCACTTCACAGACAGCATAGGCAGTGAGTGAGCCACACAGCTGTCACTGTGACACCTACACACCCCTCACGATAACATGGACACAACCCCGACCGGACGCTAAACGAACCCATACCGTGACTCCCACACGCATCTCGCGTGACACTCTGCGTAAGTGTTGGAACTGGAAATGGATGAACTCGGGATCATTCGGGAAGCTGAGGAGGTGATAGGGAAGACATGTAGTGAGGTTTTTACACCGACGGTGTGGGATACAGGAAACTGTGTGACAGACAGGAAGGTGAAAGGGGTTAAACAGTCAGAAGTGTGCAGAGACCCCTTGTGGCCAACCCGCTCAACAACAGATAAGCCACTCTGGATACTTCTGGGTGGGAGGAGAGAGGGCCAAATGACCAAGCAGTTGAAAGTCTCACCGGTCAGGTCTCTGGCACTGACTATGGTTCTTTGGCCCAACAGGGAATAAGGGGTTAAATCTGTCGAGCTGTATTGACAGGGTTGTCTTTGTTAGGGGAACAGAAAAAAGGTCCTGTGGACGAGAACGAGATTCCTCGATGGTATGCGGTTATTATCATGACTAGTATATAGGAGGAAAAAGGAAGTCTGTTCTCCAAACTTATGAACGCGCAGGTGTGGTCAAAATTATGAAGAACATTCAGTTTAAAACTTGGCTAAAGAGTTAGGGTTGAAACGCACATAACGTGTATAAAATATAAAGATAGCAAGCATATGTAGGATATCAGTCAGTACAGTCACGCATTATGTACACACACACACACACACACACATACGCATTGATGCAACTTGAGGCCCCCCGGGCATTGCGAATGCCACAGTCATCTGCAATTGTTCTCAATACAGATTGTATTCTGCCGAGCGAACACTGGGGGGCAGCACAGACCCCTGCCTGCTGTCCGCGCCGCTCCGCCCCCACCTCGCTCAGCCCCTTCATTTCCTCTCCCATCAACAACTCTCTCAGTTTACACCTGAAATGGAATCGAACTCATATCCCAGCGGGAAGGTTTGCCGTTAGAAGGGGAGAGTGGTGGTTTAAATTAGTGTTGCGGGGACATGTAAACAAGAACGCCGTTACAGATAGTTGAGCGGTTGTTGGGACAGACGTTGCTAAGACCTGAAAAAGTCAAGAAGCAAAAGGTAGAGCAGCTGGGACTCATGTTCTGAGCTGTCTCCGCTTCAAAGCAGTAAGCATTGGACGAAAGGCAGATGAGCTTAGGGCAGGGATCGATGGCTAAAATTATGATATTTTAGACATCAGTGAGACGCCGTTGCAGGGTGGGTAGGAGCGTCAGCTCAACATTCCCGGTTTCGGTTGTATTAGTCGTGGTGAAGTGGGAAATATTCAAAGTTGAGGGGCGCCTTTACTGGTCACATGGGATTCATTGAGAACCGCAGAGAAAGAGGGTTTTCCTGTGCCTTTTTGATAGGGACGTTAATCTACAAGGAATGTAGGGAGATGATATTTGTGCAGTCAGAAGTGATTTACTCAATTGGTATATCACAACATTGTGGGCCGAAGGGTCTGTTCTGTTCAGTGATTTACGTTCACTGCTCTGCAAGAGGGGCAAAGATATAGATTTAAGCTCATCGTGTGGACAAAGAAGGGGGTGGGGTGGATCAAGGACTTTGACGATAGATTGCGAAACACAGAGAACAACCACTTCACAGACAGCATAGGCAGTGAGTGAGCCACACAGCTGTCACTGTGTCACCTACACACCCCTCACCATGACATGGACTCAACCCCGACCGGACGCTAAACGAACCCATACCGTGACACCCACACGCATCTCGCCGTGACCCTCTGCGTAGGTGTTGGAAATGGAAATGGATGAACTCGGGATCATTCGGGAAGCTGAGGAGGTGATAGGGAAGACATGTAGTGAGGTATTTACACCGACGGTGTGGGATACAGGAAACTGTGTGAAAGACAGGAAGGTGAAAGGGGTTAAACAGCCAGAAGTGTGCAGAGACCCCTTGTGGCCAACCCGCTCAATAACAGATAAGCCACTTTGGATACTTCTGGGTGGGAGGAGAGAGGGCCAAATGACCAAGCAGGGGAAAGTCTCACCGGTCAGGTCTCTGGCACTGACTATGGCCCAACAGGGAATAAAGGGTTAAATCTGTCGAGCTGTATTGACAGGGTTCTCTTTGTTAGGGGAACAGAAAAAAGGTCCTGTGGACGAGAACGAGATTCCTCGATGGTATGCGGTCATTATCAGCACTAGTATATAGGAGGAAAAAGGGAGTCTGTTCTCCAAACTTATGTACGCGCAGGTGTGGTCAAAATTATAAAGAACATTCAGTTTAAAACTTGGCTAAAGAGTTGGGATGAAACGCACATAACATGTATAAAATATAAAGATAGCAAGCATATGTAGGATATCAGTCAGTACAGTCACGCATTATGTACACACACACATACGCATTGATGCAACTTGAGGCCCCCCGGGCATTGTGAATGCCACAGTCATCTGCAATTGTTCTCAAAACAGATTGTATTCTGCCGAACGAACACTGGGGGGCAGCACAGACCCCTGCCTGCAGACAGCGCCGCTCCGCCCCCACCTCGCTCAGCCCCTTCATTTCCTCTCCCATCAACAACTCTCTCAGTTTACACCTGAAATGGAATCGAACTAATATCCCAGCGGGAAGGTTTGCCGTTAGAAGGGGAGAGTGGTGGTATAATTTAGAGTTGCGGGGACATGGAAACAAGAACGCCGTTACAGATAGTTGAGTGGTTGTTGGGACAGATGTTGCTACGACCTGAAAAAGTCAGGAAGCAAAAGGTTGAGCCTGGTGGGACTCATGTTCTGAGCTGTCTCCGCTTCAAAGCAGTAAGCATTGGACGAAAGGCAGATGAGCTTAGGGCAGGGATCGATGGCTAAAATTATGATATTTTAGACATCAGTGAGACGCAGTTGCAGGGTGGGTAGGAGCGTCAGCTCAGCATTCCCGGTTTCGGTTGTATTAGTCGTGATGAAGCGGGAAGTATTCAAAGTTGAGGGGCGCCTTTACTGGTCACACGGGATTCATTGACAAACGCAGGGAAAGAGGGTTTCCTGTGCCTTTTTGATAGGGACGTTAATCTACAGGGAATGTAGGGAGATGATATTTGTGCAGTCAGAAGTGATTTACTCAATTGGTATATCACAACATTGTGGGCCGAAGGTTCTGTTCTGTTCAGTGATTTACGTTCACTGCTCTGCAAGAGGGGCAAAGATATAGATTTAAGCTCATCGTGTGGACAAAGAAGGGGGTGGGGTGGATCAAGGACTTTGACGATAGATTGTGAAACACAGAGAACAACCACTTCACAGACAGCATAGGCAGTGAGTGAGACACACAGCTGTCACTGTGACACCTACACACCCCTCACCATGACATGGACACAACCCCGACCGGACGCTATACGACCCCATACGGTGACACCCACACGCATCTCACCGTGACCCTCTGCGTAAGTGTTGGAACTGGAAATGGATGAACTCGGGATCATTCGGGAAGCTGAGGAGGTGATAGGGAAGACATGTAGTGAGGTTTTTACACCGACGGTGTGGGATACAGGAAACTGTGTGACAGACAGGAAGGTGAAAGGGGATAAACAGTCAGAAGTGTGCAGAGACCCCTTGTGGCCAACCCGCTCAATAACAGATAAGCCACTTTGGATACTTCTGGGTGGGAGGAGAGAGGGCCAAATGACCAACCAGGGGAAAGTCTCACCGGTCAGGTCTCTGGCGCCGACTATGGCCCAACAGGGAATAAGGGGTTAAATCTGTCGAGCTGTATTGACAGGGTTGTCTTTGTTAGGGGAACAGAAAAAAGGTCCTGTGGACGAGAACGAGATTCCTCGATGGTATGCGGTCATTATCATCACTAGTATATAGGAGGAAAAAGGGAGTCTGTTCTCCAAACTTATTTACGCGCAGGTGTGGTCAAAATATAACCAACATTCAGTTTAAAACTTGGCTAAAGAGTTAGGGTTGAAACGCACATAATATGTATAAAATATAAAGATAGCAAGCATATGTAGGATATCAGTCAGTACAGTCACGCATTATGTACACACACACATACGCATTGATGCAACTTGAGACCCCCCCGGGCATTGTGAATGCCACAGTCATCTGCAATTGTTCTCAATACAGATTGTATTCTGCCGAGCGAACACTGGGAGGCAGCACAGACCCCAGCCTGCAGACCGCGCCGCTCCGCCCCCACCTCGCTCAGCCCCTTCATTTCCTCTCCCATCAACAACTCTCTCAGTTTACACCTGAAATGGAATCGAACTAATATCCCAGCGGGAAGGTTTGCGTTAGAAGGGGAGAGTGGTGGTATAAATTAGAGTTGCGGGGACATGTAAGCAAGAACGCCATTACAGATAGTTGAGTGGTTGTTGGGACAGACGTTGCTAAGACCTGAAAAAGTCAAGAAGCAAATGGTTGAGCTGCTGGGACTTATGTTCTGAGTTCCGTACGTTCCAATGCAGGAAGTATTGTACGAAAGACCAATGTACTCAGGGCAGTGATCAACGGCTGGAATTATGATACTGTAGACATTAGAGAGACGCCGTTGCAGGGCGGGCAGGAGCGTCAGCTCAACATTCCCGGTTACGGTTGTATTAGTCGTGAAGAAGCGGGAAGTATTCAAAGTTGAGGGGCGCCATTACTGGTCACATGGGATTCATTGACAAACGCAGGGTTTCCTGTGCCTTTTTGATAGGGACGTTAATCTACAGGGAATGTTGGGAGATGATATTTGTGCAGTCAGAAGTGATTTACTCAATTGGTATATCACAACATTGTGGGCCGAAGGGTCTGTTCTGTTCGGTGATTTACGTTCACTGCTCTGCAGGAGGGGCAAAAATATAGATTTAAGCTCATCGTGTGGGCAAAGAAGGGGGTGGGTTGGATCAAGGACTTTGAAGATAGATTGCGAAACACAGAGAACAACCACTTCACAGACAGAATAGGCAGTGAGCGAGCCACACAGCTGTCACTGTGACACCTACACACCCCTCACCATGACATGGACTCAACCCCGACCGGACGCTAAACGAACCCATACGGTGACACCCACACACATCTCGCGTGAAACTCTGCGTAAGTGTTGGAACTGGAAATGGATGAACTCGGGATCATTCGGGAAGCTGAGGAGGTGAGAGGGATGACATGTAGTGAGGTATTTACACCGACGGAGTGGGATACAAGAAACTGTGTGGCAGACAGGAAGGTGAAAGGGGTTAAACAACCAGAAGTGTGCAGAGAC
Organism: Hemitrygon akajei; assembly: GCF_048418815.1. NCBI lineage: Eukaryota > Metazoa > Chordata > Chondrichthyes > Myliobatiformes > Dasyatidae > Hemitrygon > Hemitrygon akajei. Next base: position 137,041 of record NW_027331965.1, read on the forward strand.
CCCTTGTGGCCAACCCGCTCAATAACAGATAAGCCACTTTGGATACTTCTGGGTGGGAGGAGAGAGGGCCAAATGACCAACCAGGGGAAAGTCTCACCGGTCAGGTCTCTGGCACTGACTATGGTTCCATGGCTCTGCAGGATATAAGGGGTTAAATCTGTCGAACTGTATTGACAGGGTTGTCTTTGTTAGGGGAACAGAAAAAAAGACCTGTGGACGAGAACGAGATTCCTCGATGGTATGCGGTCATTATCATCACTAGTATATAGGAGGAAAAAGGGAGTCTGTTCTCCAAACTTATGTACGCGCAGGTGTGGTCAAAATTATAAAGAACATTCAGTTTAAAACTTGGCTAAAGAGTTAGGGTTGAAACGCACATAAGGTGTATAAAATATAAAGATAGCAAGCATATGTAGGATATCAGTCAGTACAGTCACGCATTATGTACACACACACATACGCATTGATGCAACTTGAGGCCCCCCGGGCATTGTGAATGCCACAGTCATCTGCAATTGTTCTCAATACAGATTGTATTCTGCCGAGCGAACACTGGGTGGCAGCACGGACCCCTGCCTGCAGACAGCGCCGCTCCGCCCCCACCTCGCTCAGTTCCTTCATTTCCTCTCCCATCAACAACTCTCTCAGTTTACACCTGAAATGGAATCGAACTAATATCCCAGCTGGAAGGTTTGCCGTTAGAAGGGGAGAGTGGTGGTATAAATTAGAGTTGCGGGGACATGTAAACAAGAACGCCGTTACAGATAGTTGAGTGGTTGTTGGGACAGACGTTGCTAAGTCCTGAAAAAGTCAAGAAGCAAATGGTTGAGCCTGCTGGGACTTATGTTCTGAGTTCCATACGTTCCAATGCAGGAAGTATTGTACGAAAGGCAGATGAGCTCAGGGCAGGGGTCAATGGCTGGAATTATGATATTTTAGACATCAGTGAGACGCAGTTGCAGGGTGGGTAGGAGCGTCAGCTCAACATTCCCGGTTTCGGTTGTATTAGTCGTGATGAAGCGGGAAGTATTCAAAGTTGAGGGGCGCCTTTACTGGTCACATGGGATTCATTGACAAACGCAGGGAAAGAGGGTTTCCTGTGCCTTTTTGATAGGGACGTTAATCTACAGGGAATGTAGGGAGATGATATTTGTGCAGTCAGAAGTGATTTACTCAATTGGTATATCACAACATTGTGGCCCGAAGGGTCTGTTCTGTTCAGTGATTTACGTTCACTGCTCTGCAAGAGGGGCAAAAATATAGATTTAAGCTCATCGTGTTGACAAAGAAGGGGGTGGGGTGGATCAAGGACTTTGACGATAGATTGCGAAACACAGAGTACAACCACTTCACAGACAGCATAAGCAGTGAGTGAGCCACACAGCTGTCACTGTGACACCTACACACCCCTCACCATGACATGGACTCAACCCCGACCGGACGCTAAACGAACCCATACCGTGACACCCACACGCATCTCACCGTGACACTCTGTGTAAGTGTTGGAACTGGAAATGGATGAACTCGGGATCATTCGGGAAGCTGAGGAGGTGATAGGGAAGACATGTAGTGAGGTATTTACACCGACGGTGTGGGATACAGGAAACTGCGTGACAGACAGGAAGGTGAAAGGGGATAAACAGTGAGAAGTGTGCAGAGACCCCTTGTGGCCAACCCGCTCAATAACAGATAAGCCACTTTGGATACTTCTGGGTGGGAGGAGAGAGGGCCAAATGACCAAGCAGGGGAAAGTCTCACCGGTCAGGTCTCTGGCACTGACCATGGCCCAACAGGGAATAAGCGGTTAAATCTGTCGATCTGTATTGACAGGGTTGTCTTTGTTAGGGGAACAGAAAAAAGGTCCTGTGGACGAGAACGAGATTCCTCGATGGTATGCGGTCATTATCATCACTAGTATATAGGAGGAAAAAGGGAGTCTGTTCTCCAAACTTATGTACGCGCAGGTGTGGTCAAAATTATAAAGAACATTCAGTTTAAAACTTGGCTAAAGAGTTAGGGTTGAAACGCAGATAACATGTATAAAATATAAAGATAGCAAGCATATGTAGGATATCAGTCAGTACAGTCACGCATTATGTACACACACACATACGCATTGATGCAAGTTGAGGCCCCCCGGGCATTGTGAATGCCACAGTCATCTGCAATTGTTCTCAATACAGATTGTATTCTGCCGAGCGAACACTGGGGGGCAGCACAGACCCCTGCCTGCAGACGGCGCCGCTCCGCCCCCACCTCGCTCAGCCCCTACATTTCCTCTCCCATCAACAACACTCTCAGTTTACACCTGAACTGGAATCGAACTAATGTCCCAGCGGGAAGGTTTGCCGTTAGAAGGGGAGAGTGGTGGTATAAATTAGAGTTGCGGGGACATGGAAACAAGAACGCCGTTACAGATAGTTGAGTGGTTGTTGGGACAGACGTTGCTAAGACCTGAAAAAGTCAAGAAGCAAAAGGTTGAGCCTGCTGGGACTCATGTTCTGAGTTCCATACGTTCCAATGAGGGAAGTATTGTACGAAAGACCGATGAGCTCAGGGCAGGGGGTCAATGGCTGGAATTGTGATAGTGTAGACATTAGTGAGACGCCGTTGCAGGGCGGGCAGGAGCGTCAGCTCAGCATTCCCTGTTTCGGTTGTATTAGTCGTGATGAAGCGGGAAGTATTCAAAGTTGAGGGGCGCCATTACTGGTCACATGGGATTCATTGACAAACGCAGGGAAAGAGGGTTTCCTGTGCCTTTTTGATAGGGACGTTAATCTACAGGGAATGTTGGGAGATGATATTTGTGCAGTCAGAAGTGATTTACTCAATTGGTATATCACAACATTGTGGGCCGAAGGGTCTGTTCTGTTCGGTGATTTACGTTCACTGCTCTACAGGAGGGGCAAAAATATAGATTTAAGCTCATCGTGTGGGCAAAGAAGGGGGTGGGTTGGATCAAGGACTTTGAAGATAGATTGCGAAACACAGAGAACAACCACTTCACAGACAGCATAGGCAGTGAGCGAGCCACACAGCTGTCACTGTGACACCTACACACCCCTCACCATGACATGGTCTCAACCCCGACCGGACGCTAAACGAACAGAAACCGTGACACCCACACGCATCTCGCCGTGACACTCTGCGTAAGTGATTGAACTGGAAATGGATGAACTCGGGATCATTCGGGAAGCTGAGGAGGTGATAGGGAAGACATGCAGTGAGGTATTTACACCGACGGTGTGGGATACAGGAAACTGTGTGACAGACAGGAAGGTGAAAGGGGTTAAACAGTCAGATGTGTGCAGAGACCCCTTGTGGCCAACCCGCTCAATAACAGATAAGCCACTTTGGATATTTCTGGGTGGGAGGAGAGAGGGACAAACGACCAAGCAGGGGAATGTCTCACCGGTCAGGTCTCTGGAACTATGGCTGCATGGCTCAAAGGGGTTAAATCTGTCGAGCTGTATTGACAGGGTTGTCTTTGTTAGGGGAACAGAAAAAAGGTCCTGTGGACGAGAACGAGATTCCTCGATGGTATGCGGTCATTATCATCACTAGTATATAGGAGGAAAAAGGGAGTCTGTTCTCCAAACTTATGTACGCGCAGGTGTGGTCAAAATTATAAAGAACATTCAGTTTAAAACTTGGCTAAAGAGTTAGGGTTGAAACGCACATAATGTGTATAAAATATAAAGATAGCAAGCATATCAGTCAGTACAGTCACGGATTATGTACACACACACATACGCATTGATGCAACTTGAGGACCCCGGGCATTGTGAATGCCACAGTCATCTGCAATTGTTCTCAATACAGATTGTATTCTGCCGAGCGAACACTGGGGGGCAGCACAGACCCCTGCCTGCAGACAGCGCCGCTCCGCCCCCACCTCGCTAAGCCCCTTCATTTCCTCTCCCATCAACAACTCTCTCAGTTTACACCTGAAATGGAATCGAACTAATATCCCAGCGGGAAGTTTTGCCGTTAGAAGGGGAGAGTGGTGATATAAATTAGAGTTGCGGGGACATGGAAACATGAACGCCGTTACAGATAGTTGAGTGGTTGTTGGGACAGACGTTGCTAAGACCTGAAAAAGTCAAGAAGCAAAAGGTTGAGCCTGCTGGGTCTCATGTTCTGAGCTGTCTCCGCGTCAAAGCAGTAAGCATTGGACGAAAGGCAGATGAGCTTAGGACAGGGATCGATGGCTAAAATTATGATATTTTAGACATCAGTGAGACGCAGTTGCAGGGCGGGCAGGAGCGTCAGCTCAACATTCCCGGTTTCGGTTGTATTAGTCGTGAAGAAGCGGGAAGTATTCAAAGTTGAGGGGCGCCTTTACTGGTCACATGGGATTCATTGACAAACGCAGGGAAAGAGGGTTTCCTGTGCCTTTTTGATAGGGACGTTAATCTGCAGGAAATGTAGGGAGATGATGTTTGTGCAGTCAGAAGTGATTTACTCAATTGGTATATCACAACATTGTGGGCCGAAGGGTCTGTTCTGTTCAGTGATTTACGTTCACTGCTCTGCAAGAGGGGCAATGATATAGATTTAAGCTGATCGTGTGGACAAAGAAGGGGGTTGGTTGGATCAAGGACTTTGAAGATAGATTGCGAAACACAGAGAACAACCACTTCACAAACAGCATAGGCAGTGAGGAAGACACACAGCTGTCACTGTGACACCTACACACCCCTCACCATGACATGGACACAGCCCCGACCGGACGCTAAACGAACCCATACCGTGACACCCACACGCATCTCACCGTGACACTCTGCGTAAGTGTTGGAACTGGAAATGTATGAACTCGGGATCATTCGGGAAGCTGAGGAGGTGATAGGGAAGACATGTAGTGAGGTATTTACACCGACGGTGTGGGATACAGGAAACTGTGTGACAGACAGGAAGGTGAAAGGGGTTAAACAGCCAGAAGTGTGCAGAGACCCCTTGTGGCCAACCCGCTCAATAACAGATAAGCCACTCTGGATACTTCTGGGTGAGAGGAGAGAGGGCCAAATGACCAACCAGGGGAAAGTCTCACCGGTCAGGTCTCTGGCACCGACTATGGTTCTGTGGCCCAACAGGGAATAAGCGGTTAAATCTGTCGAGCTGTATTGACAGGGTTGTCTTTGTTAGGGGAACAGAAAAAAAGGTCCTGTGGACGAGAACGAGATTCCTCGATGGTATGCGGTCATTATCATCACTAGTATATAGGAGGAAAAAGGGAGTCTGTTCTCCAAACTTATGTACGCGCAGGTGTGGTCAAAATTATAAAGAACATTCAGTTTAAAACTTGGCTAAAGAGTTAGGGTTGAAACGCACATAACGTGTATTAAATATAAAGATAGCAAGCATATGTAGGATATCAGTCAGTACAGTCACGCATTATGTACACACACACATACGCATTGATGCAACTTGAGGCCCCCCGGGCATTGTGAATGCCACAGTCACCTGCAATTTTTCTCAATACAGATTGTATTCTGCCGAGCGAACACTGGTGGGCAGCACAGACCCCTGCCTCTAGACAGCGCCGCTCCGCCCCCAGCTCGCTCAGCCCCTTCATTTCCTGTCCAATCAACAACTCTCTCAGTTTACACCTGAAATGGAATCGAACTAATATCCCAGCGGGAAGGTTTGCCGTTAGAAGGGGAGAGTGGTGGTATAAATTAGAGTTGCGGGGACATGTAAGCAAGAACGCCATTACAGATAGTTGAGTGGTTGTTGGGACAGACGTTGCTAAGACCTGAAAACGTCAAGAAGCAAATGGTTGAGCTGCTGGGACTTATGTTCTGAGTTCCGTACGTTCCAATGCAGGAAGTATTGTACGAAAGACCAATGTGCTCAGGGCAGTGATTAACGGCTGGAATTATGATACTGTAGACATTAGAGAGACGCCGTTGCAGGGCGGGCAGGAGCGTCAGCTCAACATTCCCGGTTACGGTTGTATTAGTCGTGAAGAAGCGGGAAGTATTCAAAGTTGAGGGGCGCCATTACTGGTCACATGGGATTCATTGACAAACGCAGGGTTTCCTGTGCCTTTTTGATAGGGACGTTAATCTACAGGGAATGTTGGGAGATGATATTTGTGCAGTCAGAAGTGATTTACTCAATTGGTATATCACAACATTGTGGGCCGAAGGGTCTGTTCTGTTCGGTGATTTACGTTCACTGCTCTGCAGGAGGGGCAAAAATATAGATTTAAGCTCATCGTGTGGGCAAAGAAGGGGGTGGGTTGGATCAAGGACTTTGAAGATAGATTGCGAAACACAGAGAACAACCACTTCACAGACAGAATAGGCAGTGAGCGAGCCACACAGCTGTCACTGTGACACCTACACACCCCTCACCATGACATGGACTCAACCCCGACCGGACGCTAAACGAACCCATACGGTGACACCCACACACATCTCGCGTGAAACTCTGCGTAAGTGTTGGAACTGGAAATGGATGAACTCGGGATCATTCGGGAAGCTGAGGAGGTGAGAGGGATGACATGTAGTGAGGTATTTACACCGACGGAGTGGGATACAAGAAACTGTGTGGCAGACAGGAAGGTGAAAGGGGTTAAACAACCAGAAGTGTGCAGAGACCCCTTGTGGCCAACCCGCTCAATAACAGATAAGCCACTTTGGATACTTCTGGGTGGGAGGAGAGAGGGCCAAATGACCAACCAGGGGAAAGTCTCACCGGTCAGGTCTCTGGCACTGACTATGGTTCCATGGCTCTGCAGGATATAAGGGGTTAAATCTGTCGAACTGTATTGACAGGGTTGTCTTTGTTAGGGGAACAGAAAAAAAGACCTGTGGACGAGAACGAGATTCCTCGATGGTATGCGGTCATTATCATCACTAGTATATAGGAGGAAAAAGGGAGTCTGTTCTCCAAACTTATGTACGCGCAGGTGTGGTCAAAATTATAAAGAACATTCAGTTTAAAACTTGGCTAAAGAGTTAGGGTTGAAACGCACATAAGGTGTATAAAATATAAAGATAGCAAGCATATGTAGGATATCAGTCAGTACAGTCACGCATTATGTACACACACACATACGCATTGATGCAACTTGAGGCCCCCCGGGCATTGTGAATGCCACAGTCATCTGCAATTGTTCTCAATACAGATTGTATTCTGCCGAGCGAACACTGGGTGGCAGCACGGACCCCTGCCTGCAGACAGCACCGCTCCGCCCCCACCTCGCTCAGCTCCTTCATTTCCTCTCCCATCAACAACTCTCTCAGTTTACACCTGAAATGGAATCGAACTAATATCCCAGCGGGAAGGTTTGCCGTTAGAAGGGGAGAGTGGTGGTATAAATTAGAGTTGCGGGGACATGTAAACAAGAACGCCGTTACAGATAGTTGAGTGGTTGTTGGGACAGACGTTGCTAAGACCTGAAAAAGTCAAGAAGCAAATGGTTGAGCCTGCTGGGACTTATGTTCTGAGTTCCATACGTTCCAATGCAGGAAGTATTGTACGAAAGGCAGATGAGCTCAGGGCAGGGGTCAATGGCTGGAATTATGATATTTTAGACATCAGTGAGACGCAGTTGCAGGGTGGGTAGGAGCGTCAGCTCAACATTCCCGGTTTCGGTTGTATTAGTCGTGATGAAGCGGGAAGTATTCAAAGTTGAGGGGAGCCTTTACTGGTCACATGGGATTCATTGACAAACGCAGGGAAAGAGGGTTTCCTGTGCCTTTTTGATAGGGACGTTAATCTACAGGGAATGTAGGGAGATGATATTTGTGCAGTCAGAAGTGATTTACTCAATTGGTATATCACAACATTGTGGGCCGAAGGGTCTGTTCTGTTCAGTGATTTACGTTCACTGCTCTGCAAGAGGGGCAAAAATATAGATTTAAGCTCATCGTGTTGACAAAGAAGGGGGTGGGGTGGATCAAGGACTTTGACGATAGATTGCGAAACACAGAGTACAACCACTTCACAGACAGCATAAGCAGTGAGTGAGCCACACAGCTGTCACTGTGACACCTACACACCCCTCACCATGACATGGACTCAACCCCGACCGGACGCTAAACGAACCCATACCGTGACACCCACACGCATCTCACCGTGACACTCTGTGTAAGTGTTGGATCTGGAAATGGATGAACTCGGGATCATTCGGGAAGCTGAGGAGGTGATAGGGAAGACATGTAGTGAGGTATTTACACCGACGGTGTGGGATACAGGAAACTGCGTGACAGACAGGAAGGTGAAAGGGGATAAACAGTGAGAAGTGTGCAGAGACCCCTTGTGGCCAACCCGCTCAATAACAGATAAGCCACTTTGGATACTTCTGGGTGGGAGGAGAGAGGGCCAAATGACCAAGCAGGGGAAAGTCTCACCGGTCAGGTCTCTGGCACTGACCATGGCCCAACAGGGAATAAGCGGTTAAATCTGTCGATCTGTATTGACAGGGTTGTCTTTGTTAGGGGAACAGAAAAAAGGTCCTGTGGACGAGAACGAGATTCCTCGATGGTATGCGGTCATTATCATCACTAGTATATAGGAGGAAAAAGGGAGTCTGTTCTCCAAACTTATGTACGCGCAGGTGTGGTCAAAATTATAAAGAACATTCAGTTTAAAACTTGGCTAAAGAGTTAGGGTTGAAACGCAGATAACATGTATAAAATATAAAGATAGCAAGCATATGTAGGATATCAGTCAGTACAGTCACGCATTATGTACACACACACATACGCATTGATGCAAGTTGAGGCCCCCCGGGCATTGTGAATGCCACAGTCATCTGCAATTGTTCTCAATACAGATTGTATTCTGCCGAGCGAACACTGGGGGGCAGCACAGACCCCTGCCTGCAGACGGCGCCGCTCCGCCCCCACCTCGCTCAGCCCCTTCATTTCCTCTCCCATCAACACCTCTCTCAGTTTACACCTGAAATGGAATCGAACTAATATCCCAGCGGGAAGGTTTGCCGTTAGAAGGGGAGAGTGGTGGTATAAATTAGAGTTGCGGGGACATGGAAACAAGAACGCCGTTACAGATAGTTGAGTGGTTGTTGGGACAGACGTTGCTAAGACCTGAAAAAGTCAAGAAGCAAAAGGTAGAGCTGCTGGGACTCATGTTCTGAGCTGTCTCCGCTTCAAAGCAGTAAGCATTGGACGAAAGGCAGATGAGCTTAGGGCAGGGATCGATGGCTGGAATTATGATACTGTAGACATTAGAGAGACGCCGTTGCAGGGCGGGCAGGAGAGTCAGTTCAACATTCCCGGTTTCGGTTGTATTAGTCGTGAAGAAGCGGGAAGTATTCAAAGTTGAGGGGCGCCTTTACTGGTCACATGGGATTCATTGACAAACGCATGGAAAGAGGGTTTCCTGTGCCTTTTTGATAGGGACGTTAATCTACAGGGAATGTAGGGAGATGATATTTGTGAAGTCAGAAGTGATTTACACAATTGGTATATCACAACATTGTGGGCCGAAGGGTCTGTTCTTTTCAGTGATTTACGTTCACTGCTCTGGAAGAGGGGCAAAGATATAGATTTAAGCTCATCGTGTGGACAAAGAAGGGGGTGGGGTGGATCAAGGACTTTGACGATACATTGCGAAACACAGAGTACAACCAGTTCACAGACAGCATAGGCAGTGAGCGAGCCACACGGCTGTCACTGTGACACCTACACACCCCTCACCATCACATGGACACAACCCCGACCGTACGCTAAGCGACCCCATACGGTGACACCCACACGCATCTCGCCGTGACCCTCTGCGTAAGTGTTGGATCTGGAAATGGATGAACTCGGGATCATTCGGGAAGCTGAGGAGGTGATAGGGAAGACATGTAGTGAGGTTTTTACACCGACGGTGTGGGATACAGGAAACTGTGCGACAGACAGGAAGGTGAAAGGGGTGAAACAGTCAGAAGTGTGCAGAGACACCTTGTGGCCAACCCGCTCAATAACAGATAAGCCACTTTGGATACTTCTGGGTGGGAGGAGAGAGGGAAAAATGAGAAAGCAGGGGAAAGTCTCACCGGTCAGGTCTCTGGCACCGACTATGTTTCCATGGCTCAGCAGGGAATAAGGGGTTAAATCTGTCGAGCTGTATTGACAGGGTTGTCTTTGTTAGGGGAACAGAAAAAAGGTCCTGTGGACGAGAACGAGATTCCTCGATGGTATGCGGTCATTATCATCACTAGTATATAGGAGGAAAAAGGGAGTCTGTTCTCCAAACTTATGTACGCGCAGGTGTGGTCAAAATTATAAAGAACATTCAGTTTAAAACTTGGCTAAAGAGTTAGGGTTGAAACGCACATAACATGTATAAAATATAAAGATAGCAAGCATATGTAGGATATCAGTCAGTACAGTCACGCATTATGTACACACACACATACACATTGATGCAACTTGAGGCCCCCCGGGCATTGTGAATGCCACAGTCATCTGCAATTGTTCTCAATACAGATTGTATTCTGCCGAGCGAACACTGGGGGGCAGCACAGACACCTGCCTGCAGACCGCGCCGCTCCGCCCCCACCTCGCTCAGCCCCTTCATTTCCTCTCCCATCAACAACTCTCTCAGTTTACACCTGAAATGGAATCGAACTAATATCCCAGCGGGAAGGTTTGCCGTTAGAAGGGGAGAGTGGTGGTATCAATTAGAGTTGCGGGGACATTGAAACAAGAACACCGTTACAGATAGTTGAGTGGTTGTTGGGACAGACGTTGCAAAGAACTGAAAAAGTGAAGAAGCAAATGGTTGAGCTTGCTGGGACTCATGTTCTGAGTTCCGTACGTTCCAATGAGGGAAGTATTGAACGAAAGACCGATGAGCTCAGGGCAGGGGGTCAATGGCTGGAATTATGATATTGTAGACATTAGAGAGACGCCGTTGCAGGGCGGGCAGGAGAGTCAGCTCAACATTCCCGGTTACGGTTGTATTAGTCGTGAAGAAGCGGGAAGTATTCAAAGTTGAGGGGCGTCTTTTCTAGTCACATGGGATTCATTGAAACACGCAGGGAAAGAGGGGTTCCTGTGCCTTTTTGATAGGGAGGTTAATCTACAGGGAATGTTGGGAGATGATATTTGTGCAGTCAGAAGTGATTTACTCAATTGGTATATCACACATTGTGGGCCGAAGGGTCTGTTCTGTTCAGTGATTTACGTTCACTGCTCTGCAAGAGGGGCAAAGATATAGATTTAAGCTCATCGTGTGGACAAAGAAGGGGGTGGGGTGGATCAAGGACTTTGACGATAGATTGTGAAACACAGAGAACAACCACTTCACAGACAGCATAGGCAGTGAGTGAGACACACAGCTGTCACTGTGACACCTACACACCCCTCACCATAACATGGACACCACCCCGACAGGACGCTAAGTGACACCATACGGTGACACCCACACGCATCTCGCGTGACACTCTGCGTAAGTGTTGGAACTGGAAATGGATGAACTCGGGATCATTCGGGAAGCTGAGGAGGTGATAGGGAAGACATGTAGTGAGGTTTTTACACCGACGGTGTGGGATACAGGAAACTGTGTGACAGACAGGAAGGTGAAAGGGGTTAAACAGCCAGAAGTGTGCAGAGACCCCTTGTGGCCAACCCGCTCAATAACAGATAAGCCACTTTGGATACTTCTGGGTGGGAGGAGAGAGGGCCAAATGACCAACCAGGGGAAAGTCTCACCGGTCAGGTCTCTGGCACCGACTATGGCCCAACAGGGAATAAGGGGTTAAATCTGTCGAGCTGTATTGACAGGGTTGTCTTTGTTAGGGGAACAGAAAAAAGGTCCTGTGGACAAGAACGAGATTCCTCGATGGTATGCGGTCATTATCATCACTAGTATATAGGAGGAAAAAGGGAGTCTGTTCTCCAAACTTATGTACGCGCAGGTGTGGTCAAAATTATAACGAGCATTCAGTTTAAAACTTGGCTAAAGAGTTAGGGTTGAAACGCACATAATATGTATAAAATATAAAGATAGCAAGCATATGTAGGATATCAGTCAGTACAGTCACGCATTATGTACACACACACATACGCATTGATGCAACTTGAGGCCCCCCGGGCATTGTGAATGCCACAGTCATCTGCAATTGTTCTCAATACAGATTGTATTCTGCCGAGCGAACACTGGGGGGGCAGCACAGACCCCTGCCTGCAGACCGCGCCGCTCCGCCCCCACCTCGCTCAGCCCCTTCATTTCCTCTCCCATCAACAACTCTCTCAGTTTACACCTGAAATGGAATCGAACTAATATCCCAGCGGGAAGGTTTGCCGTTAGAAGGGGAGAGTGGTGGTATAAATTAGAGTTGCGGGGACATGTGAACAAGAACGCCGTTACAGATAGTTGAGCGGTTGTTGGGACAGACGTTGCTAAGACCTGAAAAAGTCAGGAAGCAAAATGTTGAGCCTGCTGAGACTCATGTTCTGAGTTCCGTACGTTCCAATGCGGGAAGTATTGTACGAAAGACCGATGAGCTTAGGGCAGGGGTCAACGGCTGGAATTATGATACTGTAGACATTAGTGAGACGCCGTTGCAGGGCGGGCAGGAGCGTCAGCTCAACATTCCCGGTTTCGGTTGTATTAGTCGTGGTGAAGCGGGAAGTATTCAAAGTTGAGGGGCGCCTTTACTGGTCACATGGGATTCATTGACAAACGCAGGGAAAGAGGGTTTCCTGTGCCTTTTTGATAGGGACATTAATCTACAGGGAATGTAGGGAGATGATATTTGTGCAGTCAGAAGTGATTTACTCAATTGGTACATCACAAATTGTGGGCCGAAGGGTCTGTTCTGTTCAGTGATTTACGTTCACTGCTCTGCAAGAGGGGCAAAGATATAGATTTAAGCTCATTGTGTTAACAAAGAAGGGGGTGGGGTGGATCAAGGACTTTGACGATAGATTGCGAAACACAGAGAACAACCACTTCACAGACAGCATAGGCAGTGAGTGAGCCACACAGCTGTCACTGTGACACCTACACACCCCTCACCATGACATGGACTCAACCCCGACCGGACGCTAAACGAACCCATACCGTGACACCCACACGCATCTCGCGTGACTCTCTGCGTAAGTGTTGGAACTGGAAATGGATGAACTCGGGATCATTCGGGAAGCTGAGGCGGTGATAGGGAAGACATGTAGTGAGGTATTTACACCGACGGTGTGGGATACAGGAAACTGTGTGACAGACAGGAAGGTGAAAGGGGTTAAACAGCCAGAAGTGTGCAGAGACCCCTTGTGGCCAACCCGCTCAATAACAGATAAGCCACTTTGGATACTTCTGGGTTGTAGGAGAGAGGGCCAAATGACCAAGCAGGGGAAAGTCTCACCGGTCAGGTCTCTGGCACTGACTATGGCCCAACAGGGAATAAGAGGTTAAATCTGTAGAGCTGTATTGACAGGGTTGTCTTTGTTAGGGGAACAGAAAAAAAGGTACTGTGGACGAGAACGAGATTCCTCGATGGTATGCGGTCATTATCATGACTAGTATATAGGAGGAAAAAGGGAGTCTGTTCTCCAAACTTATGTACGCGGAGGTGTGGTCAAAATTATAAAGAACATTCAGATTAAAACTTGGCTAAAAAGTTAGGGTTGAAACGCACATAATATGTACAAAATATAAAGATAGCAAGCATATGTAGGATATCAGTCAGAACAGTCACGCATTATGTACACAGACACATACGCATTGATGCAACTTGAGGCCCCCCGGGCATTGTGAATGCCACAGTCATCTGCAATTGTTCTCAATACAGATTGTATTCTGCCGAGCGAACACTGGGGGGCTGCACAGACCCCTGCCTGCAGAAAGCGCCGCTCCGCCCCCACCTCGCTCAGCTCCTTCATTTCCTCTCCGATTAACAACTCTCTCAGTTTACACCTGAAATGGAATCGAACTAATATCCCAGCGGGAAGGTTTGCCGTTAGAAGGGGAGAGTGGTGGTATAAATTAGAGTTGCCGGGACATGGAAACAAGAACGCCGTTACAGATAGTTGAGTGGTTGTTGGGACAGACGTTGCTAAGACCTGAAAAAGTCAAGAAGCAAAAGGTTGAGCCTGCTGGGACTCATGTTCTGAGTTCCGTACGTTCCAATGCGGGAAGTATTGTACGAAAGGCAGATGAGCTCAGGGCAGGGGGTCAATGGCTGGAATTGTGATAGTGTAGACATTAGTGAGACGCCTTTGCAGGGCGGGCAGCAGCGTCAGCTCAACATTCCCGGTTTCGGTTGTATTAGTCGTGGTGAAGTGAGAAGTATTCAAAGTTGAGGGGCGCCTTTACTGGTCACATGGGATTCATTGACAAACGCAGGGAAAGAGGGTTTCCTGTGCCTTTTAGATAGGGAAGTTAATCTACAGGGAATGTAGGGAGATGATATTTGTGCAGTCAGAAGTGATTTACTCAATTGGTATATCACACATTGTGGGCCGAAGGGTCTGTTCTGTTCAGTGATTTACGTTCACTGCTCTGCAAGAGGGGCAAAGATATAGATTTAAGCTCATCGTGTGGACAAAGAAGGGGGTGGGGTGGATCAAGGACTTTGACGATAGATTGCGAAACACAGAGAACAACCACTTCACAGACAGCATAGGCAGTGAGTGAGCCACACAGCTGTCACTGTGACACCTACACACCCCTCACCTTGACATGGACTCAACCCCGACCGGTCGCTAAACGAGCCCATACCGTGACACCCACACGCATCTCGCGTGACACTCTGCCTAAGTGTTGGAACTGGAAATGGATGAACTCGGGATCATTCGGGAAGCTGAGGAGGTGATAGGGAAGACATGTAGTGAGGTTTTTACACCGACGGTGTGGGATACAGGAAACTGTGCGACAGACAGGAAGGTGAAAGGGGTTAAACAGTCAGAAGTGTGCAGAGACACCTGGTGGCCAACCCGCTCAATAACAGATAAGCCACTTTGGATAGTTCTGGGTGGGAGGAGAGAGGGAAAAATGACAAAGCAGGGGAAAGTCTCACCGGTCAGGTCTCTGGCACCGACTATGGTTCCATGGCTCAGCAGGGAATAAGGGGTTAAATCTGTCGAGCTGTATTGACAGGGTTGTCTTTGTTAGGGGAACGGAAAAAAGGTCCTGTGGACGAGAACGAGATTCCTCGATGGTATGCGGTCATTATCATCACTAGTATATAGGAGGAAAAAGGGAGTCTGTTCTCCAAACTTATGTACGCGCAGGTGTGGTCAAAATTATAAAGAACATTCAGTTTAAAACTTGGCTAAAGAGTTAGGGTTGAAACGCACATAACATGTATAAAATATAAAGATAGCAAGCATATGTAGGATATCAGTCAGTACAGTCACGCATTATGTACACACACACATACGCATTGATGCAACTTGAGGCCCCCCGGGCATTGTGAATGCCACAGTCATCTGCAATTGTTCTCAATACAGATTGTATTCTGCCGAGCGAACACTGGGGGGCAGCACAGACCCCTGCCTGCA
Source organism: Hemitrygon akajei (assembly GCF_048418815.1). Classification (NCBI taxonomy): domain Eukaryota; kingdom Metazoa; phylum Chordata; class Chondrichthyes; order Myliobatiformes; family Dasyatidae; genus Hemitrygon; species Hemitrygon akajei. Next base: position 152,505 of record NW_027331965.1, read on the forward strand.
GACAGCGCCGCTCCGCCCCCACCTCACTCAGCCCCTTCATTTCCTCTCCCATCAACAACTCTCTCAGTTTACACCTGAAATGGAATCGAACTAATATCCCAGCGGGAAGGTTTGCCGTTAGAAGGGGAGAGTGGCGGTATAAACTAGAGTTGCGGGGACATGGAAACAAGACCGCCGTTACAGATAGTTGAGCGGTTGTTGGGACAGACATTGCTAAGACCTGAAAAAGTTAAGAAGCAAAAGGTTGAGCCTGCTGGGTCTCATGTTCTGAGCTGTCTCCGCTTCAAAGCAGTAAGCATTGGACGAAAGGCAGATGAGCTTAGGACAGGGATCAATGGCTAAAATTGTGATATTTTAGACATCAGTGAGACGCAGTTGCAGGGTGGGTAGGAGCGTCAGCTCAACATTCCCGGTTTCGGTTGTATTAGTCGTGAAGAAGCGGGAAGTATTCAAAGTTGAGAGGCGCCTTTACTGGTCACATGGGATTCATTGACAAACGCAGGGAAAGAGGGTTTCCTGTGCCTTTTTGATAGGGACGTTAATCTACCGGGAGTGTAGGGAGATGATATTTGTGCAGTCAGAAGTGATTTACTCAATTGGTATATCACAACATTGTGGGCCGAAGGATCTGTTCTGTTCAGTGATTTACGTTCACTGCTCTGCAAGAGGGGCAAAGATATAGATTTAAGCTCATCGTGTGGACAAAGAAGTGGGTGGGGTAGATCAAGGACTTTGACGATAGATTGCGAAACACAGAGAACAACCACTTCACAGACAGCATAGGCAGTGAGTGAGCCACACAGCTGTCACTGTGACACCTACACACCCCTCACCATGACATGGACTCAACCACGACCGGACGCTAAACGAACCCATACCGTGACACCCACACGCATCTCGCGTGACACTCTGCCTAAGTGTTAGAACTGGAAATGGATGAACTCTGGATCATTCGGGAAGCTGAGGAGGTGATAGGGAAGACATGTAGTGAGGTATTTACACCGACGGTGTGGGATACAGGAAACTGTGTGACAGACAGGAAGGTGAAAGGGGTTAAACAGCCAGAAGTGTGCAGAGACCCCTTGTGGCCAACCCGCTCAATAACAGATAAGCCACTCTGGATACTTCTGGGTGGGAGGAGAGAGGGCCAAATGACCAACCAGGGGAAAGTCTCACCGGTCAGGTCTCAGACAGTGACTATGGTTCTGTGGCTCAACAGGGAATAAGGGATTTAATCTGTTGAGCTGTATTGACAGGGTTGTCTTTGTTAGGGGAACAGAAAAAAGGTACTGTGGACGAGAACGAGATTCCTTGATGGTATGCGGTCATTATCATCACTAGTATATAGGAGGAAAAAGGGAGTCTGTTCTCCAAACTTATGTTCGCGCAGGTGTGGTCAAAATTATAAAGTACATTCAGTTTAAAACTTGGCTAAAGAGTTAGGGTTGAACCGCACATAACATGTATAAAATATAAAGATAGCAAGCATATGTAGGATATCCGTCAGTACAGTCACTCATTATGTACACACACACATACACATTGATGTAACTTGAGGCCCCCCGGGCATTGTGAATGCCACAGTCATCTGCAATTGTTCTCAATACAGATTGTATTCTGCCGAGCGAACACTGGGGGGCAGCACAGACCGCTGCCTGTAGACAGCGCCGCTCTGCCCCCACCTCGCTCTGCCCCTTCATTTCCTCTCCCATCAACAACTCTCTCAGTTTACACCTGAAATGGAATCGAACTAATAACCCAGCGGGAAGGTTTGCCGTTAGAAGGGGAGAGTGGTGGTATAAATTAGAGTTGCCGGGACATGGAAACAAGAACGCCGTTACAGATAGTTGAGTGGTTGTTGGGACAGACGTTGCTAAGACCTGAAAAAGTCAAGAAACAAAAGGTAGAACTGCTGGGACTCATGCTCTGAGCTGTCTCCGCTTCAAAGCAGTAAGCATTGGACGAAAGGCAGATGAGCTCAGGGCAGGGATCGATGGCTAAAATTATGATATTTTAGACATCAGTGAGACGCAGTTGCAGGGTGGGTAGGAGCGTCAGCTCAACATTCCCGGTTTCGGTTGTATTAGTCGTGATGAAGCGGGAAGTATTCAAAGTTGAGGGGCGCCTTTACTGGTCACATGGGATTCATTGACAAACGCAGGGAAAGAGGGTTTCCTGTGCCTTTTTGATAGGGACGTTAATCTACAGGGAATGTAGGGAGATGATATTTGTGCAGTCAGAAGTGTTTTACTCAATTGCTATATCACACACTGTGGGCCGAAGGGTCAGTTCTTTTCAGTGATTTACGTTCACTGCTCTGCAAGAGGGGCAAAGATATAGATTTAAGCTCATCGTGTGGACAAAGAAGTGGGTGGGGCGGATCAAGGACTTTGACGATAGATTGCGAAACACGGAGAACAACCACTTCACAGACAGCATAGGCAGTGAGTGAGCCACACAGCTGTCACTGTGACACCTACACACCCCTCACCATCACATGGACACAACCCCGACCGGACGCTAAGCGACCCCATACGGTGACACCCACACGCATCTCACCGTGACCCTCTGCGTAAGTGTTGGAACTGGAAATGGATGAACTCGGGATCATTCGGGAAGCTGAGGATGTGATAGGGAAGACATGTAGTGAGGTATTTACACCGACGGTGTGGGATACAGGACACTGTGTGACAGACAGGAAGGTGAAAGGGGTTAAACAGCCAGAAGTGTGCAGAGACCCCTGGTGGCCAACCCGCTCAATAACAGATAAGCCACTTTGGATACTTCTGGGTGGGAGGAGAGAGGGCCAAATGACCAAGCAGGGGAAAGTCTCACCGGTCAGGTCTCTGGCACTGACTATGGCCCAACAGGGAATAAGGGGTTAAATCTGTCGAGCTGTATTGACAGGGTTGTCTTTGTTAGGGGAACAGAAAACAGGTCCTGTGGTCGAGAACGAGATTCCTCGATGGTATGCGGTCATTATCATGACTAGTATATACGAGGAAAAAGGGAGTCTGTTCTCCAAACTTATGTACGCGCAGGTGTGGTCAAAATTATAAAAAAACATTCAGTTTAAAACTTGGCTAAAGAGTTAGATAGATAGATAGATAGATACTTTATTCATCCCCATGGGGAAATTCAACTTTTTTTCCAATGTCCCATACACTTGTTGTAGCAAAGCTAATTACATACAATACTTAACTCAGTAAAAAATATGATATGCATCTAAATCACTATCTCAAAAAGCATTAATAATAGCTTTTAAAAAGTTCTTAAGTCCTGGCGGTAGAATTGTAAAGCCTAATGGCATTGGGGAGTATTGACCTCTTCATCCTGTCTGAGGAGCATTGCATCGATAGTAACCTGTCGCTGAAACTGCTTCTCTGTCTCTGGATGGTGCTATGTAGAGGATGTTCAGAGTTATCCATAATTGACCGTAGCCTACTCAGCGCCCTTCGCTCAGCTACCGATGTTAAACTCTCCAGTACTTTGCCCACGACAGAGCCCGCCTTCCTTACCAGCTTATTAAGGCGTGAGGCGTCCCTCTTCTTAATGCTTCCTCCCCAACACGCCACCACAAAGAAGAGGGCGCTCTCCACAACTGACCTATAGAACCTCTTCAGCATCTCACTACAGACATTGAATGACGCCAACCTTCTTAGGAAGTACAGTCGACTCTGTGCCTTCCTGAACAAGGCATCTGTGTTGGCAGTCCAGTCTAGCTTCTCGTCTAACTGTACTCCCAGATACTTGTAGGTCTTAACCTGCTCCACACATTCTCCATTAATGATCACTGGCTCCATATGAGGCCTAGATCTCCTAAAGTCCACCACCATCTCCTTGGTCTTGGTGATATTGAGACGCAGGTAGTTTGAGTTGCACCATATCACAAAGTCCTGTATCAGTTTCATATACTCCTCCTCCTGTCCATTCCTGACAAACCCCACTATGGCCGTGTCATCAGCGAACTTCTGCACATGGCAGGACTCCGAGTTATATTGGAAGTCTGATGTGTACAGGGTGACCAGGACCGGAGAGAGTACGGTTCCCTGCGGCGCCCCTGTGCTGCTGACCACCGTGTCAGACCTACAGTCTCCCAACCGCACATACTGAGGTCTATCTGTCAAGTAGTCCACTATCCAATCCACCATGTGAGAGTCTACTCCCATCTCCGTTAGTTTGTGCCTTAAGATCTTGGGCTGGATGGTGTTAAAGGCACTAGAGAAGTCAAGGAATGTAATCCTCACAGCACAACTGACCCCCTCTAGGTGAGAGAGTGATTTGTGCAGCAAATACGTGATAGCATCCTCCACTCCCACCTTCTCCTTATACGCAAACTGAAGAGGATCCCGGGCGTGCCTGGTTTGTGGCCTCAGATTCTGTATTATCAGCCGCTCCATGGTCTTCATCACGTGCGACGTCAAGGCAACAGGTCTGAAGTCATTCAACTCCTTTGGTTGTGGTTTCTTCGGTACCGGGACAATACAGGATGTTTTCCACTGTCTGGGTACTCTTCTCTGCTCCAGGCTCATGTTGAAGATGCGCTGTAGTGGTTCTCCCAGCTCAGTCGCACAGGCCCTCAGTAATCGTGGGGAAACTCCATCCGGTCCAGCCGCCTTGCTGGTACAGATCTTCCTCAGTTGACCTTCCACCTGTGCAGCCGTAATCCTGGGCGTGGGCAAGGTCTCCTGTGAGTGGCTATTTTCCTGTGAGGGAAGTAAGCCTGGTGTGGATTTCTGCGGTGAGGATGAGATTGAGCTGTCGAACCTGTTGAAGATGTTGTTCAGCTGGTTCGCTTTCTCCACATCTCCACTTATGTTTGCCCCCCGCTTTGCACCGCATCCGGTGATGATCTTCATCCCATCCCACACCTCCTTCATGCTTTTTTTCTGCAGCTTTTGTTCTAGCTTCCTCCTATACTGCTCCGTTGCCCCCCTTATCTGTACTCTGAGTTCCTTCTGAACTCTTTTAAGCTCCAACCGATCACCGTCTTTAAAGGCCCTCTTCTTCTGGTTTAGGAGGCCTTTGATGTGACTAGTGATCCAGGGCTTATTATTGGGATAGCAGCGAACAGTTCTAACAGGGACAACTGCATCCACACAAAAGTTAATATAGTCCGTTGTGCATTCAGTGACCTCCTCAACGCCCCCACAGAGCCCCCTTGCAGTACATCCCAGTTAGTAGTACCGAAGCAGTCTCTCAGGGCCTGTTCAGCTTCAGGAGTCCACTTCCTAAAAGAGCGTGTGGTAGTGGGATGCCCCATCACAATTGATTTATATCGGGGCTGTAACAAAACCAGGTTGTGATCAGCTTTCCCCAATGAAGGCAGTGGGGATGCACTATATGCCTCCTCTACGTTTGCATACAGTAGGTCAATAGTCCTATTACCCTGGTGTAGCAATCCACGTACTGGGAGAAAGCAGGTAGTGTCTTGTCCAAAGTCACATGGTTGAAGTCCCCTGTAATTATCACCAGTGCCTCAGGGTGCTGTGTCTGAAGCCTAGCAACAGCGGAGCTGATGAAGTCACACGCTACCGTTGCGTCGGCACGCGGCTGGACATACACATTCACCACAATGACGCTTGCGAATTCTCGAGGCAGGTAATATGTTAGGGTTGAATCGCACATAACATGTATAAAATATAAAGATAGCAAGCATATGTAGGATATCAGTCAGTACAGTCACGCATTATGTACACACACACATACACATTGATGCAACTTGAGGCCCCCCGGGCATTGTGAATGCCACAGTCATCTGCAATTGTTCTCAATACAGATTGTATTCTGCCGAGCCAACACTGGGGGGCAGCACAGACCCCTGCCTGCAGACAGCGCCGCTCTGTCCCCACCTCGCTCAGCCCCTTCATTTCCTCTTCGATCAACAACTCTCTCAGTTTACACCTGAAATGGAATCGAACTAATATCCCAGCGGGAAGGTTTGCCGTTAGAAGGGGAGAGTGGTGGTATAAATTAGAGTTGCGGGGACATGTAAACAAGAAAGCCATTACAGATAGTTGAGTGGTTGTTGGGACAGACGTTGCTAAGACCTGAAAAAGTCAGGAAGCAAAAGGTTGAGCCTGCTGGGACTTATGTTCTGTTCCGTACGTTCCAATGCGGGAAGTATTGTACGAAAGACCGATGAGCTCAGGGCAGTGATCAACGGCTGGAATTATGATACTGTAGACATTAGAGAGACGCCGTTGCAGGGCGGGCAGGAGAGTCAGCTCAACATTCCCGGTTTCGGTTGTATTAGTCGTGGTGAAGCGGGAAGTATTCAAAGTTGAGGGGCGCCTTTACTGGTCACATGGGATTCATTGACAAACGCTGGGAAAGAGGGTTTCCTGTGCCTTTTTGATAGGGACGTTAATCTACAGGGAATGTAGGAGATGATATTTGTGCAGTCAGAAGTGATTTACTCAATTGGTATATCACAACATTGTGGGCCGAAGGGTCTGTTCTGTTCAGTGATTTACGTTCACTGCTCTGCAAGAGGGGCAAAGATATAGATTTAAGCTCATCGTGTGGACAAAGAAGGGGGTGGGGTGGATCAAGGACTTTGACGATAGATTGCGAAACACAGAGAACAACCACTTCACAGACAGCATAGGCAGTGAGTGAGCCACACAGCTGTCACTGTGACACCTACACACCCCTCAGCATGACATGGACTCAACCCCGACCGGACGCTAAACGAACCCATATCGTGACACACACACGCATCTCACGTGACACTCTGCGTAAGTGTTGGAACTGGAAATGGATGAACTGCGGATCATTCGGGAAGCTGAGGAGGTGATAGGGAAGACATGTAGTGAGGTTTTTACACCGACGGTGTGGGATACAGGAAACTGTGTGACAGACAGGAAGGTGAAAGGGGTTAAACAGCCAGAAGTGTGCAGAGACCCCTAGTGGCCAACCCGCTCAATAACAGATAAGCCACTTTGGATACTTCTGGGTTGGAGGAGAGAGGTGCAAATGACCAAGCAGGGGAAAGTCTCACCGGTCAGGTCTCTGGCACTGACTATGATTCTGTGGCTCAGCAGGGAATAAGGGGTTAAATCTTTCGAGCTGTATTGACAGGGTTGTCTTTGTTAGGGGAACAGAAAAAAGGTCCTGTGGACGAGAACGAGATTCCTCGATGGTATGCGGTCATTATCATGACTAGTATATAGGAGGAAAAAGGGAGTCTGTTCTCCAAACTTATGTACGCGCAGGTGTGGTCAAAATTATAAAGAACATTCAGTTGAAAACTTGGCTAAAGAGTTAGGGTTGAAACGCACATAATATGTATAAAATATAAAGATAGCAAGCATATGTAGGATATCAGTCAGTACAGTCACGCATTATGTACACACACACACACACATACGCATTCATGCAACTTGAGGACCCCCTGGGCATTGTGAATGCCACAGTCATCTGCAATTGTTCTCAATACAGATTGTATTCTGCCGAGCGAACACTGGGGGGCAGCACAGACCCCTGCCTGCAGACAGCGCCGCTCCGCCCCCACCTCGCTCAGCCCCTTCATTTCCTCTCCCATCAACAACTCTCTCAGTTTACACCTGAAATGGAATCGAACTAATATCCCAGCGGGAAGGTTTGCCGTTAGAAGGGGAGAGTGGTGGTATAAATTAGAGTTGCTGGGACATGTAAACAAGAACGCCGTTACAGATAGTTGAGTGGTTGTTGGGACAGACATTGCTAAGACCTGAAAAAGTCAAGAAGCAAAAGGTTGAGCCGGCTGGGACTCATGTTCTGAGCTGCGTACGTTTCAATGCAGTATGTATTGTTCGAAAGGCAGATGAGCTCAGGGCAGGGATCGATGGCTGGAATTATGATATTTTAGACATCAGCGAGACGTCGTTGGAGGGCGGGCAGGAGCGTCAGCTCAGCATTCCCTGTTTCGGTTGTATTAGTCGTGGTGAAGCGGGAAGTATTCAAAGTTGAGGGGCGCCTTTACTGGTCACATGGGATTCATTGACAAACGCAGGGAAAGAGGGTTTCCTGTGCCTTTTTGATAGGGACGTTAATCTACAGGGAATGTTGGGAGATGATATTTGTGCAGTCAGAAGTGATTTACTCAATTGGTATATCACACATTGTGGGCCGAACAGTCTGTTCTGTTCAGTGATTTACTTTCACTGCTCTGCAAGAGGGGCAAAGATATTTGATTTAAGCTCATCGTGTGGACAGATAAGGGGATGGGTTAGATCAAGGACTTTGACGATAGATTGCGAAACACAGAGAACAACCACTTCACAAACAGCATAGGCAGTGAGCGAGCCACACAGCTGTCACTGTGACACCTACACACCCCTCACCATGACATGGACTCACCCCCGACCGGACGCTAAACGAACCCATACCGTGACACCCACACGCATCTCGCGTGACACTCTGCGTAAGTGTTGGAACTGGAAATAGATGAACTCGGGATAATTCGGGAAGCTGAGGAGGTGATCGGGAAGACATGTAGTGGGGTATTTACACCGACGGTGTGGGATACAGGAAACTGTGTGACAGACAGGAAGGTGAAAGGGGTTAAACAGCCAGAAGTGTGCAGAGACCCCTTGTGGCCAACCCGCTCAATAACAGATAAGCCACTTTGGATACTTCTGGGTGGGAGGAGAGAGGGCCAAATGACCAACCAGGGGAAAGTCTCACAGGTCAGGTCTCTGGCAGTGACTATGGCCCAACAGGGAATAAGGGGTTAAATCTGTCGAGCTGTATTGACAGGGTTGTCTTTGTTAGGGGAACAGAAAAAAGGTCCTGTGGACGAGAACGAGATTCCTCGATGGTATGCGGTCATTATCATCACTAGTATATAGGAGGAAAAAGGGAGTCTGTTCTCCAAACTTATGTACGCGCAGGTGTGGTCAAAATTATAATGAACATTCAGTTTAAAACTTGGCTAAAGAGTTATGGTTGAAACGCACATAACATGTATAAAATATAAAGATAGCAAGCATATGTAGGATATCAGTCAGTACAGTCACGCATTATGTACACACACACATACGCATTGATGCAACTTGAGGCCCCCCGGGCATTGTGAATGCCACAGTCATCTGCAATTGTTCTCAATACAGATTGTATTCTGCCGAGCGAACACTGGGGGGCAGCACAGACCCCAGCCTGCAGACAGCGCCGCTCCGCCCCCACCTCGCTCAGCCCCTTCATTTCCTCTCCCATCAACAACTCTCTCAGTTTACACCTGAAATGGAATCGAACTCATATCCCAGCGGGAAGGTTTGCCGTTAGAAGGGGAGAGTGGTGGTATAAATTAAAGTTGCGGGGACATGGAAACAAGAACACCGTTACAGATAGTTGAGTGGTTGTTGGGACAGACGTTGCTAAGACCTGAAAAAGTCAAGAAGCAAAAGGTTGAGCCTGCTGGGACTCATGTTCTGAGCTGTCTCCGCTCCAAAGCAGTAAGCATTGGACGAAAGGCAGATGAGCTTAGGGCAGGGATCGACGGCTAAAATTATGATATTTTAGACATCAGTGAGACGCAGTTGCAGGGTGGGTAGGAGCGTCAGCTCAACATTCCCGGTTTCGGTTGTATTAGTCGTGATGAAGCGGGAAGTATTCAAAGTTGAGGGGCGCCTTTACTGGTCAGATGGGATTCATTGACAAACGCAGGGAAAGAGGGTTTCCTGTGCCTTTTTGATAGGGACGTTAATCTACAGGGAATGTAGGGAGATGATATTTGTGCAGTCAGAAGTGAATAACTCAATTGGTATATCACACATTGTGGGCCGAAGGGTCTGTTCTGTTCAGTGATTTACGTTCACTGCTCTGCAAGAGGGGCAAAAATATAGATTTAAGCTCATCGTGTGGACAAAGAAGGGGGTGGGGTGGATCAAGGACTTTGACGATAGATTGCGAAACAGAGAGAACAACCACTTCACAGACAGCATAGGCAGTGAGCGAGCCACACAGCTGTCACTGTGACACCTACACACCCCTCACCATGACATGGACTCAACCCCGACCGGACGCTAAACGAACCCATACCGTGACTCCCACACGCATCTCGCGTGACACTCTGCGTAAGTGTTGGAATTGGAAATGGATGAACTCGGGATCATTCGGGAAGCTGAGGAGGTGATAGGGAAGACATGTAGTGAGGTTTTTACACCGACGGTGTGGGATACAGGAAACTGTGCGACAGACAGGAAGGTGAAAGGGGTTAAACAGTCAGAAGTGTGCAGAGACACCTGGTGGCCAACCCGCTCAATAACAGATAAGCCACTTTGGATAGTTCTGGGTGGGAGGAGAGAGGGAAAAATGACAAAGCAGGGGAAAGTCTCACCGGTCAGGTCTCTGGCACCGACTATGGTTCCATGGCTCAGCAGGGAATAAGGGGTTAAATCTGTCGAGCTGTATTGACAGGGTTGTCTTTGTTAGGGGAACGGAAAAAAGGTCCTGTGGACGAGAACGAGATTCCTCGATGGTATGCGGTCATTATCATCACTAGTATATAGGAGGAAAAAGGGAGTCTGTTCTCCAAACTTATGTACGCGCAGGTGTGGTCAAAATTATAAAGAACATTCAGTTTAAAACTTGGCTAAAGAGTTAGGGTTGAAACGCACATAACATGTATAAAATATAAAGATAGCAAGCATATGTAGGATATCAGTCAGTACAGTCACGCATTATGTACACACACACATACGCATTGATGCAACTTGAGGCCCCCCGGGCATTGTGAATGCCACAGTCATCTGCAATTGTTCTCAATACAGATTGTATTCTGCCGAGCGAACACTGGGGGGCAGCACAGACCCCTGCCTGCAGACAGCGCCGCTCCGCCCCCACCTCACTCAGCCCCTTCATTTCCTCTCCCATCAACAACTCTCTCAGTTTACACCTGAAATGGAATCGAACTAATATCCCAGCGGGAAGGTTTGCCGTTAGAAGGGGAGAGTGGCGGTATAAACTAGAGTTGCGGGGACATGGAAACAAGACCGCCGTTACAGATAGTTGAGCGGTTGTTGGGACAGACATTGCTAAGACCTGAAAAAGTTAAGAAGCAAAAGGTTGAGCCTGCTGGGTCTCATGTTCTGAGCTGTCTCCGCTTCAAAGCAGTAAGCATTGGACGAAAGGCAGATGAGCTCAGGGCAGGGATCGATGGCTAAAATTATGATATTTTAGACATCAGTGAGACGCAGTTGCAGGGTGGGTAGGAGCGTCAGCTCAACATTCCCGGTTTCGGTTGTATTAGTCGTGATGAAGCGGGAAGTATTCAAAGTTGAGGGGCGCCTTTACTGGTCACATGGGATTCATTGACAAACGCAAGGAAAGAGGGTTTCCTGTGCCTTTTTGATAGGGACGTTAATCTGCAGGAAATGTAGGGAGATGATGTTTGTGCAGTCGGAAGTGATTTACTCAATTGGTATATCACAACATTGTGGGCCGAAGGGTCTGTTCTGTTCGGTGATTTACGTTCACTGCTCTGCAGGAGGGGCAAAAATATAGATTTAAGCTCATCGTGTGGGCAAAGAAGGGGGTGGGTTGGATCAAGGACTTTGAAGATAGATTGCGAAACACAGAGAACAACCACTTCACAAACAGCATAGGCAGTGAGGGAGACACACAGCTGTCACTGTGACAGCTACACACCCCTCACCATGACATGGAGACAACCCCGACCGTACGCTAAGAGACCCCATACGGTGACACCCACACGCATCTCGCCGTGACCCTCTGCGTAAGTGTTGGAACTGGAAATGGATGAACTCGGGATCATTCGGGAAGCTGAGGAGGTGATAGGGAAGACATGTAGTGAGGTATTTACACCGACGGTGTGGGATACAGGAAACTGTGTGACAGACAGGAAGGTGAAAGGGGTTAAACAGCCAGAAGTGTGCAGAGACCCCTTGTGGCCAACCCGCTCAATAACAGATAAGCCACTTTGGATACTTCTGGGTGGGAGGAGAGAGGGCCAAATGATCCAGCAGGGGAAAGTCTCACCGGTCAGGTCTCTGGCACCGACTATGGTTCTGTGGCCTAACAGGGAATAAGCGGTTAAATCTGTCGAGCTGTATTGACAGGGTTGTCTTTGTTAGGGGAACAGAAAATAGGTACTGTGGACGAGAACGAGATTCCTCGATGGTATGCGGTCATTATCATGACTAGTATATAGGAGGAAAAAGGGAGTCCGTTCTCCAAACTTATGTACGCGCAGGTGTGGTCAAAATTATAACGAACATTCAGTTTAAAACTTGGCTAAAGAGTTAGGGTTGAAACGCACATAACATGTATAAAATATAAAGATAGCAAGCATATGTAGGATATCAGTCAGTACAGTCACGCATTATGTACACACACACACACACACACATACGTATTGATGCAACTTGAGGCCCCCCGGGCATTGTGAATGCCACAGTCATCTGCAATTGTTCTCAATACAGATTGTATTTTGCCGAGCGAACACTGGGGGGCAGCACAGATCCCTGCCTGCCGACAGCGCCGCTCCGCCCCCACCTCGCTCAGCCCCTTCATTTCCTCTCCCATCAACAACTCTCTCAGTTTACACCTGAAATGGAATCGAACTAATATCCCAGCGGGAAGGTTTGCCGTTAGAAGGGGAGAATGGTGGTATAAATTGGAGTTCCGGGGACATGTAAACAAGAACGCCGTTACAGATAGTTGAGTGGTTGTTGGGACAGACGTTGCTAAGACCTGAAAAAGTCAGGAAGCAAAAGGTTGAGCCTGCTGGGACTTATGTTCTGAGTTCCGTACGTTCCAATGCAGGAAGTATTGTACGAAAGGCAGATGAGCTCAGGGCAGGGATCGATGGCTAAAATTATGATATTTTAGAAATCAGTGAGACGCAGTTGCAGGGCGGGTAGGAGCGTCAGCTCAACATTCCCGGTTTCGGTTGTATTAGTCGTGGTGAAGCGGGAAGTATTCAAAGTTGAGGGGCGCCTTTACTGGTCACATGGGATTCATTGACAAACGCAGGGAAAGAGGGTTTCCTGTGCCTTTTTGATAGGGTCGTTAATCTGCAGGAAATGTAAGGAGATGATGTTTGTGCAGTGAGAAGTGATTTACTCAATCGGTATATCACAACATTGTGGGCTGAAGGGTCTGTTCTGTTCAGTGATTTACGTTCACTGCTCTGCAACAGGGGCAAAAATATAGATTTAAGCTCATCGTGTGGACAAAGAAGGGGGTGGGGTGGATCAAGGACTTTGACGATAGATTGCGAAACACAGAGTACAACCACTTCACAGACAACATAGGCAGTGAGTGAGCCACACAGCTGGCACTGTGACACCTACAGACCCCTCACCATGACATGGACACAACCCCGACCGGACGCTAAGCGACCCCATACGGTGACACCCACACGCATCTCGCGTCACACTCTGCGTAAGTGTTGGAACTGGAAATGGATGAACTCGGGATCATTCGGGAAGCTGAGGAGGTGATAGGGAAGACATGTAGTGAGGTTTTTACACAGACGGTGTGGGATACAGGAAACTGTGTGGCAGACAGGAAGGTGAAAGGGGTTAAACAGCCAGAAGTGTGCAGAGACCCCTTGTGGTCATCCCGCTCAATAACAGATAAGCCACTTTGGATACTTCAGGATGGGAGGAGCGAGGTGCCAGTGACCAAGCAGGGGAAAGTCTCACCGGTCAGTTCTCTGGAACTATGGTTCCATGGCTCAGCAGGGCATAAGGGGTTAAATCTGTCGAACTGTATTGACAGGGTTGTCTTTGTTAGGCGAACAGAAAAAAGGTCCTGTGGACGAGAACGAGATTCCTCGATGGTATGCGGTCATTATCATCACTAGTATATAGGAGGCAAAAGGGAGTCTGTTCTCCAAACTTATGTACGCGCAGGTGTGGTCAAAGTTATAAAGAACATTCAGTTTAAAACCTGGCTAAAGAGTTAGGGTTGAAACGCACATAACATGTATAAAATATAAAGATGGCAAGCATATGTAGGATATCAGTCAGTACAGTCACGCATTATGTACACACACACATACACATTGATGCAACTTGAGGCCCCCCGGGCATTGTGAATGCCACAGTCATCTGCAATTGTTCTCAATACAGATTGTATTCTGCCGAGCGAACACTCGGGGGCAGCACAGAGCCCTGCCTGCAGACAGCGCCGCTCCGCCCCCACCTCGCTCAGCTCCTTCATTTCCTCTCCCATCAACAACTCTCTCAGTTTACACCTGAAATGGAATCGAACTAATACCCCAGCGGGAAGGTTTGCCGTTAGAAGGGGAGAGTGGTGGTATAAATTAGAGTTGCTGGGACATGGAAACAAGAACGCCGTTACAGATAGTTGAGTGGTTGTTGGGACAGACGTTGCTAAGACCTGAAAAAGTCAAGAAGCAAAAGGTTGAGCCTGCTGGGACTCATGTTCTGAGCTGTCTCCGCTTCAAAGCAGTAAGCATTGGACGAAAGGCAGATGAGCTCAGGGCAGGGGGTCAATGGCTGGAATTGCGATAGTGTAGACATTAGTGAGACGTCGTTGCAGGGCGGGCAGGAGCGTCAGCTCAACATTCCCGGTTTCGGTTGTATTAGTCGTGATGATGCGGGAAGTATTCAAAGTTGAGGGGCGCCTTTACTGGTCACATGGGATTCATTGACAAACGCAGGGAAAGAGGGTTTCCTGTGCCTTTTTGGTAGGGGCGTTAATCTACAGGGAATGTAGGGAGATGATATTTATGCAGTCAGAAGTGATTTACTCAATTGGTATATCACACATTGTGGGCCGAACAGTCTGTTCTGTTCAGTGATTTACGTTCACTGCTCTGCAAGAGGGGCAAAGATATTTGATTTAAGCTCATCGTGTGGACAGATAAGGGGATGGGCTAGATCAAGGACTTTGACGATAGATTGCGAAACACAGAGAACAACCACTTCACAAACAGCATAGGCAGTGAGCGAGCCACACAGCTGTCACTGTGACACCAACACACCCCTCACCATGACATGGACTCAACCCCGACCGGACGCTAAACGACCCCATACGGTGACACCCACACGCATCTCGCCGTGACACCCTGCGTAAGTGTTGGTACTGGAAATGGATGAACTCGGGATCTTTCGGGAAGCTGAGGAGGTGATAGGGAAGACATGTAGTGAGGTATTTACACCGACGGTGTGGGATACAGGAAACTGTGTGACAGACAGGAAGGTGAAAGGGGTTAAACAGCCAGAAGCGTGCAGAGACCCCATGTGGCCAACCCGCTCAATAACAGATAAGCCACTTTGGATACTTCTGGGTGGGTGGAGAGAGGGCCAAATGACCAAGCAGGGGAAAGTCTCACCGGTCAGGTCTCTGGCACTGACTATGGCCCAACAGGGAATAAGGGGTTAAATCTGTCGAGCTGTATTGACAGGGTTGTCTTTGTTAGGGGAACAGAAAAAAGGTCCTGTGGACGAGAACGAGATTCCTCGATGGTATGCGGTCATTATCATGACTAGTATATAGGAGGAAAAAGGGAGTCTGTTCTCTAAACTTATGTACGCGCAGGTGTGGTCAAAATTATAAAGAACATTCAGTTTAAAACTTGGCTAAAGAGTTAGGGTTGAAACGCACATAATATGTATAAAATATAAAGATAGCAAGCATATGTAGGATATCAGTCAGTACAGTCACGCATTATGTACACACACACATACGCATTGATGCAACTTGAGGCCCCCCGGGCATTGTGAATGCCACAGTCATCTGCAATTGTTCTCAATACAGATTGTATTCTGCCGAGCCAACACTGGGGGGCAGCACAGACCCCTGCCTGCAGACAGCGCCGCTCCGCCCCCACCTCGCACAGCCCCTTCATTTCCTCTCCAATCAACAACTCTCTCAGTTTACACCTGAAATGGAATCGAACTAATATCCCAGCGGGAAGGTTTACCGTTAGAAGGGGAGAGTGGTGGTATAAACTAGAGTTGCGGGGACACGTAAACAAGAACGCCATTACAGATAGTTGAGTGGTTGTTGGGTCAGACGTTGCTAAGACCTGAAAAAGTCAAGAAGCAAAAGGTTGAGCCTGCTGGGACTCATGTTCTGAGTTCCGTACGTTCCAATGCGGGAAGTATTGTACGAAATGCAGATGAGCTCAGGGCAGGGGGTCAATGGCTGGAATTATGATATTGTAGACATCTGCGAGACGTCGTTGTAGGGCGGGCAGGAGCGTCAGCTCAACAATCCCGGTTTCGGTTGTATTAGTCGTGATGAAGCGGGAAGTATTCAAAGTTGAGGGGCGCCTTTACTGGTCACATGGGATTCATTGACAAACGCAGGGAAAGAGGGGTTCCTGTGCCTTTTTGATAGGGACGTTAATCTACAGGGAATGTAGGGAGATGATATTTGTGCAGTCAGAAGTGAATTACTCAATTGGTATATCACACATTGTGGGCCGAAGGGTATGTTCTGTTCAGTGATTTACGCTCACTGCTCTGCAAGAGGGGCAAAGATATAGATTTAAGCTCATCGTGTGGACAAAGAAGGGGGTGGGGTGGATCAAGGACTTTGACGATAGATTGCGAAACACAGAGAACAACCACTTCACAGACAGCATAGGCAGTGAGCGAGCCACACAGCTGTCACTGTGACACCTACACACCCCTCACCATGACATGGACACAACCCCGACCGGACGCTAAACGAACCCATACCGTGACACCCACACCCATCTCGCGTGACACTCTGCGTAAGTGTTGGAACTGGAAATGGATGAACTCGGGATCATTCGGGAAGCTGAGGAGGTGATAGGGAAGACATGTAGTGAGGTTTTTACACCGACGGTGTGGGATACAGGAAACTGTGTGACAGACAGGAAGGTGAAAGGGGTTAAACAGTCAGAAGTGTGCAGAGACCCCTAGTGGTCATCCCGCTCAATAACAGATAAGCCACTTTGGATACTTCTGGGTGGGAGGAGAGAGGGCCAAATGACCCAGCAGGGGTAAGTCTCACCGGTCAGGTCTCTGGCACCGACTATGGTTCTGTGGCCCAACAGGGAATAAGCGGTTAAATCTGTCGAGCTGTATTGACAGGGTTGTCTTTGTTAGGGGAACGGAAAAAAGGTACTGTGGACGAGAACGAGATTCCTCGATGGTATGCGGTCATTATCATCACTAGTATATAGGAGGAAAAAGGGAGTCTGTTCTCCAAACTTATGTACGCGCAGGTGTGGTCAAAATTATAAAGAACATTCACTTTAAAACTTGGCTAAAGAGTTAGGATTGAAACGCACATAACATGTATAAAATATAAAGATAGCAAGCATATGTAGGATATCAGTCAGTACAGTCACGCATTATGTACACACACACATACGCATTGATGCAACTTGAGGCCCCCCGGGCATTGTGAATGCCACAGTCATCTGCAATTGTTCTCAATACAGATTGTATTCTGCCGAGCGAACACTGGGGGGCAGCACAGAGCCCTGCCTGCAGACAGCGCCGCTTCACCCCCAGCTCGCTGAGCTCCTTCATTTCCTCTCCAAACAACAACTCTCTCAGTTTACACCTGAAATGGAATCGATCCAATATCCCAGCGGGAAGGTTTGCCGTTAGAAGGGGAGAGTGGTGGTATAAATTAGAGTTGCGGGGACATGCAAACAAGAACGCCGTTACAGATAGTTGAGTGGTTGTTGGGACAGACGTTGCTAAGACCTGAAAAAGTGAGGAAGCAAAAGGTTGAGCCTGCTGGGACTCATGTTCTGAGCTGTCTCCGTTTCAAAGCAGTAAGAATTGTACGAAAGGCAGATGAACTTAGGGCAGGGATCGATGGCTAAAATTATGATATTTTAGACATTAGTGAGACGCAGTTGCAGGGTGGTAGGAGCGTCAGCTCAACATTCCCGGTTTCGGTTGTATTAGTCGTGATGAAGCGGGAAGTATTCAAAGTTGAGGGGCGCCTTTACTGGTCACATGGGATTCATTGACAAACGCAGGGAAAGAGGGTTTCCTGTGCCTTTTTGATAGGGACGTTAATCTACAGGGAATGTAGGGAGATGATATTTGCGCAGTCAGAAGTGATTTACTCAATTGGTATATCACACATTGTGGGCCGAAGGGTCTGTTCTGTTTAGTGATTTACGTTCACTGCTCTGCAAGAGGGGCAAAGATATAGATTTTAGCTCATCGTGTGGACAAAGAAGGGGGTGGTGTGGATCAAGGACTTTGACGATAGATTGCGAAACACAGAGAACAACCACTTCACAGACAGCATAGGCAGTGAGTGAGCCACACAGCTGTCACTGTGACACCTACACACCCCTCACCATGACATGGACTCAATCCCGACCGGACGCTAAACGAACCCATACCGTGACACACACACGCATCTCGCGTGACACTCTGCGTAAGTGTTGGAACTGGAAATGGATGAACTCGGGATCATTCGGGAAGCTGAGGAGGTGATAGGGAAGACATGTAGTGAGGTATTTACACCGACGGTGTGGGATACAGGAAACTGTGTGACAGACAGGAAGGTGAAAGGGGTTAAACAGCCAGAAGTGTGCAGAGACCCCTTGTGGCCAACCCGCTCAATAACAGATAAGCCACTTTTGATATTTCTGGGTGGGAGGAGAGAGGGCCAAATGACCAAGCAGGGGAAAGTCTCACCGGTCAGGTCTCTGGCACTGACTATGGAACAACAGGGAATAAGCGGTTAAATCTGTCGAGCTGTATTGACAGGGTTGTCTTTGTTAGGGGAACAGAAAAAAGGTCCTGTGGACGAGAACTAGATTCCTCGATGGTATGCGGTCATTATCATCACTAGTATATAGGAGGAAAAAGGGAGTCTGTTCTCCAAACTTATGTACGCGCAGGTGTGGTCAAAATTATAAGGAACATTCAGTTTAAAACTTGGCTAAAGAGTTAGGGTTGAAACGCACATAACATGTATAAAATATAAAGATAGCAAGCATATGTAGGATATCAGTCAGTACAGTCACGCATTATGTACACACACACATACGCATTGATGCAACTTGAGGCCCCCCGGGCATTGTGAATGCCACAGTCATCAGCAATTGTTCTCAATACAGATTGTATTCTGCCGAGCGAACACTGGGGGGCAGCACAGACCCCTGCCTGCAGACAGCGCCTCTCCGCCCCCACCTCGCTCAGCTCCTTCATTTCCTCTCCAATCAACAACTCTCTCAGTTTACACCTGAACAGGAATCGAACTAATATCCCAACGGGAAGGTTTGCCCTTAGAAGGGGAGAGTGGTGGTATAAATTAGAGTTGCGGGGACTTGGAAACAAGAACGCCGTTACAGATAGTTAGTGGTTGTTGGGACAGACGTTGCTAAGACCTGAAAAAGTCAAGAACCAAAAGGATGAGCCTGTTGGGACTCATGTTCTGAGCTGTCTCCGCTTCAATGCAGTAAGGATTGGACGAAAGACCGATGAGCTCAGGGCAGGGGTCAATGGCTGGAATTGTGATAGTGTAGACATTAGTGAGACGCCGTTGCAGGGCGGGCAGGAGCGTCCGCTCAACATTCCCGGTTTCGGTTGTATTAGTCGTGGTGAAGCGGGAAGTTTTCAAAGTTGAGGGGCGCCTTTACTGGTCACATGGGATTCATTGACAAACGCAGGGAAAGAGGGGTTCCTGTGCCTTTTTGATAGGGGCGTTAATCTACAGGGAATGTAGGGAGATGATATTTGTGCAGTCAGAAGTGATTTACTCAATTGGTATATCACACATTGTGGGCCGAAGGGTCTGTTCTGTTCAGTGATTTACGTTCACTGCTCTGCAAGAGGGGCAAAGATATAGATTTAAGCTCATCGTGTGGACAAAGAAGGGGGTGGGGTGGATCAAGGACTTTGACGATAGATTGCGAAACACAGAGAACAACCACTTCACAGACAGCATAGGCAGTGAGTGAGCCTCACAGCTCTCACTGTGACACCTACACACACCTCACCATGACATGGACTCAACCCCGACCGGACGGTAAACGAAGCCATACCGTGACACCCACACGCATCTCGCGTCACACTCTGCGTAAGTGTTGGAACAGGAAATGGATGAACTCGGGATCATTCGGGAAGCTGAGGAGGTGATAGGGAAGACATGTAGTGAGGTTTTTACACCGACGGGGTGGGATACAGGACACTGTGTGACAGACAGGAAGGTGAAAGGGGTTAAACAGTCAGAAGTGTGCAGAGACCCCTTGTGACCAACCCGCTCAATAACAGATAAGCCACTTTGGATACTTCAGGATGGGAGGAGAGAGGGCCAAATGACCAAGCAGGGGAATGTCTCACCGGTCAGGTCTCTGGCAGTGACTATGGCCCAACAGGGAATAAGGGGATAAATCTGTCGAGCTGTATTGACAGGGTTGTCTTTGTTAGGGGAACAGAAAAAAGGTCCTGTGGACGAGAACGAGATTCCTCGATGGTATGCGGTCATTATCATCACTAGTATATAGGAGGAAAAAGGGAGTCTGCTCTCCAAATTTATGTACGCGCAGGTGTGGTCAAAATTATAAAGAACATTCAGTTTAAAACTTGGCTAAAGAGTTAGGGTTGAAACGAACATAACATGTATAAAATATAAAGATAGCAAGCATATGTAGGATATCAGTCAGTACAGTCACGCATTATGTACACACACACATACGCATTGATGCAACTTGAGGCCCCCCGGGCATTGTGAATGCCACAGTCATCTGCAATTGTTCTCAATACAGATTGTATTCTGCCGAGCGAACACTGGGGGGCAGCACAGACCCCTGCCTGCAGACAGCGCCGCTCCGCCCCCACCTCGCTCAGCCCCTTCATTTCCTCTCCCATCAACAACTCTCTCAGTTTACACCTGAAATGGAATCGAACTAATACCACAGCGGGAAGGTTTGCCGTTAGAAGGGGAGAGTGGTGGTATAAATTAGAGTTGCGGGGACATGTAAACAAGAACGCCATTACAGATATTTGAGCGGTTGTTGGGACAGACGTTGCTAAGACCTGAAAAAGTCAAGAAGCAAAAGGTTGAGGCTGCTGGGACTTATGTTCTGAGTTCCGTACGTTCCAATGCGGGAAGTATTGTACGAAAGGCAGGTGAGCTCAGGGCAGGGATCGATGACTGGAATTATGATATTGTAGACATCAGCGAGACGTCGTTGTAGGGCGGGCAGGAGCGTCAGCTCAACATTCCCGGTTTCGGTTGTATTAGTCGTGATGAAGCGGGAAGTATTCAAAGTTGAGGGGCGCCTTTACTGGTCACATGGGATTCATTGACAAACGTAGGGAAAGAGGGTTTCCTGTGCCTTTTTGATAGGGACGTTAATCTGCAGGGAATGTAGGGAGATGATATTTGTGCAGTCAGAAGTGATTTACTCAATTGGTATATCACACATTGTGGGCCGAAGGGTCTGTTCTGTTCAGTGATTTACGTTCACTGCTCTGCAAGAGGGGCAAAGATATAGATTTAAGCTCATCGTGTGGACAAAGAAGGGGGTGGGGTGGATCAAGGACTTTGACGATAGATTGCGAAACACAGAGAACAACCACTTCACAGACAGCATAGGCAGTGAGTGAGCCACACAGCTGTCACTGTGACACCTACACACCCCTCACCATGACATGGACTCAGCCCGGACCGGACGCTAAACGAACCCATACCGTGACACCCACACGCATCTCGCGTGACACTCTGCGTAAGTGTTGGAACTGGAAATGGATGAACTCGGGATCATTCGGGAAGCTGAGGAGGTGATAGGGAAGACATGTAGCGAGGTTTTTACACCGACGGTGTGGGATACAGGACACTGTGTGACAGACAGGAAGGTGAAAGGGGTTAAACAGTCAGAAGTGTGCAGAGACCCCTTGTGGCCAACCCGCTCAATAACAGATAAGCCACTTTGGATACTTCAGGATGGGAGGAGAGAGGGCCAAATGACCAAGCAGGGGAATGTCTCACCGGTCAGGTCTCTGGCAGTGACTATGGCCCAACAGGGAATAAGGGGATAAATCTGTCGAGCTGTATTGACAGGGTTGTCTTTGTTAGGGGAACAGAAAAAAGGTCCTGTGGACGAGAACGAGATTCCTCGATGGTATGCGGTCATTATCATCACTAGTATATAGGAGGAAAAAGGGAGTCTGCTCTCCAAATTTATGTACGCGCAGGTGTGGTCAAAATTATAAAGAACATTCAGTTTAAAACTTGGCTAAAGAGTTAGGGTTGAAACGAACATAACATGTATAAAATATAAAGATAGCAAGCATATGTAGGATATCAGTCAGTACAGTCACGCATTATGTACACACACACATACACATTGATGCAACTTGAGGCCCCCCGGGCATTGTGAATGCCACAGTCATCTGCAATTGTTCTCAATACAGATTGTATTCTGCCGAGCGAACACTGGGGGGCAGCACAGACCCCTGACGGCAGACAGCGCCTTTCCGCCCCCACCTCGCTCAGCCCCTTCATTTCCTCTCCCATCAACAACTCTCTCAGTTTACACCTGAAATGGAATCTAACTAATATCCCAGCGGGAAGGTTTGCCGTTAGAAGGGGAGAGTGGTGGTATAAATCAGAGTTGCGGGGACATGGAAACAAGAACGCCGTTACAGATAGTTGAGTGGTGGTTGGGACAGACGTTGCTAAGACCTGAAAAAGTCAGGAAGCAAAAGGTTGAGCCTGCTGGGACTCATGTTCTGTTCCGTACGTTCCAATACGGGAAGTATTGTACGTACGTCCGATGAGCTCAGGGCAGGGGGTCAATGGCTGGAATTGCGATACTGTAGACATTAGTGAGACGCCGTTGCAGGGTGGGTAGGAGCGTCAGCTCAACATTCCCGGTTTCGGTTGTATTAGTCGTGATGAAGCGGGAAGTATTCAAAGTTGAGGGGCGCCTTTACTGGTCACATGGGATTCATTGACAAACGCAGGGAAAGAGGGTTTCCTGTGCCTTTTTGATAGGGACGTTAATCTACAGGGAATGTTGGGAGATGATATTTGTGCAGTCAGAAGTGATTTACTCAATTGGTATATCACACATTGTGGGCCGAAGGGTCGGTTCTGTTCAGTGATTTACGTTCACTGCTCCGCAAGAGGGGCAAAGATATAGATTTATGCTCATCGTGTGGACAAAGAAGGGGGTGGGTGGATCAAGGACATTGACGATAGATTGCGAAACACAGTGAACAACCACTTCACAGACAGCATAGGCAGTGAGTGAGCCACACAGCTGTCACTGTGACACCTACACACCACTCACCATGACATGGACTCAACCCCGACCGGACGCTAAACGACCACATACGGTGACACCCACACACATCTCGCCGTGTCCCTCTGCGTAAGTGTTGGAACTGGAAATGGATGAACTCGGGATCATTCGGGAAGCTGAGGAGGTGATAGGGAAGACATGTAGTGAGGTATTTACACCGACGGTGTGGGATACAGGAAACTGTGTGGCAGACAGGAAGGTGAAAGGGGTAAACAGCCAGAAGTGTGCAGAGACCCCTTGTGGCCAACCCGCTCAATAACAGATAAGCCACTTTGGATACTTCTGGATGGGAGGAGAGAGGGCCAAATGACCAAGCAGGGGAAAGTCTCACCGGTCAGGTCTCTGGAACTATGGTTCCGTGGCTCAGCAGGGAATAAGGGGTTAAATCTGTCGAGCTGTATTGACAGGGTTGTCTTTGTTAGGGGAACAGAAAAAAGGTCCTGTGGACGAGAAAGAGATTCCTCGATGGTATGCGGTCATTATCATCACTAGTATATAGGAGGAAAAAGGGAGTCTGTACTCCAAACTTATGTACGCGCAGGTGTGGTCAAAACTATAAAGAACATTCACTTTAAAACTTGGCTAAAGAGTTAGGGTTGAAACGCACATAACGTGTATTAAATATAAAGATAGCAAGCATATGTAGGATATCAGTCAGTACAGTCACGCATTATGTACACACACACATACGCATTGATGCAACTTGAGGCCCCCCGGGCATTGTGAATGCCACAGTCATCTGCAATTGTTCTCAATACAGATTGTATTCTGCCGAGCGAACACTGGGGGGCAGCACAGACCCCTGCCTGCAGACAGCGCCGCTCCGCCCCCACCTCGCTCAGCTCCTTCATTTCCTCTCCCATCAACAACTCTCTCAGTTTACACCTGAAATGGAATCGAACTAATATCCCAGCGGGAAGGTTTGCCGTTAGAAGGGGAGAGTGGTGGTATAAATTAGAGTTGCGGGGACATGGAAACAAGAACGCCGTTACAGATAGTTGAGCGGTTGTTGGGACAGACGTTGCTAAGACCTGAAAAAGTCAAGAAGCAAAAGGTTGAGCCTGCTGGAACTCATGTTCTGTTCCGTACGTTCCAATGCGGGAAGTATTGTACGAAAGGCAGATGAGCTCAGGGCAGTGATCAACGGCTGGAATTATGATACTGTAGACATTAGTGAGACGCCGTTGTAGGGTGGGCAGGAGCGTCAGCTCAACATTCCCGGTTTCGGTTGTATTAGTCGTGATGAAGCGGGAAGTACTCAAAGTTGAAGGGCGCCTTTACTGGTCACATGGGATTCATTGACAAACGCAGGGAAAGAGGGTTTCCTGTGCCTTTTTGATAGGGACGTTAATCTACAGGGAATGTAGGGAGATGATATTTGTGCAGTCAGAAGTGATTTACTCAATTGGTATATCACACATTGTGGGCCGAAGGGTCTGTTCTGTTCAGTGATTTACGTTCACTGCTCTGCAAGAGGGGCAAATATATAGATTTAAGCTCATCGTGTGGACAAAGAAGGGGGTGGGGTGGATCAAGGACTTTGACGATAGATTGCGAAACACAGAGAACAACCACTTCACAAACAGCATAGGCAGTGAGCGAGCCACACAGCTGTCACTGTGACACCTACACACCCCTCACCATGATATGGACTCAACCCCGACCGGACGCTAAACGAACCCATACCGTGACACCCACACGCTTCTCGCCGTGACCCTCTGCGTAAGTGTTGGAACTGGAAATGGATGAACTCGGGATCATTCGGGAAGCTGAGGAGGTGATAGGGAAGACATGAAGTGAGGTATTTACACCGACGGTGTGGGATACAGGAAACTGTGTGAAAGACGGGAAGGTGAAAGGGGTTAAACAGCCAGAAGTGTGCAGAGACCCCTTGTGGCCAACCCGCTCAATAACAGATAAGCCACTTTGGATACTTCTGGGTGGGAGGAGAGAGGGCCAAATGACCAACCAGGGGAAAGTCTCACCGGTCAGGTCTCCGGCACTGACTATGGTTCTGTGGCCCAACAGGGAATAAGCGGTTAAATCTGTCGAGCTGTATTGACAGGGTTGTCTTTGTTAGGGGAACAGAAAAAAGGTCCTGTGGACGAGAACGAGATTCCTCGATGGTATGCGGTCATTATCATCACTAGTATATAGGAGGAAAAAGGGAGTCTGTTCTCCAAACTTATGTACGCGCAGGTGTGGTCAAAATTATAAAGAACATTCAGTTTAAAACTTGGCTAAATAGTTAGGGTTAAAACGCACATAACATGTATAAAATATAAAGATAGCAAGCATATGTAGGATATCAGTCAGTACAGTCACGCATTATGTACACACACACATACGCATTGATGCAACTTGAGGACCCCCTGGGCATTGTGAATGCCACAGTCATCTGCAATTGTTCTCAATTCAGATTGTATTCTGCCGAGCGAACACTGGGGGGCAGCACAGACCCCTGCCTGCAGACAGCGCCGCTCCGCCCCCACCTCGCTCAGCCCCTTCATTTCCTCTCCCATCAACAACTCTCTCAGTTTACACCTGAAATGGAATCGAACTATTATCCCAGCTGGAAGGTTTGCCGTTTGAAGGGGAGAGTGGTGGTATAAATTAGAGTTGCGGGGACATGTAAACAAGAACGCCGTTACGGATAGTTGAGCGGTTGTTGGGACAGACGTTGCTAAGACCTGAAAAAGTCAAGAAGCAAAAGGTAGAGCCTGCTGGGACTCATGTTCTGAGCTGTCTCCGCTTCAAAGCAGTAAGCATTGGACGAAAGGCAGATGAGCTTAGGGCAGGGATCGATGGCTAAAATTATGATATTTTAGACATCAGTGAGACGCAGTTGCAGGGTGGGTAGGAGGGTCAGCTCAAAATTCCCGGTTTCGGTTGTATTAGTCGTGATGAAGCGGGAAGTATTCAAAGTTGAGGGGCGCCTTTACTGGTCACATGGGATTCATTGACAAACGCTGGGAAAGAGGGTTTCCTGTGCCTTTTTGATAGGGACGTTAATCTACAGGGAATGTTGGGAGATGATATTTGTGCAGTCAGAAGTGATTTACTCAATTGGTATATCACACATTGTGGGCCGAAGGGTCTGTTCTGTTCAGTGATTTACGTTCACTGCTCTGCAAGAGGGGCAAAGATATAGATTTAAGCTCATCGTGTGGAAAAAGAAGCGGGTGGGGCGGATCAAGGACTTTGACGATAGATTGCGAAACACAGAGAACAACCACTTCACAGACAGCATAGGCAGTGAGGGAGACACACAGCTGTCACTGTGACACCTACACACCCCTCACCATGACATGGACTCAACCCCGACCGGACGCTAAACGAACCCATACCGTGACAGCCACACGCATCTCGCGTGACACTCTGCGTAAGTGTTGGAACTGGAAATGGATGAACTCGGGATCATTCGGGAAGCTGAGGAGGTGATAGGGAAGACATGTAGTGAGGTATTTACACCGACGGTGTGGGATACAGGAAACTGTGTGACAGACAGGAAGGTGAAAGGGGTTAAACAGCCAGAGGTGTGCAGAGACCCCTTGTGGCCAACCCGCTCAATAACAGATAAGCCACTCTGGATACTTCTGGGTGGGAGGAGAGAGGGCCAAATGACCCAGCAGGGGTAAGTCTCACCGGTCAGGTCTCAGACAGTGACTATGGTTCGGTGGCTCAACAGGGAATAAGGGATTAAATCTGTCGAGCTGTATTGACAGGGTTGTCTTTGTTAGGGGAACAGAAAAAAGGTACTGTGGACGAGAACGAGATTCCTCGATGGTATGCGGTCATTATCATCACTAGTATATAGGAGGAAAAAGGGAGTCTGTTCTCCAAACTTATGTACGCGCAGGTGTGGTCAAAATTATAAAGAACATTCAGTTTAAAACTTGGCTAAAGAGTTAGGGTTGAAACGCACATAACATGTATAAAATATAAAGATAGCAAGCATATGTAGGATATCAGTCAGTACAGTCACGCATTATGTACACACACACATACGCATTGATGCAACTTGAGGCCCCCCGAGCATTGTGAATGCCACAGTCATCTGCAATTGTACTCAATACAGATTGTATTCTGCCGAGCGAACACTGGGGGGCAGCACAGACCCCTGCCTGCAGACAGCGCCGCTCCGCCCCCACCTCGCTCAGCCCCTTCATTTCCTCTTCGATCAACAACTCTCTCAGTTTACACCTGAGCAGGAATCGAACTAATATCCCAGCGGGAAGGTTTGCCGTTAGAAGGGGAGAGTGGTGGTATAAATTAGAGTTGCGGGGACATGTAAACAAGAACGCCGTTACAGATAGTTGAGTGGTTGTTGGGACAGACGTTGCTAAGACCTGAAAAAGTCAGGAAGCAAATGGTTGAGCCTGCTGGGACTCATGTTCTGAGTTCCGTACGTTCCAATGCAGGAAGTAATGTACGAAAGACCGATGAGCTCAGGGCAGGGGTCAATGGCTGGAATTATGATAGTGTAGACATTAGTGAGACGCCGTTGCAGGGCGCGCAGGAGCGTCAGCTCAACATTCCCGGTTTCGGTTGTATTAGTCGTGATGAAGCGGGAAGTATTCAAAGTTGAGGGGCGCCTTTACTGGTCACATGGGATACATTGACAAACGCAGGGAAAGAGGGTTTCCTGTGACTTTTTGATAGGGACGTTAATCTGCAGGAAATGTAGGAAGATGATGTTTGTGCAGTCAGAAGTGATTTACTCAATTGGTATATCACAACATTGTGGGCCGAAGGGTCTGTTCTGTTCAGTGATTTACGTTCACTGCTCTGCAAGAGGGGCAAAGATATAGATTTAAGCTCATCGTGTGGACAAAGAAGGGGGTGGGGTGGATCAAGGACTTTGACGATAGATTGCGAAACACAGAGAACAACCACTTCACAGACAGCATAGGCAGTGAGTGAGCCACACAGCTGTCCCTGTGACACCTACACACCCCTCACCATCACATGGACACAACCCCGACCGGACGCTAAGCGACCCCATACCGAGACACCCACACGCATCTCACCGTGACCCTCTGCGTAAGTGTTGGAACTGGAAATGGATGAACTCGGGATCATTCGGGAAGCTGAGGAGGTGATAGGGAAGACATGTAGTGAGGTAATTACACCGACGGTGTGGGATACAGGAAACTGTGTGACAGACAGGAAGGTGAAAGGGGTTAAACAACCAGAAGCGTGCAGAGACCCCTTGTGGCCAACCCGCTCAATAACAGATAAGCCACTTTGGATACTTCTGGGTGGGAGGAGAGAGGGCCAAATGACCAAGCAGGGGAAAGTCTCACCGGTCAGGTCTCTGGCCCCGACTATGTTTCTGTGGCCCAAAAGGGAATAAGCGGTTAAATCTGTCGAGCTGTATTGACAGGGTTGTCTTTGTTAGGGGAACAGAAAAAAGGTCCTGTGGACGAGAACGAGATTCCTCGATGGTATGCGCTCATTATCATCTCTAGTATATAGGAGGAAAAAGGGAGTCTGTTCTCCAAACTTATGTACGCGCAGGTGTGGTCAAAATTATAAAGAACATTCAGTTTAAAACTTGGCTAAAGAGTTAGGGTTGAAACGCACATAACATGTATAAAATATAAAGATAGCAAGCATATGTAGGATATCAGTCAGTACAGTCACGCATGTTGTACACACACACATACGCATTGATGCAACTTGAGGCCCCCCGGGCATTGTGAATGCCACAGTCATCTGCAATTGTTCTCAATACAGATTGTATTCTGCCGAGCGAACACTGGGGGGCAGCACAGACCCCTGCCTGCAGACAGCGCCGCTCCGCCCCCACCTCGCTCAGCTCCTTCATTTCCTCTCCAATCAACAACTCTCTCAGTTTACACCTGAAATGGAATCGAACTAATATCCCAGCGGGAAGGTTTGCCGTTAGAAGGGGAGAGTGGTGGTATAAATTAGAGTTGCGGGGACATGTGAACAAGAACGCCGTTACAGATAGTTGAGCGGTTGTTGGGACAGACGTTGCTAAGACCTGAAAAAGTCAGGAAGCAAAAGGTTGAGCCTGCTGGGACTTATGTTCTGTTCCGTACGTTCCAATGCTGGAAGTATTGTACGAAAGACCGATGAGCTCAGGGCAGTGATCAACGGCTGGAATTATGATACTGTAGACATTAGAGAGACGCCGTTGCAGGGCGGGCAGGAGAGTCAGCTCAACATTCCCGGTTTCGGTTGTATTAGTCGTGGTGAAGCGGGAAGTATTCAAAGTTGAGGGGCGCCTTTACTGGTCACATGGGATTCATTGACAAACGCAGGGAAAGAGGGTTTCCTGTGCCTTTTTGATAGGGACGTTAATCTACCGGGAGTGTAGGGAGATGATATTTGTGCAGTCAGAAGTGATTTACTCAATTGGTATATCACAACATTGTGGGCCGAAGGGTCTGTTCTGTTCAGTGATTTACGTTCACTGCTCTGCAAGAGGGGCAAAGATATAGATTTAAGCTCATCGTGTGGACAAAGAAGTGGGTGGGGTAGATCAAGGACTTTGACGATAGATTGCGAAACACAGAGAACAACCACTTCACAGACAGCATAGGCAGTGAGCGTGCCACACAGCTGTCACCGTGACACCTACACACCCCTCACCATGACATGGACACAACCCCGACCGTACGCTAAACGACCCCATACGGTGACACCCACACGCATCTCGCCGTGACCCTCTGCGTAAGTGTTGGAACTGGAAATGGATGAACTCGGGATCATTCGGGAAGCTGAGGCGGTGATAGGGAAGACATGTAGTGAGGTATTTACACCGACGGTGTGGGATACAGGAAACTGTGTGACAGACAGGAAGGTGAAAGGGGTTAAACAGCCAGAAGTGTGCAGAGACCCCTTGTGGCCAACCCTCTCAATAACAGATAAGCAACTTTGGATACTTCTGGGTGGGAGGACAGAGGGCCAAATGACCAAGCAGGGGAAAGTCTCACCGGTCAGGTCTCTGGCACCGACTATGGTTCTGTGGCCCAACAGGGAATAAGCGGTTAAATCTGTCGAGCTGTATTGACAGGGTTGTCTTTGTTAGGGGAACAGAAAAAAGGTACTGTGGACGAGAACGAGATTCCTCGATGGTATGCGGTCATTATCATCACTAGTATATAGGAGGAAAAAGGGAGTCTGCTCTCCAAACTTATGTACGCGCAGGTGTGGTCAAAATTATAAAGAACATTCAGTTTAAAACTTGGCTAAAGAGTTAGGGTTGAAACGCACATAACATGTATAAAATATAAAGATAGCAAGCATATGTAGGATATCAGTCAGTACAGTCACGCATTATGTACACACACACATACGCATTGATGCAACTTGAGGCCCCCCGGGCATTGTGAATGCCACAGTCATCTGCAATTGTTCTCAATACAGATTGTATTCTGCCGAGCGAACACTTGGGGGCAGCACAGAGCCCTGCCTGCAGACAGCGCCGCTCCGCCCCCACCTCGCTCAGCCCCTTCATTTCCTCTCCAATCAACAACTCTCTCAGTTTACACCTGAAACAGAATCGAACTAATATCCCAGCGGGAAGGTTTGCCGTTAGAAGGGGAGAGTGGTGGTATAAACTAAAGTTGCGGGGACATGTAAACAAGAACGCCATTACAGATAGTTGAGTGGTTGTTGGGACAGACGTTGCTAAGACCTGAAAAAGTCAAGAAGCAAAAGGTTGAGCCTGCTGGGACTCATGATCTGAGTTCCGTACGTTCCAATGCGGGAAGTAATGTACGAAAGACCGATGAGCTCAGGGCAGGGGTCAATGGCTGGAATTGTGATAGTGTAGACATTAGTGAGACGCCGTTGCAGGGCGGGCATGAGCGTCAGCTCAACATTCCCGGTTTCGGTTGTATTAGTCGTGATGAAGTGGGAAGTATTCAAAGTTGAGGGGCGCCTTTACTGGTCACATGGGATTCATTGACAAACGCAGGGAAAGAGGGTTTCCTGTGCCTTTTTGATAGGGACGTTAATCTACAGGGAATGTAGGGAGATGATATTTGTGCAGTCAGAAGTGATTTACTCAATCGGTATATCACACATTGTGGGTCGAAGGGTCTGTTCTGTTCAGTGATTTACGTTCACTGCTCTGCAAGAGGGGCAAAGATATATATTTAAGCTCATCGTGTGGACAAAGAAGGGGGTGGGGTGGATCAAGGACTTTGACGATAGATTGCGAAACACAGAGAACAACCACTTCACAGACAGCATAGGCAGTGAGTGAGCCACACAGCTGTCACTGTGACACCTACACACCCCTCACCATGACATGGACACAACCCCGACCGGACGCTAAACGAACCCATACCGTGACACCCACACGCATCTCGCGTGACACTCTGCGTAAGTGTTGGAACTGGAAATGGATGAACTCGGGATCATTCGGGAAGCTGAGGAGGTGATAGGGAAGACATGTAGTGAGGTATTTACACCGACGGTGTGGGATACAGGAAACTGTGTGACAGACAGGAAGGTGAAAGGGGTTAAACAGCCAGAAGTGTGCAGAGACCCCTTGTGGCCAACCCGCTCAATAACAGATAAGCCACTTTGGATACTTCAGTATGGGAGGAGAGAGGGCCAAATGACCAACCAGGGGAAAGTCTCACCGGTCAGGTCTCTGGCACTGACTATGGCCCAACAGGGAATAAGGGGTTAAATCTGTCGAGCTGTATTGACAGGGTTGTCTTTGTTAGGGGAACAGAAAAAAGGTCCTGTGGACGAGAACGAGATTCCTCGATGGTATGCGGTCATTATCATCACTAGTATATAGGAGGAAAAAGGGAGTCTGCTCTCCAAACTTATGTACGCGCAGGTGTGGTCAAAATTATAAAGAACATTCAGTTTAAAACTTGGCTAAAGAGTTAGGGTTGAAACGCACATAACATGTATAAAATATAAAGATAGCAAGCATATGTAGGATATCAGTCAGTACAGTCACGCATTATGTACACACACACATACGCATTGATGCAACTTGAGGCCCCCCGGGCATTGTGAATGCCACAGTCATCTGCAATTGTTCTCAATACAGATTCTCTTCTGCCGAGCGAACACTGGGGGGCAGCACAGACCCCTGCCTGCAGACAGCGCCGCTCCGCCCCCACCTCGCTCAGCCCCTTCATTTCCTCTCCAATCAACAATTCTCTCAGTTTAAACCTGCAATGGAATCGAACTAATAACCCAGCGGGAAGGTTTGCCGTTAGAAGGGGAGCGTGGTGGTATAAATTAGAGTTGCGGGGACATGCAAACAAGAACGCCGTTACAGATAGTTGAGTGGTTGTTGGGACAGACGTTGCTAAGACCTGAAAAAGTCAAGAAGCAAAAGGTAGAGCTGCTGGGACTCATGTTCTGAGCTGTCTCCGCTTCAAAGCAGTAAGCATTGGACGAAAGGCAGATGAGCTTAGGGCAGGGATCGATGGCTAAAATTATGATAAGTTAGACATCAGTGAGACGCAGTTGCAGGGCGGGTAGGAGCGTCAGCTCAGCATTCCCGGTTTCGGTTGTATTAGTCGTGATGAAGCGGGAAGTATTCAAAGTTGAGGGGCGCCTTTACTGGTCACATGGGATTCATTGACAAACGCAGGGAAAGAGGGTTTTCCTGTGCCTTTTTGATAGGGACGTTAATCTACAAGGAATGTAGGGAGATGATATTTGTGCAGTCAGAAGTGATTTACTCAATTGGTATATCACAACATTGTGGGCCGAAGGGTCTGTTCTGTTCAGTGATTTACGTTCACTGCTCTGCAAGAGGGGCAAAGATATAGATTTAAGCTCATCGTGTGGACAAAGAAGGGGGTGGGGTGGATCAAGGACTTTGACGATAGATTGCGAAACACAGAGAACAACCACTTCACAGACAGCATAGGCAGTGAGTGAGCCACACAGCTGTCACTGTGACACCTACACACCCCTCACGATAACATGGACACAACCCCGACCGGACGCTAAACGAACCCATACCGTGACTCCCACACGCATCTCGCGTGACACTCTGCGTAAGTGTTGGAACTGGAAATGGATGAACTCGGGATCATTCGGGAAGCTGAGGAGGTGATAGGGAAGACATGTAGTGAGGTTTTTACACCGACGGTGTGGGATACAGGAAACTGTGTGACAGACAGGAAGGTGAAAGGGGTTAAACAGTCAGAAGTGTGCAGAGACCCCTTGTGGCCAACCCGCTCAACAACAGATAAGCCACTCTGGATACTTCTGGGTGGGAGGAGAGAGGGCCAAATGACCAAGCAGTTGAAAGTCTCACCGGTCAGGTCTCTGGCACTGACTATGGTTCTTTGGCCCAACAGGGAATAAGGGGTTAAATCTGTCGAGCTGTATTGACAGGGTTGTCTTTGTTAGGGGAACAGAAAAAAGGTCCTGTGGACGAGAACGAGATTCCTCGATGGTATGCGGTTATTATCATGACTAGTATATAGGAGGAAAAAGGAAGTCTGTTCTCCAAACTTATGAACGCGCAGGTGTGGTCAAAATTATGAAGAACATTCAGTTTAAAACTTGGCTAAAGAGTTAGGGTTGAAACGCACATAACGTGTATAAAATATAAAGATAGCAAGCATATGTAGGATATCAGTCAGTACAGTCACGCATTATGTACACACACACACACACACACACATACGCATTGATGCAACTTGAGGCCCCCCGGGCATTGCGAATGCCACAGTCATCTGCAATTGTTCTCAATACAGATTGTATTCTGCCGAGCGAACACTGGGGGGCAGCACAGACCCCTGCCTGCTGTCCGCGCCGCTCCGCCCCCACCTCGCTCAGCCCCTTCATTTCCTCTCCCATCAACAACTCTCTCAGTTTACACCTGAAATGGAATCGAACTCATATCCCAGCGGGAAGGTTTGCCGTTAGAAGGGGAGAGTGGTGGTTTAAATTAGTGTTGCGGGGACATGTAAACAAGAACGCCGTTACAGATAGTTGAGCGGTTGTTGGGACAGACGTTGCTAAGACCTGAAAAAGTCAAGAAGCAAAAGGTAGAGCAGCTGGGACTCATGTTCTGAGCTGTCTCCGCTTCAAAGCAGTAAGCATTGGACGAAAGGCAGATGAGCTTAGGGCAGGGATCGATGGCTAAAATTATGATATTTTAGACATCAGTGAGACGCCGTTGCAGGGTGGGTAGGAGCGTCAGCTCAACATTCCCGGTTTCGGTTGTATTAGTCGTGGTGAAGTGGGAAATATTCAAAGTTGAGGGGCGCCTTTACTGGTCACATGGGATTCATTGAGAACCGCAGAGAAAGAGGGTTTTCCTGTGCCTTTTTGATAGGGACGTTAATCTACAAGGAATGTAGGGAGATGATATTTGTGCAGTCAGAAGTGATTTACTCAATTGGTATATCACAACATTGTGGGC
Source organism: Hemitrygon akajei (assembly GCF_048418815.1). NCBI lineage: Eukaryota > Metazoa > Chordata > Chondrichthyes > Myliobatiformes > Dasyatidae > Hemitrygon > Hemitrygon akajei. Next base: position 187,136 of record NW_027331965.1, read on the forward strand.
CGAAGGGTCTGTTCTGTTCAGTGATTTACGTTCACTGCTCTGCAAGAGGGGCAAAGATATAGATTTAAGCTCATCGTGTGGACAAAGAAGGGGGTGGGGTGGATCAAGGACTTTGACGATAGATTGCGAAACACAGAGAACAACCACTTCACAGACAGCATAGGCAGTGAGTGAGCCACACAGCTGTCACTGTGTCACCTACACACCCCTCACCATGACATGGACTCAACCCCGACCGGACGCTAAACGAACCCATACCGTGACACCCACACGCATCTCGCCGTGACCCTCTGCGTAGGTGTTGGAAATGGAAATGGATGAACTCGGGATCATTCGGGAAGCTGAGGAGGTGATAGGGAAGACATGTAGTGAGGTATTTACACCGACGGTGTGGGATACAGGAAACTGTGTGAAAGACAGGAAGGTGAAAGGGGTTAAACAGCCAGAAGTGTGCAGAGACCCCTTGTGGCCAACCCGCTCAATAACAGATAAGCCACTTTGGATACTTCTGGGTGGGAGGAGAGAGGGCCAAATGACCAAGCAGGGGAAAGTCTCACCGGTCAGGTCTCTGGCACTGACTATGGCCCAACAGGGAATAAAGGGTTAAATCTGTCGAGCTGTATTGACAGGGTTCTCTTTGTTAGGGGAACAGAAAAAAGGTCCTGTGGACGAGAACGAGATTCCTCGATGGTATGCGGTCATTATCAGCACTAGTATATAGGAGGAAAAAGGGAGTCTGTTCTCCAAACTTATGTACGCGCAGGTGTGGTCAAAATTATAAAGAACATTCAGTTTAAAACTTGGCTAAAGAGTTGGGATGAAACGCACATAACATGTATAAAATATAAAGATAGCAAGCATATGTAGGATATCAGTCAGTACAGTCACGCATTATGTACACACACACATACGCATTGATGCAACTTGAGGCCCCCCGGGCATTGTGAATGCCACAGTCATCTGCAATTGTTCTCAAAACAGATTGTATTCTGCCGAACGAACACTGGGGGGCAGCACAGACCCCTGCCTGCAGACAGCGCCGCTCCGCCCCCACCTCGCTCAGCCCCTTCATTTCCTCTCCCATCAACAACTCTCTCAGTTTACACCTGAAATGGAATCGAACTAATATCCCAGCGGGAAGGTTTGCCGTTAGAAGGGGAGAGTGGTGGTATAATTTAGAGTTGCGGGGACATGGAAACAAGAACGCCGTTACAGATAGTTGAGTGGTTGTTGGGACAGATGTTGCTACGACCTGAAAAAGTCAGGAAGCAAAAGGTTGAGCCTGGTGGGACTCATGTTCTGAGCTGTCTCCGCTTCAAAGCAGTAAGCATTGGACGAAAGGCAGATGAGCTTAGGGCAGGGATCGATGGCTAAAATTATGATATTTTAGACATCAGTGAGACGCAGTTGCAGGGTGGGTAGGAGCGTCAGCTCAGCATTCCCGGTTTCGGTTGTATTAGTCGTGATGAAGCGGGAAGTATTCAAAGTTGAGGGGCGCCTTTACTGGTCACACGGGATTCATTGACAAACGCAGGGAAAGAGGGTTTCCTGTGCCTTTTTGATAGGGACGTTAATCTACAGGGAATGTAGGGAGATGATATTTGTGCAGTCAGAAGTGATTTACTCAATTGGTATATCACAACATTGTGGGCCGAAGGTTCTGTTCTGTTCAGTGATTTACGTTCACTGCTCTGCAAGAGGGGCAAAGATATAGATTTAAGCTCATCGTGTGGACAAAGAAGGGGGTGGGGTGGATCAAGGACTTTGACGATAGATTGTGAAACACAGAGAACAACCACTTCACAGACAGCATAGGCAGTGAGTGAGACACACAGCTGTCACTGTGACACCTACACACCCCTCACCATGACATGGACACAACCCCGACCGGACGCTATACGACCCCATACGGTGACACCCACACGCATCTCACCGTGACCCTCTGCGTAAGTGTTGGAACTGGAAATGGATGAACTCGGGATCATTCGGGAAGCTGAGGAGGTGATAGGGAAGACATGTAGTGAGGTTTTTACACCGACGGTGTGGGATACAGGAAACTGTGTGACAGACAGGAAGGTGAAAGGGGATAAACAGTCAGAAGTGTGCAGAGACCCCTTGTGGCCAACCCGCTCAATAACAGATAAGCCACTTTGGATACTTCTGGGTGGGAGGAGAGAGGGCCAAATGACCAACCAGGGGAAAGTCTCACCGGTCAGGTCTCTGGCGCCGACTATGGCCCAACAGGGAATAAGGGGTTAAATCTGTCGAGCTGTATTGACAGGGTTGTCTTTGTTAGGGGAACAGAAAAAAGGTCCTGTGGACGAGAACGAGATTCCTCGATGGTATGCGGTCATTATCATCACTAGTATATAGGAGGAAAAAGGGAGTCTGTTCTCCAAACTTATTTACGCGCAGGTGTGGTCAAAATATAACCAACATTCAGTTTAAAACTTGGCTAAAGAGTTAGGGTTGAAACGCACATAATATGTATAAAATATAAAGATAGCAAGCATATGTAGGATATCAGTCAGTACAGTCACGCATTATGTACACACACACATACGCATTGATGCAACTTGAGACCCCCCCGGGCATTGTGAATGCCACAGTCATCTGCAATTGTTCTCAATACAGATTGTATTCTGCCGAGCGAACACTGGGAGGCAGCACAGACCCCAGCCTGCAGACCGCGCCGCTCCGCCCCCACCTCGCTCAGCCCCTTCATTTCCTCTCCCATCAACAACTCTCTCAGTTTACACCTGAAATGGAATCGAACTAATATCCCAGCGGGAAGGTTTGCGTTAGAAGGGGAGAGTGGTGGTATAAATTAGAGTTGCGGGGACATGTAAGCAAGAACGCCATTACAGATAGTTGAGTGGTTGTTGGGACAGACGTTGCTAAGACCTGAAAAAGTCAAGAAGCAAATGGTTGAGCTGCTGGGACTTATGTTCTGAGTTCCGTACGTTCCAATGCAGGAAGTATTGTACGAAAGACCAATGTACTCAGGGCAGTGATCAACGGCTGGAATTATGATACTGTAGACATTAGAGAGACGCCGTTGCAGGGCGGGCAGGAGCGTCAGCTCAACATTCCCGGTTACGGTTGTATTAGTCGTGAAGAAGCGGGAAGTATTCAAAGTTGAGGGGCGCCATTACTGGTCACATGGGATTCATTGACAAACGCAGGGTTTCCTGTGCCTTTTTGATAGGGACGTTAATCTACAGGGAATGTTGGGAGATGATATTTGTGCAGTCAGAAGTGATTTACTCAATTGGTATATCACAACATTGTGGGCCGAAGGGTCTGTTCTGTTCGGTGATTTACGTTCACTGCTCTGCAGGAGGGGCAAAAATATAGATTTAAGCTCATCGTGTGGGCAAAGAAGGGGGTGGGTTGGATCAAGGACTTTGAAGATAGATTGCGAAACACAGAGAACAACCACTTCACAGACAGAATAGGCAGTGAGCGAGCCACACAGCTGTCACTGTGACACCTACACACCCCTCACCATGACATGGACTCAACCCCGACCGGACGCTAAACGAACCCATACGGTGACACCCACACACATCTCGCGTGAAACTCTGCGTAAGTGTTGGAACTGGAAATGGATGAACTCGGGATCATTCGGGAAGCTGAGGAGGTGAGAGGGATGACATGTAGTGAGGTATTTACACCGACGGAGTGGGATACAAGAAACTGTGTGGCAGACAGGAAGGTGAAAGGGGTTAAACAACCAGAAGTGTGCAGAGACCCCTTGTGGCCAACCCGCTCAATAACAGATAAGCCACTTTGGATACTTCTGGGTGGGAGGAGAGAGGGCCAAATGACCAACCAGGGGAAAGTCTCACCGGTCAGGTCTCTGGCACTGACTATGGTTCCATGGCTCTGCAGGATATAAGGGGTTAAATCTGTCGAACTGTATTGACAGGGTTGTCTTTGTTAGGGGAACAGAAAAAAAGACCTGTGGACGAGAACGAGATTCCTCGATGGTATGCGGTCATTATCATCACTAGTATATAGGAGGAAAAAGGGAGTCTGTTCTCCAAACTTATGTACGCGCAGGTGTGGTCAAAATTATAAAGAACATTCAGTTTAAAACTTGGCTAAAGAGTTAGGGTTGAAACGCACATAAGGTGTATAAAATATAAAGATAGCAAGCATATGTAGGATATCAGTCAGTACAGTCACGCATTATGTACACACACACATACGCATTGATGCAACTTGAGGCCCCCCGGGCATTGTGAATGCCACAGTCATCTGCAATTGTTCTCAATACAGATTGTATTCTGCCGAGCGAACACTGGGTGGCAGCACGGACCCCTGCCTGCAGACAGCGCCGCTCCGCCCCCACCTCGCTCAGTTCCTTCATTTCCTCTCCCATCAACAACTCTCTCAGTTTACACCTGAAATGGAATCGAACTAATATCCCAGCTGGAAGGTTTGCCGTTAGAAGGGGAGAGTGGTGGTATAAATTAGAGTTGCGGGGACATGTAAACAAGAACGCCGTTACAGATAGTTGAGTGGTTGTTGGGACAGACGTTGCTAAGTCCTGAAAAAGTCAAGAAGCAAATGGTTGAGCCTGCTGGGACTTATGTTCTGAGTTCCATACGTTCCAATGCAGGAAGTATTGTACGAAAGGCAGATGAGCTCAGGGCAGGGGTCAATGGCTGGAATTATGATATTTTAGACATCAGTGAGACGCAGTTGCAGGGTGGGTAGGAGCGTCAGCTCAACATTCCCGGTTTCGGTTGTATTAGTCGTGATGAAGCGGGAAGTATTCAAAGTTGAGGGGCGCCTTTACTGGTCACATGGGATTCATTGACAAACGCAGGGAAAGAGGGTTTCCTGTGCCTTTTTGATAGGGACGTTAATCTACAGGGAATGTAGGGAGATGATATTTGTGCAGTCAGAAGTGATTTACTCAATTGGTATATCACAACATTGTGGCCCGAAGGGTCTGTTCTGTTCAGTGATTTACGTTCACTGCTCTGCAAGAGGGGCAAAAATATAGATTTAAGCTCATCGTGTTGACAAAGAAGGGGGTGGGGTGGATCAAGGACTTTGACGATAGATTGCGAAACACAGAGTACAACCACTTCACAGACAGCATAAGCAGTGAGTGAGCCACACAGCTGTCACTGTGACACCTACACACCCCTCACCATGACATGGACTCAACCCCGACCGGACGCTAAACGAACCCATACCGTGACACCCACACGCATCTCACCGTGACACTCTGTGTAAGTGTTGGAACTGGAAATGGATGAACTCGGGATCATTCGGGAAGCTGAGGAGGTGATAGGGAAGACATGTAGTGAGGTATTTACACCGACGGTGTGGGATACAGGAAACTGCGTGACAGACAGGAAGGTGAAAGGGGATAAACAGTGAGAAGTGTGCAGAGACCCCTTGTGGCCAACCCGCTCAATAACAGATAAGCCACTTTGGATACTTCTGGGTGGGAGGAGAGAGGGCCAAATGACCAAGCAGGGGAAAGTCTCACCGGTCAGGTCTCTGGCACTGACCATGGCCCAACAGGGAATAAGCGGTTAAATCTGTCGATCTGTATTGACAGGGTTGTCTTTGTTAGGGGAACAGAAAAAAGGTCCTGTGGACGAGAACGAGATTCCTCGATGGTATGCGGTCATTATCATCACTAGTATATAGGAGGAAAAAGGGAGTCTGTTCTCCAAACTTATGTACGCGCAGGTGTGGTCAAAATTATAAAGAACATTCAGTTTAAAACTTGGCTAAAGAGTTAGGGTTGAAACGCAGATAACATGTATAAAATATAAAGATAGCAAGCATATGTAGGATATCAGTCAGTACAGTCACGCATTATGTACACACACACATACGCATTGATGCAAGTTGAGGCCCCCCGGGCATTGTGAATGCCACAGTCATCTGCAATTGTTCTCAATACAGATTGTATTCTGCCGAGCGAACACTGGGGGGCAGCACAGACCCCTGCCTGCAGACGGCGCCGCTCCGCCCCCACCTCGCTCAGCCCCTACATTTCCTCTCCCATCAACAACACTCTCAGTTTACACCTGAACTGGAATCGAACTAATGTCCCAGCGGGAAGGTTTGCCGTTAGAAGGGGAGAGTGGTGGTATAAATTAGAGTTGCGGGGACATGGAAACAAGAACGCCGTTACAGATAGTTGAGTGGTTGTTGGGACAGACGTTGCTAAGACCTGAAAAAGTCAAGAAGCAAAAGGTTGAGCCTGCTGGGACTCATGTTCTGAGTTCCATACGTTCCAATGAGGGAAGTATTGTACGAAAGACCGATGAGCTCAGGGCAGGGGGTCAATGGCTGGAATTGTGATAGTGTAGACATTAGTGAGACGCCGTTGCAGGGCGGGCAGGAGCGTCAGCTCAGCATTCCCTGTTTCGGTTGTATTAGTCGTGATGAAGCGGGAAGTATTCAAAGTTGAGGGGCGCCATTACTGGTCACATGGGATTCATTGACAAACGCAGGGAAAGAGGGTTTCCTGTGCCTTTTTGATAGGGACGTTAATCTACAGGGAATGTTGGGAGATGATATTTGTGCAGTCAGAAGTGATTTACTCAATTGGTATATCACAACATTGTGGGCCGAAGGGTCTGTTCTGTTCGGTGATTTACGTTCACTGCTCTACAGGAGGGGCAAAAATATAGATTTAAGCTCATCGTGTGGGCAAAGAAGGGGGTGGGTTGGATCAAGGACTTTGAAGATAGATTGCGAAACACAGAGAACAACCACTTCACAGACAGCATAGGCAGTGAGCGAGCCACACAGCTGTCACTGTGACACCTACACACCCCTCACCATGACATGGTCTCAACCCCGACCGGACGCTAAACGAACAGAAACCGTGACACCCACACGCATCTCGCCGTGACACTCTGCGTAAGTGATTGAACTGGAAATGGATGAACTCGGGATCATTCGGGAAGCTGAGGAGGTGATAGGGAAGACATGCAGTGAGGTATTTACACCGACGGTGTGGGATACAGGAAACTGTGTGACAGACAGGAAGGTGAAAGGGGTTAAACAGTCAGATGTGTGCAGAGACCCCTTGTGGCCAACCCGCTCAATAACAGATAAGCCACTTTGGATATTTCTGGGTGGGAGGAGAGAGGGACAAACGACCAAGCAGGGGAATGTCTCACCGGTCAGGTCTCTGGAACTATGGCTGCATGGCTCAAAGGGGTTAAATCTGTCGAGCTGTATTGACAGGGTTGTCTTTGTTAGGGGAACAGAAAAAAGGTCCTGTGGACGAGAACGAGATTCCTCGATGGTATGCGGTCATTATCATCACTAGTATATAGGAGGAAAAAGGGAGTCTGTTCTCCAAACTTATGTACGCGCAGGTGTGGTCAAAATTATAAAGAACATTCAGTTTAAAACTTGGCTAAAGAGTTAGGGTTGAAACGCACATAATGTGTATAAAATATAAAGATAGCAAGCATATCAGTCAGTACAGTCACGGATTATGTACACACACACATACGCATTGATGCAACTTGAGGACCCCGGGCATTGTGAATGCCACAGTCATCTGCAATTGTTCTCAATACAGATTGTATTCTGCCGAGCGAACACTGGGGGGCAGCACAGACCCCTGCCTGCAGACAGCGCCGCTCCGCCCCCACCTCGCTAAGCCCCTTCATTTCCTCTCCCATCAACAACTCTCTCAGTTTACACCTGAAATGGAATCGAACTAATATCCCAGCGGGAAGTTTTGCCGTTAGAAGGGGAGAGTGGTGATATAAATTAGAGTTGCGGGGACATGGAAACATGAACGCCGTTACAGATAGTTGAGTGGTTGTTGGGACAGACGTTGCTAAGACCTGAAAAAGTCAAGAAGCAAAAGGTTGAGCCTGCTGGGTCTCATGTTCTGAGCTGTCTCCGCGTCAAAGCAGTAAGCATTGGACGAAAGGCAGATGAGCTTAGGACAGGGATCGATGGCTAAAATTATGATATTTTAGACATCAGTGAGACGCAGTTGCAGGGCGGGCAGGAGCGTCAGCTCAACATTCCCGGTTTCGGTTGTATTAGTCGTGAAGAAGCGGGAAGTATTCAAAGTTGAGGGGCGCCTTTACTGGTCACATGGGATTCATTGACAAACGCAGGGAAAGAGGGTTTCCTGTGCCTTTTTGATAGGGACGTTAATCTGCAGGAAATGTAGGGAGATGATGTTTGTGCAGTCAGAAGTGATTTACTCAATTGGTATATCACAACATTGTGGGCCGAAGGGTCTGTTCTGTTCAGTGATTTACGTTCACTGCTCTGCAAGAGGGGCAATGATATAGATTTAAGCTGATCGTGTGGACAAAGAAGGGGGTTGGTTGGATCAAGGACTTTGAAGATAGATTGCGAAACACAGAGAACAACCACTTCACAAACAGCATAGGCAGTGAGGAAGACACACAGCTGTCACTGTGACACCTACACACCCCTCACCATGACATGGACACAGCCCCGACCGGACGCTAAACGAACCCATACCGTGACACCCACACGCATCTCACCGTGACACTCTGCGTAAGTGTTGGAACTGGAAATGTATGAACTCGGGATCATTCGGGAAGCTGAGGAGGTGATAGGGAAGACATGTAGTGAGGTATTTACACCGACGGTGTGGGATACAGGAAACTGTGTGACAGACAGGAAGGTGAAAGGGGTTAAACAGCCAGAAGTGTGCAGAGACCCCTTGTGGCCAACCCGCTCAATAACAGATAAGCCACTCTGGATACTTCTGGGTGAGAGGAGAGAGGGCCAAATGACCAACCAGGGGAAAGTCTCACCGGTCAGGTCTCTGGCACCGACTATGGTTCTGTGGCCCAACAGGGAATAAGCGGTTAAATCTGTCGAGCTGTATTGACAGGGTTGTCTTTGTTAGGGGAACAGAAAAAAAGGTCCTGTGGACGAGAACGAGATTCCTCGATGGTATGCGGTCATTATCATCACTAGTATATAGGAGGAAAAAGGGAGTCTGTTCTCCAAACTTATGTACGCGCAGGTGTGGTCAAAATTATAAAGAACATTCAGTTTAAAACTTGGCTAAAGAGTTAGGGTTGAAACGCACATAACGTGTATTAAATATAAAGATAGCAAGCATATGTAGGATATCAGTCAGTACAGTCACGCATTATGTACACACACACATACGCATTGATGCAACTTGAGGCCCCCCGGGCATTGTGAATGCCACAGTCACCTGCAATTTTTCTCAATACAGATTGTATTCTGCCGAGCGAACACTGGTGGGCAGCACAGACCCCTGCCTCTAGACAGCGCCGCTCCGCCCCCAGCTCGCTCAGCCCCTTCATTTCCTGTCCAATCAACAACTCTCTCAGTTTACACCTGAAATGGAATCGAACTAATATCCCAGCGGGAAGGTTTGCCGTTAGAAGGGGAGAGTGGTGGTATAAATTAGAGTTGCGGGGACATGTAAGCAAGAACGCCATTACAGATAGTTGAGTGGTTGTTGGGACAGACGTTGCTAAGACCTGAAAACGTCAAGAAGCAAATGGTTGAGCTGCTGGGACTTATGTTCTGAGTTCCGTACGTTCCAATGCAGGAAGTATTGTACGAAAGACCAATGTGCTCAGGGCAGTGATTAACGGCTGGAATTATGATACTGTAGACATTAGAGAGACGCCGTTGCAGGGCGGGCAGGAGCGTCAGCTCAACATTCCCGGTTACGGTTGTATTAGTCGTGAAGAAGCGGGAAGTATTCAAAGTTGAGGGGCGCCATTACTGGTCACATGGGATTCATTGACAAACGCAGGGTTTCCTGTGCCTTTTTGATAGGGACGTTAATCTACAGGGAATGTTGGGAGATGATATTTGTGCAGTCAGAAGTGATTTACTCAATTGGTATATCACAACATTGTGGGCCGAAGGGTCTGTTCTGTTCGGTGATTTACGTTCACTGCTCTGCAGGAGGGGCAAAAATATAGATTTAAGCTCATCGTGTGGGCAAAGAAGGGGGTGGGTTGGATCAAGGACTTTGAAGATAGATTGCGAAACACAGAGAACAACCACTTCACAGACAGAATAGGCAGTGAGCGAGCCACACAGCTGTCACTGTGACACCTACACACCCCTCACCATGACATGGACTCAACCCCGACCGGACGCTAAACGAACCCATACGGTGACACCCACACACATCTCGCGTGAAACTCTGCGTAAGTGTTGGAACTGGAAATGGATGAACTCGGGATCATTCGGGAAGCTGAGGAGGTGAGAGGGATGACATGTAGTGAGGTATTTACACCGACGGAGTGGGATACAAGAAACTGTGTGGCAGACAGGAAGGTGAAAGGGGTTAAACAACCAGAAGTGTGCAGAGACCCCTTGTGGCCAACCCGCTCAATAACAGATAAGCCACTTTGGATACTTCTGGGTGGGAGGAGAGAGGGCCAAATGACCAACCAGGGGAAAGTCTCACCGGTCAGGTCTCTGGCACTGACTATGGTTCCATGGCTCTGCAGGATATAAGGGGTTAAATCTGTCGAACTGTATTGACAGGGTTGTCTTTGTTAGGGGAACAGAAAAAAAGACCTGTGGACGAGAACGAGATTCCTCGATGGTATGCGGTCATTATCATCACTAGTATATAGGAGGAAAAAGGGAGTCTGTTCTCCAAACTTATGTACGCGCAGGTGTGGTCAAAATTATAAAGAACATTCAGTTTAAAACTTGGCTAAAGAGTTAGGGTTGAAACGCACATAAGGTGTATAAAATATAAAGATAGCAAGCATATGTAGGATATCAGTCAGTACAGTCACGCATTATGTACACACACACATACGCATTGATGCAACTTGAGGCCCCCCGGGCATTGTGAATGCCACAGTCATCTGCAATTGTTCTCAATACAGATTGTATTCTGCCGAGCGAACACTGGGTGGCAGCACGGACCCCTGCCTGCAGACAGCACCGCTCCGCCCCCACCTCGCTCAGCTCCTTCATTTCCTCTCCCATCAACAACTCTCTCAGTTTACACCTGAAATGGAATCGAACTAATATCCCAGCGGGAAGGTTTGCCGTTAGAAGGGGAGAGTGGTGGTATAAATTAGAGTTGCGGGGACATGTAAACAAGAACGCCGTTACAGATAGTTGAGTGGTTGTTGGGACAGACGTTGCTAAGACCTGAAAAAGTCAAGAAGCAAATGGTTGAGCCTGCTGGGACTTATGTTCTGAGTTCCATACGTTCCAATGCAGGAAGTATTGTACGAAAGGCAGATGAGCTCAGGGCAGGGGTCAATGGCTGGAATTATGATATTTTAGACATCAGTGAGACGCAGTTGCAGGGTGGGTAGGAGCGTCAGCTCAACATTCCCGGTTTCGGTTGTATTAGTCGTGATGAAGCGGGAAGTATTCAAAGTTGAGGGGAGCCTTTACTGGTCACATGGGATTCATTGACAAACGCAGGGAAAGAGGGTTTCCTGTGCCTTTTTGATAGGGACGTTAATCTACAGGGAATGTAGGGAGATGATATTTGTGCAGTCAGAAGTGATTTACTCAATTGGTATATCACAACATTGTGGGCCGAAGGGTCTGTTCTGTTCAGTGATTTACGTTCACTGCTCTGCAAGAGGGGCAAAAATATAGATTTAAGCTCATCGTGTTGACAAAGAAGGGGGTGGGGTGGATCAAGGACTTTGACGATAGATTGCGAAACACAGAGTACAACCACTTCACAGACAGCATAAGCAGTGAGTGAGCCACACAGCTGTCACTGTGACACCTACACACCCCTCACCATGACATGGACTCAACCCCGACCGGACGCTAAACGAACCCATACCGTGACACCCACACGCATCTCACCGTGACACTCTGTGTAAGTGTTGGATCTGGAAATGGATGAACTCGGGATCATTCGGGAAGCTGAGGAGGTGATAGGGAAGACATGTAGTGAGGTATTTACACCGACGGTGTGGGATACAGGAAACTGCGTGACAGACAGGAAGGTGAAAGGGGATAAACAGTGAGAAGTGTGCAGAGACCCCTTGTGGCCAACCCGCTCAATAACAGATAAGCCACTTTGGATACTTCTGGGTGGGAGGAGAGAGGGCCAAATGACCAAGCAGGGGAAAGTCTCACCGGTCAGGTCTCTGGCACTGACCATGGCCCAACAGGGAATAAGCGGTTAAATCTGTCGATCTGTATTGACAGGGTTGTCTTTGTTAGGGGAACAGAAAAAAGGTCCTGTGGACGAGAACGAGATTCCTCGATGGTATGCGGTCATTATCATCACTAGTATATAGGAGGAAAAAGGGAGTCTGTTCTCCAAACTTATGTACGCGCAGGTGTGGTCAAAATTATAAAGAACATTCAGTTTAAAACTTGGCTAAAGAGTTAGGGTTGAAACGCAGATAACATGTATAAAATATAAAGATAGCAAGCATATGTAGGATATCAGTCAGTACAGTCACGCATTATGTACACACACACATACGCATTGATGCAAGTTGAGGCCCCCCGGGCATTGTGAATGCCACAGTCATCTGCAATTGTTCTCAATACAGATTGTATTCTGCCGAGCGAACACTGGGGGGCAGCACAGACCCCTGCCTGCAGACGGCGCCGCTCCGCCCCCACCTCGCTCAGCCCCTTCATTTCCTCTCCCATCAACACCTCTCTCAGTTTACACCTGAAATGGAATCGAACTAATATCCCAGCGGGAAGGTTTGCCGTTAGAAGGGGAGAGTGGTGGTATAAATTAGAGTTGCGGGGACATGGAAACAAGAACGCCGTTACAGATAGTTGAGTGGTTGTTGGGACAGACGTTGCTAAGACCTGAAAAAGTCAAGAAGCAAAAGGTAGAGCTGCTGGGACTCATGTTCTGAGCTGTCTCCGCTTCAAAGCAGTAAGCATTGGACGAAAGGCAGATGAGCTTAGGGCAGGGATCGATGGCTGGAATTATGATACTGTAGACATTAGAGAGACGCCGTTGCAGGGCGGGCAGGAGAGTCAGTTCAACATTCCCGGTTTCGGTTGTATTAGTCGTGAAGAAGCGGGAAGTATTCAAAGTTGAGGGGCGCCTTTACTGGTCACATGGGATTCATTGACAAACGCATGGAAAGAGGGTTTCCTGTGCCTTTTTGATAGGGACGTTAATCTACAGGGAATGTAGGGAGATGATATTTGTGAAGTCAGAAGTGATTTACACAATTGGTATATCACAACATTGTGGGCCGAAGGGTCTGTTCTTTTCAGTGATTTACGTTCACTGCTCTGGAAGAGGGGCAAAGATATAGATTTAAGCTCATCGTGTGGACAAAGAAGGGGGTGGGGTGGATCAAGGACTTTGACGATACATTGCGAAACACAGAGTACAACCAGTTCACAGACAGCATAGGCAGTGAGCGAGCCACACGGCTGTCACTGTGACACCTACACACCCCTCACCATCACATGGACACAACCCCGACCGTACGCTAAGCGACCCCATACGGTGACACCCACACGCATCTCGCCGTGACCCTCTGCGTAAGTGTTGGATCTGGAAATGGATGAACTCGGGATCATTCGGGAAGCTGAGGAGGTGATAGGGAAGACATGTAGTGAGGTTTTTACACCGACGGTGTGGGATACAGGAAACTGTGCGACAGACAGGAAGGTGAAAGGGGTGAAACAGTCAGAAGTGTGCAGAGACACCTTGTGGCCAACCCGCTCAATAACAGATAAGCCACTTTGGATACTTCTGGGTGGGAGGAGAGAGGGAAAAATGAGAAAGCAGGGGAAAGTCTCACCGGTCAGGTCTCTGGCACCGACTATGTTTCCATGGCTCAGCAGGGAATAAGGGGTTAAATCTGTCGAGCTGTATTGACAGGGTTGTCTTTGTTAGGGGAACAGAAAAAAGGTCCTGTGGACGAGAACGAGATTCCTCGATGGTATGCGGTCATTATCATCACTAGTATATAGGAGGAAAAAGGGAGTCTGTTCTCCAAACTTATGTACGCGCAGGTGTGGTCAAAATTATAAAGAACATTCAGTTTAAAACTTGGCTAAAGAGTTAGGGTTGAAACGCACATAACATGTATAAAATATAAAGATAGCAAGCATATGTAGGATATCAGTCAGTACAGTCACGCATTATGTACACACACACATACACATTGATGCAACTTGAGGCCCCCCGGGCATTGTGAATGCCACAGTCATCTGCAATTGTTCTCAATACAGATTGTATTCTGCCGAGCGAACACTGGGGGGCAGCACAGACACCTGCCTGCAGACCGCGCCGCTCCGCCCCCACCTCGCTCAGCCCCTTCATTTCCTCTCCCATCAACAACTCTCTCAGTTTACACCTGAAATGGAATCGAACTAATATCCCAGCGGGAAGGTTTGCCGTTAGAAGGGGAGAGTGGTGGTATCAATTAGAGTTGCGGGGACATTGAAACAAGAACACCGTTACAGATAGTTGAGTGGTTGTTGGGACAGACGTTGCAAAGAACTGAAAAAGTGAAGAAGCAAATGGTTGAGCTTGCTGGGACTCATGTTCTGAGTTCCGTACGTTCCAATGAGGGAAGTATTGAACGAAAGACCGATGAGCTCAGGGCAGGGGGTCAATGGCTGGAATTATGATATTGTAGACATTAGAGAGACGCCGTTGCAGGGCGGGCAGGAGAGTCAGCTCAACATTCCCGGTTACGGTTGTATTAGTCGTGAAGAAGCGGGAAGTATTCAAAGTTGAGGGGCGTCTTTTCTAGTCACATGGGATTCATTGAAACACGCAGGGAAAGAGGGGTTCCTGTGCCTTTTTGATAGGGAGGTTAATCTACAGGGAATGTTGGGAGATGATATTTGTGCAGTCAGAAGTGATTTACTCAATTGGTATATCACACATTGTGGGCCGAAGGGTCTGTTCTGTTCAGTGATTTACGTTCACTGCTCTGCAAGAGGGGCAAAGATATAGATTTAAGCTCATCGTGTGGACAAAGAAGGGGGTGGGGTGGATCAAGGACTTTGACGATAGATTGTGAAACACAGAGAACAACCACTTCACAGACAGCATAGGCAGTGAGTGAGACACACAGCTGTCACTGTGACACCTACACACCCCTCACCATAACATGGACACCACCCCGACAGGACGCTAAGTGACACCATACGGTGACACCCACACGCATCTCGCGTGACACTCTGCGTAAGTGTTGGAACTGGAAATGGATGAACTCGGGATCATTCGGGAAGCTGAGGAGGTGATAGGGAAGACATGTAGTGAGGTTTTTACACCGACGGTGTGGGATACAGGAAACTGTGTGACAGACAGGAAGGTGAAAGGGGTTAAACAGCCAGAAGTGTGCAGAGACCCCTTGTGGCCAACCCGCTCAATAACAGATAAGCCACTTTGGATACTTCTGGGTGGGAGGAGAGAGGGCCAAATGACCAACCAGGGGAAAGTCTCACCGGTCAGGTCTCTGGCACCGACTATGGCCCAACAGGGAATAAGGGGTTAAATCTGTCGAGCTGTATTGACAGGGTTGTCTTTGTTAGGGGAACAGAAAAAAGGTCCTGTGGACAAGAACGAGATTCCTCGATGGTATGCGGTCATTATCATCACTAGTATATAGGAGGAAAAAGGGAGTCTGTTCTCCAAACTTATGTACGCGCAGGTGTGGTCAAAATTATAACGAGCATTCAGTTTAAAACTTGGCTAAAGAGTTAGGGTTGAAACGCACATAATATGTATAAAATATAAAGATAGCAAGCATATGTAGGATATCAGTCAGTACAGTCACGCATTATGTACACACACACATACGCATTGATGCAACTTGAGGCCCCCCGGGCATTGTGAATGCCACAGTCATCTGCAATTGTTCTCAATACAGATTGTATTCTGCCGAGCGAACACTGGGGGGCAGCACAGACCCCTGCCTGCAGACCGCGCCGCTCCGCCCCCACCTCGCTCAGCCCCTTCATTTCCTCTCCCATCAACAACTCTCTCAGTTTACACCTGAAATGGAATCGAACTAATATCCCAGCGGGAAGGTTTGCCGTTAGAAGGGGAGAGTGGTGGTATAAATTAGAGTTGCGGGGACATGTGAACAAGAACGCCGTTACAGATAGTTGAGCGGTTGTTGGGACAGACGTTGCTAAGACCTGAAAAAGTCAGGAAGCAAAAGGTTGAGCCTGCTGAGACTCATGTTCTGAGTTCCGTACGTTCCAATGCGGGAAGTATTGTACGAAAGACCGATGAGCTTAGGGCAGGGGTCAACGGCTGGAATTATGATACTGTAGACATTAGTGAGACGCCGTTGCAGGGCGGGCAGGAGCGTCAGCTCAACATTCCCGGTTTCGGTTGTATTAGTCGTGGTGAAGCGGGAAGTATTCAAAGTTGAGGGGCGCCTTTACTGGTCACATGGGATTCATTGACAAACGCAGGGAAAGAGGGTTTCCTGTGCCTTTTTGATAGGGACATTAATCTACAGGGAATGTAGGGAGATGATATTTGTGCAGTCAGAAGTGATTTACTCAATTGGTACATCACAAATTGTGGGCCGAAGGGTCTGTTCTGTTCAGTGATTTACGTTCACTGCTCTGCAAGAGGGGCAAAGATATAGATTTAAGCTCATTGTGTTAACAAAGAAGGGGGTGGGGTGGATCAAGGACTTTGACGATAGATTGCGAAACACAGAGAACAACCACTTCACAGACAGCATAGGCAGTGAGTGAGCCACACAGCTGTCACTGTGACACCTACACACCCCTCACCATGACATGGACTCAACCCCGACCGGACGCTAAACGAACCCATACCGTGACACCCACACGCATCTCGCGTGACTCTCTGCGTAAGTGTTGGAACTGGAAATGGATGAACTCGGGATCATTCGGGAAGCTGAGGCGGTGATAGGGAAGACATGTAGTGAGGTATTTACACCGACGGTGTGGGATACAGGAAACTGTGTGACAGACAGGAAGGTGAAAGGGGTTAAACAGCCAGAAGTGTGCAGAGACCCCTTGTGGCCAACCCGCTCAATAACAGATAAGCCACTTTGGATACTTCTGGGTTGTAGGAGAGAGGGCCAAATGACCAAGCAGGGGAAAGTCTCACCGGTCAGGTCTCTGGCACTGACTATGGCCCAACAGGGAATAAGAGGTTAAATCTGTAGAGCTGTATTGACAGGGTTGTCTTTGTTAGGGGAACAGAAAAAAAGGTACTGTGGACGAGAACGAGATTCCTCGATGGTATGCGGTCATTATCATGACTAGTATATAGGAGGAAAAAGGGAGTCTGTTCTCCAAACTTATGTACGCGGAGGTGTGGTCAAAATTATAAAGAACATTCAGATTAAAACTTGGCTAAAAAGTTAGGGTTGAAACGCACATAATATGTACAAAATATAAAGATAGCAAGCATATGTAGGATATCAGTCAGAACAGTCACGCATTATGTACACAGACACATACGCATTGATGCAACTTGAGGCCCCCCGGGCATTGTGAATGCCACAGTCATCTGCAATTGTTCTCAATACAGATTGTATTCTGCCGAGCGAACACTGGGGGGCTGCACAGACCCCTGCCTGCAGAAAGCGCCGCTCCGCCCCCACCTCGCTCAGCTCCTTCATTTCCTCTCCGATTAACAACTCTCTCAGTTTACACCTGAAATGGAATCGAACTAATATCCCAGCGGGAAGGTTTGCCGTTAGAAGGGGAGAGTGGTGGTATAAATTAGAGTTGCCGGGACATGGAAACAAGAACGCCGTTACAGATAGTTGAGTGGTTGTTGGGACAGACGTTGCTAAGACCTGAAAAAGTCAAGAAGCAAAAGGTTGAGCCTGCTGGGACTCATGTTCTGAGTTCCGTACGTTCCAATGCGGGAAGTATTGTACGAAAGGCAGATGAGCTCAGGGCAGGGGGTCAATGGCTGGAATTGTGATAGTGTAGACATTAGTGAGACGCCTTTGCAGGGCGGGCAGCAGCGTCAGCTCAACATTCCCGGTTTCGGTTGTATTAGTCGTGGTGAAGTGAGAAGTATTCAAAGTTGAGGGGCGCCTTTACTGGTCACATGGGATTCATTGACAAACGCAGGGAAAGAGGGTTTCCTGTGCCTTTTAGATAGGGAAGTTAATCTACAGGGAATGTAGGGAGATGATATTTGTGCAGTCAGAAGTGATTTACTCAATTGGTATATCACACATTGTGGGCCGAAGGGTCTGTTCTGTTCAGTGATTTACGTTCACTGCTCTGCAAGAGGGGCAAAGATATAGATTTAAGCTCATCGTGTGGACAAAGAAGGGGGTGGGGTGGATCAAGGACTTTGACGATAGATTGCGAAACACAGAGAACAACCACTTCACAGACAGCATAGGCAGTGAGTGAGCCACACAGCTGTCACTGTGACACCTACACACCCCTCACCTTGACATGGACTCAACCCCGACCGGTCGCTAAACGAGCCCATACCGTGACACCCACACGCATCTCGCGTGACACTCTGCCTAAGTGTTGGAACTGGAAATGGATGAACTCGGGATCATTCGGGAAGCTGAGGAGGTGATAGGGAAGACATGTAGTGAGGTTTTTACACCGACGGTGTGGGATACAGGAAACTGTGCGACAGACAGGAAGGTGAAAGGGGTTAAACAGTCAGAAGTGTGCAGAGACACCTGGTGGCCAACCCGCTCAATAACAGATAAGCCACTTTGGATAGTTCTGGGTGGGAGGAGAGAGGGAAAAATGACAAAGCAGGGGAAAGTCTCACCGGTCAGGTCTCTGGCACCGACTATGGTTCCATGGCTCAGCAGGGAATAAGGGGTTAAATCTGTCGAGCTGTATTGACAGGGTTGTCTTTGTTAGGGGAACGGAAAAAAGGTCCTGTGGACGAGAACGAGATTCCTCGATGGTATGCGGTCATTATCATCACTAGTATATAGGAGGAAAAAGGGAGTCTGTTCTCCAAACTTATGTACGCGCAGGTGTGGTCAAAATTATAAAGAACATTCAGTTTAAAACTTGGCTAAAGAGTTAGGGTTGAAACGCACATAACATGTATAAAATATAAAGATAGCAAGCATATGTAGGATATCAGTCAGTACAGTCACGCATTATGTACACACACACATACGCATTGATGCAACTTGAGGCCCCCCGGGCATTGTGAATGCCACAGTCATCTGCAATTGTTCTCAATACAGATTGTATTCTGCCGAGCGAACACTGGGGGGCAGCACAGACCCCTGCCTGCAGACAGCGCCGCTCCGCCCCCACCTCACTCAGCCCCTTCATTTCCTCTCCCATCAACAACTCTCTCAGTTTACACCTGAAATGGAATCGAACTAATATCCCAGCGGGAAGGTTTGCCGTTAGAAGGGGAGAGTGGCGGTATAAACTAGAGTTGCGGGGACATGGAAACAAGACCGCCGTTACAGATAGTTGAGCGGTTGTTGGGACAGACATTGCTAAGACCTGAAAAAGTTAAGAAGCAAAAGGTTGAGCCTGCTGGGTCTCATGTTCTGAGCTGTCTCCGCTTCAAAGCAGTAAGCATTGGACGAAAGGCAGATGAGCTTAGGACAGGGATCAATGGCTAAAATTGTGATATTTTAGACATCAGTGAGACGCAGTTGCAGGGTGGGTAGGAGCGTCAGCTCAACATTCCCGGTTTCGGTTGTATTAGTCGTGAAGAAGCGGGAAGTATTCAAAGTTGAGAGGCGCCTTTACTGGTCACATGGGATTCATTGACAAACGCAGGGAAAGAGGGTTTCCTGTGCCTTTTTGATAGGGACGTTAATCTACCGGGAGTGTAGGGAGATGATATTTGTGCAGTCAGAAGTGATTTACTCAATTGGTATATCACAACATTGTGGGCCGAAGGATCTGTTCTGTTCAGTGATTTACGTTCACTGCTCTGCAAGAGGGGCAAAGATATAGATTTAAGCTCATCGTGTGGACAAAGAAGTGGGTGGGGTAGATCAAGGACTTTGACGATAGATTGCGAAACACAGAGAACAACCACTTCACAGACAGCATAGGCAGTGAGTGAGCCACACAGCTGTCACTGTGACACCTACACACCCCTCACCATGACATGGACTCAACCACGACCGGACGCTAAACGAACCCATACCGTGACACCCACACGCATCTCGCGTGACACTCTGCCTAAGTGTTAGAACTGGAAATGGATGAACTCTGGATCATTCGGGAAGCTGAGGAGGTGATAGGGAAGACATGTAGTGAGGTATTTACACCGACGGTGTGGGATACAGGAAACTGTGTGACAGACAGGAAGGTGAAAGGGGTTAAACAGCCAGAAGTGTGCAGAGACCCCTTGTGGCCAACCCGCTCAATAACAGATAAGCCACTCTGGATACTTCTGGGTGGGAGGAGAGAGGGCCAAATGACCAACCAGGGGAAAGTCTCACCGGTCAGGTCTCAGACAGTGACTATGGTTCTGTGGCTCAACAGGGAATAAGGGATTTAATCTGTTGAGCTGTATTGACAGGGTTGTCTTTGTTAGGGGAACAGAAAAAAGGTACTGTGGACGAGAACGAGATTCCTTGATGGTATGCGGTCATTATCATCACTAGTATATAGGAGGAAAAAGGGAGTCTGTTCTCCAAACTTATGTTCGCGCAGGTGTGGTCAAAATTATAAAGTACATTCAGTTTAAAACTTGGCTAAAGAGTTAGGGTTGAACCGCACATAACATGTATAAAATATAAAGATAGCAAGCATATGTAGGATATCCGTCAGTACAGTCACTCATTATGTACACACACACATACACATTGATGTAACTTGAGGCCCCCCGGGCATTGTGAATGCCACAGTCATCTGCAATTGTTCTCAATACAGATTGTATTCTGCCGAGCGAACACTGGGGGGCAGCACAGACCGCTGCCTGTAGACAGCGCCGCTCTGCCCCCACCTCGCTCTGCCCCTTCATTTCCTCTCCCATCAACAACTCTCTCAGTTTACACCTGAAATGGAATCGAACTAATAACCCAGCGGGAAGGTTTGCCGTTAGAAGGGGAGAGTGGTGGTATAAATTAGAGTTGCCGGGACATGGAAACAAGAACGCCGTTACAGATAGTTGAGTGGTTGTTGGGACAGACGTTGCTAAGACCTGAAAAAGTCAAGAAACAAAAGGTAGAACTGCTGGGACTCATGCTCTGAGCTGTCTCCGCTTCAAAGCAGTAAGCATTGGACGAAAGGCAGATGAGCTCAGGGCAGGGATCGATGGCTAAAATTATGATATTTTAGACATCAGTGAGACGCAGTTGCAGGGTGGGTAGGAGCGTCAGCTCAACATTCCCGGTTTCGGTTGTATTAGTCGTGATGAAGCGGGAAGTATTCAAAGTTGAGGGGCGCCTTTACTGGTCACATGGGATTCATTGACAAACGCAGGGAAAGAGGGTTTCCTGTGCCTTTTTGATAGGGACGTTAATCTACAGGGAATGTAGGGAGATGATATTTGTGCAGTCAGAAGTGTTTTACTCAATTGCTATATCACACACTGTGGGCCGAAGGGTCAGTTCTTTTCAGTGATTTACGTTCACTGCTCTGCAAGAGGGGCAAAGATATAGATTTAAGCTCATCGTGTGGACAAAGAAGTGGGTGGGGCGGATCAAGGACTTTGACGATAGATTGCGAAACACGGAGAACAACCACTTCACAGACAGCATAGGCAGTGAGTGAGCCACACAGCTGTCACTGTGACACCTACACACCCCTCACCATCACATGGACACAACCCCGACCGGACGCTAAGCGACCCCATACGGTGACACCCACACGCATCTCACCGTGACCCTCTGCGTAAGTGTTGGAACTGGAAATGGATGAACTCGGGATCATTCGGGAAGCTGAGGATGTGATAGGGAAGACATGTAGTGAGGTATTTACACCGACGGTGTGGGATACAGGACACTGTGTGACAGACAGGAAGGTGAAAGGGGTTAAACAGCCAGAAGTGTGCAGAGACCCCTGGTGGCCAACCCGCTCAATAACAGATAAGCCACTTTGGATACTTCTGGGTGGGAGGAGAGAGGGCCAAATGACCAAGCAGGGGAAAGTCTCACCGGTCAGGTCTCTGGCACTGACTATGGCCCAACAGGGAATAAGGGGTTAAATCTGTCGAGCTGTATTGACAGGGTTGTCTTTGTTAGGGGAACAGAAAACAGGTCCTGTGGTCGAGAACGAGATTCCTCGATGGTATGCGGTCATTATCATGACTAGTATATACGAGGAAAAAGGGAGTCTGTTCTCCAAACTTATGTACGCGCAGGTGTGGTCAAAATTATAAAAAAACATTCAGTTTAAAACTTGGCTAAAGAGTTAGATAGATAGATAGATAGATACTTTATTCATCCCCATGGGGAAATTCAACTTTTTTTCCAATGTCCCATACACTTGTTGTAGCAAAGCTAATTACATACAATACTTAACTCAGTAAAAAATATGATATGCATCTAAATCACTATCTCAAAAAGCATTAATAATAGCTTTTAAAAAGTTCTTAAGTCCTGGCGGTAGAATTGTAAAGCCTAATGGCATTGGGGAGTATTGACCTCTTCATCCTGTCTGAGGAGCATTGCATCGATAGTAACCTGTCGCTGAAACTGCTTCTCTGTCTCTGGATGGTGCTATGTAGAGGATGTTCAGAGTTATCCATAATTGACCGTAGCCTACTCAGCGCCCTTCGCTCAGCTACCGATGTTAAACTCTCCAGTACTTTGCCCACGACAGAGCCCGCCTTCCTTACCAGCTTATTAAGGCGTGAGGCGTCCCTCTTCTTAATGCTTCCTCCCCAACACGCCACCACAAAGAAGAGGGCGCTCTCCACAACTGACCTATAGAACCTCTTCAGCATCTCACTACAGACATTGAATGACGCCAACCTTCTTAGGAAGTACAGTCGACTCTGTGCCTTCCTGAACAAGGCATCTGTGTTGGCAGTCCAGTCTAGCTTCTCGTCTAACTGTACTCCCAGATACTTGTAGGTCTTAACCTGCTCCACACATTCTCCATTAATGATCACTGGCTCCATATGAGGCCTAGATCTCCTAAAGTCCACCACCATCTCCTTGGTCTTGGTGATATTGAGACGCAGGTAGTTTGAGTTGCACCATATCACAAAGTCCTGTATCAGTTTCATATACTCCTCCTCCTGTCCATTCCTGACAAACCCCACTATGGCCGTGTCATCAGCGAACTTCTGCACATGGCAGGACTCCGAGTTATATTGGAAGTCTGATGTGTACAGGGTGACCAGGACCGGAGAGAGTACGGTTCCCTGCGGCGCCCCTGTGCTGCTGACCACCGTGTCAGACCTACAGTCTCCCAACCGCACATACTGAGGTCTATCTGTCAAGTAGTCCACTATCCAATCCACCATGTGAGAGTCTACTCCCATCTCCGTTAGTTTGTGCCTTAAGATCTTGGGCTGGATGGTGTTAAAGGCACTAGAGAAGTCAAGGAATGTAATCCTCACAGCACAACTGACCCCCTCTAGGTGAGAGAGTGATTTGTGCAGCAAATACGTGATAGCATCCTCCACTCCCACCTTCTCCTTATACGCAAACTGAAGAGGATCCCGGGCGTGCCTGGTTTGTGGCCTCAGATTCTGTATTATCAGCCGCTCCATGGTCTTCATCACGTGCGACGTCAAGGCAACAGGTCTGAAGTCATTCAACTCCTTTGGTTGTGGTTTCTTCGGTACCGGGACAATACAGGATGTTTTCCACTGTCTGGGTACTCTTCTCTGCTCCAGGCTCATGTTGAAGATGCGCTGTAGTGGTTCTCCCAGCTCAGTCGCACAGGCCCTCAGTAATCGTGGGGAAACTCCATCCGGTCCAGCCGCCTTGCTGGTACAGATCTTCCTCAGTTGACCTTCCACCTGTGCAGCCGTAATCCTGGGCGTGGGCAAGGTCTCCTGTGAGTGGCTATTTTCCTGTGAGGGAAGTAAGCCTGGTGTGGATTTCTGCGGTGAGGATGAGATTGAGCTGTCGAACCTGTTGAAGATGTTGTTCAGCTGGTTCGCTTTCTCCACATCTCCACTTATGTTTGCCCCCCGCTTTGCACCGCATCCGGTGATGATCTTCATCCCATCCCACACCTCCTTCATGCTTTTTTTCTGCAGCTTTTGTTCTAGCTTCCTCCTATACTGCTCCGTTGCCCCCCTTATCTGTACTCTGAGTTCCTTCTGAACTCTTTTAAGCTCCAACCGATCACCGTCTTTAAAGGCCCTCTTCTTCTGGTTTAGGAGGCCTTTGATGTGACTAGTGATCCAGGGCTTATTATTGGGATAGCAGCGAACAGTTCTAACAGGGACAACTGCATCCACACAAAAGTTAATATAGTCCGTTGTGCATTCAGTGACCTCCTCAACGCCCCCACAGAGCCCCCTTGCAGTACATCCCAGTTAGTAGTACCGAAGCAGTCTCTCAGGGCCTGTTCAGCTTCAGGAGTCCACTTCCTAAAAGAGCGTGTGGTAGTGGGATGCCCCATCACAATTGATTTATATCGGGGCTGTAACAAAACCAGGTTGTGATCAGCTTTCCCCAATGAAGGCAGTGGGGATGCACTATATGCCTCCTCTACGTTTGCATACAGTAGGTCAATAGTCCTATTACCCTGGTGTAGCAATCCACGTACTGGGAGAAAGCAGGTAGTGTCTTGTCCAAAGTCACATGGTTGAAGTCCCCTGTAATTATCACCAGTGCCTCAGGGTGCTGTGTCTGAAGCCTAGCAACAGCGGAGCTGATGAAGTCACACGCTACCGTTGCGTCGGCACGCGGCTGGACATACACATTCACCACAATGACGCTTGCGAATTCTCGAGGCAGGTAATATGTTAGGGTTGAATCGCACATAACATGTATAAAATATAAAGATAGCAAGCATATGTAGGATATCAGTCAGTACAGTCACGCATTATGTACACACACACATACACATTGATGCAACTTGAGGCCCCCCGGGCATTGTGAATGCCACAGTCATCTGCAATTGTTCTCAATACAGATTGTATTCTGCCGAGCCAACACTGGGGGGCAGCACAGACCCCTGCCTGCAGACAGCGCCGCTCTGTCCCCACCTCGCTCAGCCCCTTCATTTCCTCTTCGATCAACAACTCTCTCAGTTTACACCTGAAATGGAATCGAACTAATATCCCAGCGGGAAGGTTTGCCGTTAGAAGGGGAGAGTGGTGGTATAAATTAGAGTTGCGGGGACATGTAAACAAGAAAGCCATTACAGATAGTTGAGTGGTTGTTGGGACAGACGTTGCTAAGACCTGAAAAAGTCAGGAAGCAAAAGGTTGAGCCTGCTGGGACTTATGTTCTGTTCCGTACGTTCCAATGCGGGAAGTATTGTACGAAAGACCGATGAGCTCAGGGCAGTGATCAACGGCTGGAATTATGATACTGTAGACATTAGAGAGACGCCGTTGCAGGGCGGGCAGGAGAGTCAGCTCAACATTCCCGGTTTCGGTTGTATTAGTCGTGGTGAAGCGGGAAGTATTCAAAGTTGAGGGGCGCCTTTACTGGTCACATGGGATTCATTGACAAACGCTGGGAAAGAGGGTTTCCTGTGCCTTTTTGATAGGGACGTTAATCTACAGGGAATGTAGGAGATGATATTTGTGCAGTCAGAAGTGATTTACTCAATTGGTATATCACAACATTGTGGGCCGAAGGGTCTGTTCTGTTCAGTGATTTACGTTCACTGCTCTGCAAGAGGGGCAAAGATATAGATTTAAGCTCATCGTGTGGACAAAGAAGGGGGTGGGGTGGATCAAGGACTTTGACGATAGATTGCGAAACACAGAGAACAACCACTTCACAGACAGCATAGGCAGTGAGTGAGCCACACAGCTGTCACTGTGACACCTACACACCCCTCAGCATGACATGGACTCAACCCCGACCGGACGCTAAACGAACCCATATCGTGACACACACACGCATCTCACGTGACACTCTGCGTAAGTGTTGGAACTGGAAATGGATGAACTGCGGATCATTCGGGAAGCTGAGGAGGTGATAGGGAAGACATGTAGTGAGGTTTTTACACCGACGGTGTGGGATACAGGAAACTGTGTGACAGACAGGAAGGTGAAAGGGGTTAAACAGCCAGAAGTGTGCAGAGACCCCTAGTGGCCAACCCGCTCAATAACAGATAAGCCACTTTGGATACTTCTGGGTTGGAGGAGAGAGGTGCAAATGACCAAGCAGGGGAAAGTCTCACCGGTCAGGTCTCTGGCACTGACTATGATTCTGTGGCTCAGCAGGGAATAAGGGGTTAAATCTTTCGAGCTGTATTGACAGGGTTGTCTTTGTTAGGGGAACAGAAAAAAGGTCCTGTGGACGAGAACGAGATTCCTCGATGGTATGCGGTCATTATCATGACTAGTATATAGGAGGAAAAAGGGAGTCTGTTCTCCAAACTTATGTACGCGCAGGTGTGGTCAAAATTATAAAGAACATTCAGTTGAAAACTTGGCTAAAGAGTTAGGGTTGAAACGCACATAATATGTATAAAATATAAAGATAGCAAGCATATGTAGGATATCAGTCAGTACAGTCACGCATTATGTACACACACACACACACATACGCATTCATGCAACTTGAGGACCCCCTGGGCATTGTGAATGCCACAGTCATCTGCAATTGTTCTCAATACAGATTGTATTCTGCCGAGCGAACACTGGGGGGCAGCACAGACCCCTGCCTGCAGACAGCGCCGCTCCGCCCCCACCTCGCTCAGCCCCTTCATTTCCTCTCCCATCAACAACTCTCTCAGTTTACACCTGAAATGGAATCGAACTAATATCCCAGCGGGAAGGTTTGCCGTTAGAAGGGGAGAGTGGTGGTATAAATTAGAGTTGCTGGGACATGTAAACAAGAACGCCGTTACAGATAGTTGAGTGGTTGTTGGGACAGACATTGCTAAGACCTGAAAAAGTCAAGAAGCAAAAGGTTGAGCCGGCTGGGACTCATGTTCTGAGCTGCGTACGTTTCAATGCAGTATGTATTGTTCGAAAGGCAGATGAGCTCAGGGCAGGGATCGATGGCTGGAATTATGATATTTTAGACATCAGCGAGACGTCGTTGGAGGGCGGGCAGGAGCGTCAGCTCAGCATTCCCTGTTTCGGTTGTATTAGTCGTGGTGAAGCGGGAAGTATTCAAAGTTGAGGGGCGCCTTTACTGGTCACATGGGATTCATTGACAAACGCAGGGAAAGAGGGTTTCCTGTGCCTTTTTGATAGGGACGTTAATCTACAGGGAATGTTGGGAGATGATATTTGTGCAGTCAGAAGTGATTTACTCAATTGGTATATCACACATTGTGGGCCGAACAGTCTGTTCTGTTCAGTGATTTACTTTCACTGCTCTGCAAGAGGGGCAAAGATATTTGATTTAAGCTCATCGTGTGGACAGATAAGGGGATGGGTTAGATCAAGGACTTTGACGATAGATTGCGAAACACAGAGAACAACCACTTCACAAACAGCATAGGCAGTGAGCGAGCCACACAGCTGTCACTGTGACACCTACACACCCCTCACCATGACATGGACTCACCCCCGACCGGACGCTAAACGAACCCATACCGTGACACCCACACGCATCTCGCGTGACACTCTGCGTAAGTGTTGGAACTGGAAATAGATGAACTCGGGATAATTCGGGAAGCTGAGGAGGTGATCGGGAAGACATGTAGTGGGGTATTTACACCGACGGTGTGGGATACAGGAAACTGTGTGACAGACAGGAAGGTGAAAGGGGTTAAACAGCCAGAAGTGTGCAGAGACCCCTTGTGGCCAACCCGCTCAATAACAGATAAGCCACTTTGGATACTTCTGGGTGGGAGGAGAGAGGGCCAAATGACCAACCAGGGGAAAGTCTCACAGGTCAGGTCTCTGGCAGTGACTATGGCCCAACAGGGAATAAGGGGTTAAATCTGTCGAGCTGTATTGACAGGGTTGTCTTTGTTAGGGGAACAGAAAAAAGGTCCTGTGGACGAGAACGAGATTCCTCGATGGTATGCGGTCATTATCATCACTAGTATATAGGAGGAAAAAGGGAGTCTGTTCTCCAAACTTATGTACGCGCAGGTGTGGTCAAAATTATAATGAACATTCAGTTTAAAACTTGGCTAAAGAGTTATGGTTGAAACGCACATAACATGTATAAAATATAAAGATAGCAAGCATATGTAGGATATCAGTCAGTACAGTCACGCATTATGTACACACACACATACGCATTGATGCAACTTGAGGCCCCCCGGGCATTGTGAATGCCACAGTCATCTGCAATTGTTCTCAATACAGATTGTATTCTGCCGAGCGAACACTGGGGGGCAGCACAGACCCCAGCCTGCAGACAGCGCCGCTCCGCCCCCACCTCGCTCAGCCCCTTCATTTCCTCTCCCATCAACAACTCTCTCAGTTTACACCTGAAATGGAATCGAACTCATATCCCAGCGGGAAGGTTTGCCGTTAGAAGGGGAGAGTGGTGGTATAAATTAAAGTTGCGGGGACATGGAAACAAGAACACCGTTACAGATAGTTGAGTGGTTGTTGGGACAGACGTTGCTAAGACCTGAAAAAGTCAAGAAGCAAAAGGTTGAGCCTGCTGGGACTCATGTTCTGAGCTGTCTCCGCTCCAAAGCAGTAAGCATTGGACGAAAGGCAGATGAGCTTAGGGCAGGGATCGACGGCTAAAATTATGATATTTTAGACATCAGTGAGACGCAGTTGCAGGGTGGGTAGGAGCGTCAGCTCAACATTCCCGGTTTCGGTTGTATTAGTCGTGATGAAGCGGGAAGTATTCAAAGTTGAGGGGCGCCTTTACTGGTCAGATGGGATTCATTGACAAACGCAGGGAAAGAGGGTTTCCTGTGCCTTTTTGATAGGGACGTTAATCTACAGGGAATGTAGGGAGATGATATTTGTGCAGTCAGAAGTGAATAACTCAATTGGTATATCACACATTGTGGGCCGAAGGGTCTGTTCTGTTCAGTGATTTACGTTCACTGCTCTGCAAGAGGGGCAAAAATATAGATTTAAGCTCATCGTGTGGACAAAGAAGGGGGTGGGGTGGATCAAGGACTTTGACGATAGATTGCGAAACAGAGAGAACAACCACTTCACAGACAGCATAGGCAGTGAGCGAGCCACACAGCTGTCACTGTGACACCTACACACCCCTCACCATGACATGGACTCAACCCCGACCGGACGCTAAACGAACCCATACCGTGACTCCCACACGCATCTCGCGTGACACTCTGCGTAAGTGTTGGAATTGGAAATGGATGAACTCGGGATCATTCGGGAAGCTGAGGAGGTGATAGGGAAGACATGTAGTGAGGTTTTTACACCGACGGTGTGGGATACAGGAAACTGTGCGACAGACAGGAAGGTGAAAGGGGTTAAACAGTCAGAAGTGTGCAGAGACACCTGGTGGCCAACCCGCTCAATAACAGATAAGCCACTTTGGATAGTTCTGGGTGGGAGGAGAGAGGGAAAAATGACAAAGCAGGGGAAAGTCTCACCGGTCAGGTCTCTGGCACCGACTATGGTTCCATGGCTCAGCAGGGAATAAGGGGTTAAATCTGTCGAGCTGTATTGACAGGGTTGTCTTTGTTAGGGGAACGGAAAAAAGGTCCTGTGGACGAGAACGAGATTCCTCGATGGTATGCGGTCATTATCATCACTAGTATATAGGAGGAAAAAGGGAGTCTGTTCTCCAAACTTATGTACGCGCAGGTGTGGTCAAAATTATAAAGAACATTCAGTTTAAAACTTGGCTAAAGAGTTAGGGTTGAAACGCACATAACATGTATAAAATATAAAGATAGCAAGCATATGTAGGATATCAGTCAGTACAGTCACGCATTATGTACACACACACATACGCATTGATGCAACTTGAGGCCCCCCGGGCATTGTGAATGCCACAGTCATCTGCAATTGTTCTCAATACAGATTGTATTCTGCCGAGCGAACACTGGGGGGCAGCACAGACCCCTGCCTGCAGACAGCGCCGCTCCGCCCCCACCTCACTCAGCCCCTTCATTTCCTCTCCCATCAACAACTCTCTCAGTTTACACCTGAAATGGAATCGAACTAATATCCCAGCGGGAAGGTTTGCCGTTAGAAGGGGAGAGTGGCGGTATAAACTAGAGTTGCGGGGACATGGAAACAAGACCGCCGTTACAGATAGTTGAGCGGTTGTTGGGACAGACATTGCTAAGACCTGAAAAAGTTAAGAAGCAAAAGGTTGAGCCTGCTGGGTCTCATGTTCTGAGCTGTCTCCGCTTCAAAGCAGTAAGCATTGGACGAAAGGCAGATGAGCTCAGGGCAGGGATCGATGGCTAAAATTATGATATTTTAGACATCAGTGAGACGCAGTTGCAGGGTGGGTAGGAGCGTCAGCTCAACATTCCCGGTTTCGGTTGTATTAGTCGTGATGAAGCGGGAAGTATTCAAAGTTGAGGGGCGCCTTTACTGGTCACATGGGATTCATTGACAAACGCAGGGAAAGAGGGTTTCCTGTGCCTTTTTGATAGGGACGTTAATCTACAGGGAATGTAGGGAGATGATATTTGTGCAGTCAGAAGTGTTTTACTCAATTGCTATATCACACACTGTGGGCCGAAGGGTCAGTTCTTTTCAGTGATTTACGTTCACTGCTCTGCAAGAGGGGCAAAGATATAGATTTAAGCTCATCGTGTGGACAAAGAAGTGGGTGGGGCGGATCAAGGACTTTGACGATAGATTGCGAAACACGGAGAACAACCACTTCACAGACAGCATAGGCAGTGAGTGAGCCAAACAGCTGTCACTGTGACACCTACACACCCCTCACCATCACATGGACACAACCCCGACCGGACGCTAAGCGACCCCATACGGTGACACCCACACGCATCTCACCGTGACCCTCTGCGTAAGTGTTGGAACTGGAAATGGATGAACTCGGGATCATTCGGGAAGCTGAGGATGTGATAGGGAAGACATGTAGTGAGGTATTTACACCGACGGTGTGGGATACAGGACACTGTGTGACAGACAGGAAGGTGAAAGGGGTTAAACAGCCAGAAGTGTGCAGAGACCCCTGGTGGCCAACCCGCTCAATAACAGATAAGCCACTTTGGATACTTCTGGGTGGGAGGAGAGAGGGCCAAATGACCAAGCAGGGGAAAGTCTCACCGGTCAGGTCTCTGGCACTGACTATGGCCCAACAGGGAATAAGGGGTTAAATCTGTCGAGCTGTATTGACAGGGTTGTCTTTGTTAGGGGAACAGAAAACAGGTCCTGTGGTCGAGAACGAGATTCCTCGATGGTATGCGGTCATTATCATGACTAGTATATACGAGGAAAAAGGGAGTCTGTTCTCCAAACTTATGTACGCGCAGGTGTGGTCAAAATTATAAAAAAACATTCAGTTTAAAACTTGGCTAAAGAGTTAGATAGATAGATAGATAGATACTTTATTCATCCCCATGGGGAAATTCAACTTTTTTTCCAATGTCCCATACACTTGTTGTAGCAAAGCTAATTACATACAATACTTAACTCAGTAAAAAATATGATATGCATCTAAATCACTATCTCAAAAAGCATTAATAATAGCTTTTAAAAAGTTCTTAAGTCCTGGCGGTAGAATTGTAAAGCCTAATGGCATTGGGGAGTATTGACCTCTTCATCCTGTCTGAGGAGCATTGCATCGATAGTAACCTGTCGCTGAAACTGCTTCTCTGTCTCTGGATGGTGCTATGTAGAGGATGTTCAGAGTTATCCATAATTGACCGTAGCCTACTCAGCGCCCTTCGCTCAGCTACCGATGTTAAACTCTCCAGTACTTTGCCCACGACAGAGCCCGCCTTCCTTACCAGCTTATTAAGGCGTGAGGCGTCCCTCTTCTTAATGCTTCCTCCCCAACACGCCACCACAAAGAAGAGGGCGCTCTCCACAACTGACCTATAGAACCTCTTCAGCATCTCACTACAGACATTGAATGACGCCAACCTTCTTAGGAAGTACAGTCGACTCTGTGCCTTCCTGAACAAGGCATCTGTGTTGGCAGTCCAGTCTAGCTTCTCGTCTAACTGTACTCCCAGATACTTGTAGGTCTTAACCTGCTCCACACATTCTCCATTAATGATCACTGGCTCCATATGAGGCCTAGATCTCCTAAAGTCCACCACCATCTCCTTGGTCTTGGTGATATTGAGACGCAGGTAGTTTGAGTTGCACCATATCACAAAGTCCTGTATCAGTTTCATATACTCCTCCTCCTGTCCATTCCTGACAAACCCCACTATGGCCGTGTCATCAGCGAACTTCTGCACATGGCAGGACTCCGAGTTATATTGGAAGTCTGATGTGTACAGGGTGACCAGGACCGGAGAGAGTACGGTTCCCTGCGGCGCCCCTGTGCTGCTGACCACCGTGTCAGACCTACAGTCTCCCAACCGCACATACTGAGGTCTATCTGTCAAGTAGTCCACTATCCAATCCACCATGTGAGAGTCTACTCCCATCTCCGTTAGTTTGTGCCTTAAGATCTTGGGCTGGATGGTGTTAAAGGCACTAGAGAAGTCAAGGAATGTAATCCTCACAGCACAACTGACCCCCTCTAGGTGAGAGAGTGATTTGTGCAGCAAATACGTGATAGCATCCTCCACTCCCACCTTCTCCTTATACGCAAACTGAAGAGGATCCCGGGCGTGCCTGGTTTGTGGCCTCAGATTCTGTATTATCAGCCGCTCCATGGTCTTCATCACGTGCGACGTCAAGGCAACAGGTCTGAAGTCATTCAACTCCTTTGGTTGTGGTTTCTTCGGTACCGGGACAATACAGGATGTTTTCCACTGTCTGGGTACTCTTCTCTGCTCCAGGCTCATGTTGAAGATGCGCTGTAGTGGTTCTCCCAGCTCAGTCGCACAGGCCCTCAGTAATCGTGGGGAAACTCCATCCGGTCCAGCCGCCTTGCTGGTACAGATCTTCCTCAGTTGACCTTCCACCTGTGCAGCCGTAATCCTGGGCGTGGGCAAGGTCTCCTGTGAGTGGCTATTTTCCTGTGAGGGAAGTAAGCCTGGTGTGGATTTCTGCGGTGAGGATGAGATTGAGCTGTCGAACCTGTTGAAGATGTTGTTCAGCTGGTTCGCTTTCTCCACATCTCCACTTATGTTTGCCCCCCGCTTTGCACCGCATCCGGTGATGATCTTCATCCCATCCCACACCTCCTTCATGCTTTTTTTCTGCAGCTTTTGTTCTAGCTTCCTCCTATACTGCTCCGTTGCCCCCCTTATCTGTACTCTGAGTTCCTTCTGAACTCTTTTAAGCTCCAACCGATCACCGTCTTTAAAGGCCCTCTTCTTCTGGTTTAGGAGGCCTTTGATGTGACTAGTGATCCAGGGCTTATTATTGGGATAGCAGCGAACAGTTCTAACAGGGACAACTGCATCCACACAAAAGTTAATATAGTCCGTTGTGCATTCAGTGACCTCCTCAACGCCCCCACAGAGCCCCCTTGCAGTACATCCCAGTTAGTAGTACCGAAGCAGTCTCTCAGGGCCTGTTCAGCTTCAGGAGTCCACTTCCTAAAAGAGCGTGTGGTAGTGGGATGCCCCATCACAATTGATTTATATCGGGGCTGTAACAAAACCAGGTTGTGATCAGCTTTCCCCAATGAAGGCAGTGGGGATGCACTATATGCCTCCTCTACGTTTGCATACAGTAGGTCAATAGTCCTATTACCCTGGTGTAGCAATCCACGTACTGGGAGAAAGCAGGTAGTGTCTTGTCCAAAGTCACATGGTTGAAGTCCCCTGTAATTATCACCAGTGCCTCAGGGTGCTGTGTCTGAAGCCTAGCAACAGCGGAGCTGATGAAGTCACACGCTACCGTTGCGTCGGCACGCGGCTGGACATACACATTCACCACAATGACGCTTGCGAATTCTCGAGGCAGGTAATATGTTAGGGTTGAATCGCACATAACATGTATAAAATATAAAGATAGCAAGCATATGTAGGATATCAGTCAGTACAGTCACGCATTATGTACACACACACATACACATTGATGCAACTTGAGGCCCCCCGGGCATTGTGAATGCCACAGTCATCTGCAATTGTTCTCAATACAGATTGTATTCTGCCGAGCCAACACTGGGGGGCAGCACAGACCCCTGCCTGCAGACAGCGCCGCTCTGTCCCCACCTCGCTCAGCCCCTTCATTTCCTCTTCGATCAACAACTCTCTCAGTTTACACCTGAAATGGAATCGAACTAATATCCCAGCGGGAAGGTTTGCCGTTAGAAGGGGAGAGTGGTGGTATAAATTAGAGTTGCGGGGACATGTAAACAAGAAAGCCATTACAGATAGTTGAGTGGTTGTTGGGACAGACGTTGCTAAGACCTGAAAAAGTCAGGAAGCAAAAGGTTGAGCCTGCTGGGACTTATGTTCTGTTCCGTACGTTCCAATGCGGGAAGTATTGTACGAAAGACCGATGAGCTCAGGGCAGTGATCAACGGCTGGAATTATGATACTGTAGACATTAGAGAGACGCCGTTGCAGGGCGGGCAGGAGAGTCAGCTCAACATTCCCGGTTTCGGTTGTATTAGTCGTGGTGAAGCGGGAAGTATTCAAAGTTGAGGGGCGCCTTTACTGGTCACATGGGATTCATTGACAAACGCTGGGAAAGAGGGTTTCCTGTGCCTTTTTGATAGGGACGTTAATCTACAGGGAATGTAGGAGATGATATTTGTGCAGTCAGAAGTGATTTACTCAATTGGTATATCACAACATTGTGGGCCGAAGGGTCTGTTCTGTTCAGTGATTTACGTTCACTGCTCTGCAAGAGGGGCAAAGATATAGATTTAAGCTCATCGTGTGGACAAAGAAGGGGGTGGGGTGGATCAAGGACTTTGACGATAGATTGCGAAACACAGAGAACAACCACTTCACAGACAGCATAGGCAGTGAGTGAGCCACACAGCTGTCACTGTGACACCTACACACCCCTCAGCATGACATGGACTCAACCCCGACCGGACGCTAAACGAACCCATATCGTGACACACACACGCATCTCACGTGACACTCTGCGTAAGTGTTGGAACTGGAAATGGATGAACTGCGGATCATTCGGGAAGCTGAGGAGGTGATAGGGAAGACATGTAGTGAGGTTTTTACACCGACGGTGTGGGATACAGGAAACTGTGTGACAGACAGGAAGGTGAAAGGGGTTAAACAGCCAGAAGTGTGCAGAGACCCCTAGTGGCCAACCCGCTCAATAACAGATAAGCCACTTTGGATACTTCTGGGTTGGAGGAGAGAGGTGCAAATGACCAAGCAGGGGAAAGTCTCACCGGTCAGGTCTCTGGCACTGACTATGATTCTGTGGCTCAGCAGGGAATAAGGGGTTAAATCTTTCGAGCTGTATTGACAGGGTTGTCTTTGTTAGGGGAACAGAAAAAAGGTCCTGTGGACGAGAACGAGATTCCTCGATGGTATGCGGTCATTATCATGACTAGTATATAGGAGGAAAAAGGGAGTCTGTTCTCCAAACTTATGTACGCGCAGGTGTGGTCAAAATTATAAAGAACATTCAGTTGAAAACTTGGCTAAAGAGTTAGGGTTGAAACGCACATAATATGTATAAAATATAAAGATAGCAAGCATATGTAGGATATCAGTCAGTACAGTCACGCATTATGTACACACACACACACACATACGCATTCATGCAACTTGAGGACCCCCTGGGCATTGTGAATGCCACAGTCATCTGCAATTGTTCTCAATACAGATTGTATTCTGCCGAGCGAACACTGGGGGGCAGCACAGACCCCTGCCTGCAGACAGCGCCGCTCCGCCCCCACCTCGCTCAGCCCCTTCATTTCCTCTCCCATCAACAACTCTCTCAGTTTACACCTGAAATGGAATCGAACTAATATCCCAGCGGGAAGGTTTGCCGTTAGAAGGGGAGAGTGGTGGTATAAATTAGAGTTGCTGGGACATGTAAACAAGAACGCCGTTACAGATAGTTGAGTGGTTGTTGGGACAGACATTGCTAAGACCTGAAAAAGTCAAGAAGCAAAAGGTTGAGCCGGCTGGGACTCATGTTCTGAGCTGCGTACGTTTCAATGCAGTATGTATTGTTCGAAAGGCAGATGAGCTCAGGGCAGGGATCGATGGCTGGAATTATGATATTTTAGACATCAGCGAGACGTCGTTGGAGGGCGGGCAGGAGCGTCAGCTCAACATTCCCGGTTTCGGTTGTATTAGTCGTGATGAAGCGGGAAGTATTCAAAGTTGAGGGGCGCCTTTACTGGTCACATGGGATTCATTGACAAACGCAGGGAAAGAGGGTTTCCTGTGCCTTTTTGATAGGGACGTTAATCTACAGGGAATGTTGGGAGATGATATTTGTGCAGTCAGAAGTGATTTACTCAATTGGTATATCACACATTGTGGGCCGAACAGTCTGTTCTGTTCAGTGATTTACTTTCACTGCTCTGCAAGAGGGGCAAAGATATTTGATTTAAGCTCATCGTGTGGACAGATAAGGGGATGGGTTAGATCAAGGACTTTGACGATAGATTGCGAAACACAGAGAACAACCACTTCACAAACAGCATAGGCAGTGAGCGAGCCACACAGCTGTCACTGTGACACCTACACACCCCTCACCATGACATGGACTCACCCCCGACCGGACGCTAAACGAACCCATACCGTGACACCCACACGCATCTCGCGTGACACTCTGCGTAAGTGTTGGAACTGGAAATAGATGAACTCGGGATAATTCGGGAAGCTGAGGAGGTGATCGGGAAGACATGTAGTGGGGTATTTACACCGACGGTGTGGGATACAGGAAACTGTGTGACAGACAGGAAGGTGAAAGGGGTTAAACAGCCAGAAGTGTGCAGAGACCCCTTGTGGCCAACCCGCTCAATAACAGATAAGCCACTTTGGATACTTCTGGGTGGGAGGAGAGAGGGCCAAATGACCAACCAGGGGAAAGTCTCACAGGTCAGGTCTCTGGCAGTGACTATGGCCCAACAGGGAATAAGGGGTTAAATCTGTCGAGCTGTATTGACAGGGTTGTCTTTGTTAGAGGAACAGAAAAAAGGTCCTGTGGACGAGAACGAGATTCCTCGATGGTATGCGGTCATTATCATCACTAGTATATAGGAGGAAAAAGGGAGTCTGTTCTCCAAACTTATGTACGCGCAGGTGTGGTCAAAATTATAATGAACATTCAGTTTAAAACTTGGCTAAAGAGTTATGGTTGAAACGCACATAACATGTATAAAATATAAAGATAGCAAGCATATGTAGGATATCAGTCAGTACAGTCACGCATTATGTACACACACACATACGCATTGATGCAACTTGAGGCCCCCCGGGCATTGTGAATGCCACAGTCATCTGCAATTGTTCTCAATACAGATTGTATTCTGCCGAGCGAACACTGGGGGGCAGCACAGACCCCAGCCTGCAGACAGCGCCGCTCCGCCCCCACCTCGCTCAGCCCCTTCATTTCCTCTCCCATCAACAACTCTCTCAGTTTACACCTGAAATGGAATCGAACTCATATCCCAGCGGGAAGGTTTGCCGTTAGAAGGGGAGAGTGGTGGTATAAATTAAAGTTGCGGGGACATGGAAACAAGAACACCGTTACAGATAGTTGAGTGGTTGTTGGGACAGACGTTGCTAAGACCTGAAAAAGTCAAGAAGCAAAAGGTTGAGCCTGCTGGGACTCATGTTCTGAGCTGTCTCCGCTCCAAAGCAGTAAGCATTGGACGAAAGGCAGATGAGCTTAGGGCAGGGATCGACGGCTAAAATTATGATATTTTAGACATCAGTGAGACGCAGTTGCAGGGTGGGTAGGAGCGTCAGCTCAACATTCCCGGTTTCGGTTGTATTAGTCGTGATGAAGCGGGAAGTATTCAAAGTTGAGGGGCGCCTTTACTGGTCAGATGGGATTCATTGACAAACGCAGGGAAAGAGGGTTTCCTGTGCCTTTTTGATAGGGACGTTAATCTACAGGGAATGTAGGGAGATGATATTTGTGCAGTCAGAAGTGAATAACTCAATTGGTATATCACACATTGTGGGCCGAAGGGTCTGTTCTGTTCAGTGATTTACGTTCACTGCTCTGCAAGAGGGGCAAAAATATAGATTTAAGCTCATCGTGTGGACAAAGAAGGGGGTGGGGTGGATCAAGGACTTTGACGATAGATTGCGAAACAGAGAGAACAACCACTTCACAGACAGCATAGGCAGTGAGCGAGCCACACAGCTGTCACTGTGACACCTACACACCCCTCACCATGACATGGACTCAACCCCGACCGGACGCTAAACGAACCCATACCGTGACTCCCACACGCATCTCGCGTGACACTCTGCGTAAGTGTTGGAATTGGAAATGGATGAACTCGGGATCATTCGGGAAGCTGAGGAGGTGATAGGGAAGACATGTAGTGAGGTATTTACACCGACGGTGTGGGATACAGGAAACTGTGTGACAGACAGGAAGGTGAAAGGGGTTAAACAGCCAGAAATGTGCAGAGACCCCTTGTGGCCAACCCGCTCAATAACAGATAAGACACTTTGGATACTTCTGGGTGGGAGGAGAGAGGGCCAAATAACCCAGCAGGGGAAAGTCTCACCGGTCAGGTCCCTGGCACCGACTATGGTTCTGTGACTCAGCAGGGGATAAGCGGTTAAATCTGTCGAGCTGTATTGACAGGGTTGTCTTTGTTAGGGGAACAGAAAAAAGGTCCTGTGGACGAGAACGAGATTCCTCGATGGTATGCGGTCATTATCATCACTAGTATATAGGAGGAGAAAGGGAGTCTGTTCTCCAAACTTACGTACGCGCAGGTGTGGTCAAAATTATAAAGAACATTCAGTTTAAAACTTGGCTAAAGAGTTAGGGTTGAAACGCACATAACATGTATAAAATATAAAGATAGCAAGCATATGTAGGATATCAGTCGGTACAGTCACGCATTATGTACACACACACATACGCATTGATGCAACTTGAGGCCCCCCGGGCATTGTGAATGCCACAGTCATCTGCAATTGTTCTCAATACAGATTGTATTCTGCCGAGCGAACACTGGGGGGCAGCACAGACCGCTGCCTGCAGACAGCGCCGCTCCGCCCCCACCTCGCTCAGCCCCTTCATTTCCTCTCCCATCAACAACTCTCTCAGTTTACACCTGAAATGGAATCGAGCTAATATCCCAGCGGGAAGGTTTGTCGTTAGAAGGGGAGAGTGGTGGTATAAATTAGAGTTGCGGGGACATGTAAACAAGAACGCCGTTACAGATAGTTGAGCGGTTGTTGGGACAGACGTTGCTAAGACCTGAAAAAGTCAAGAAGCAAAAGGTTGAGCCTGCTGGGACTTATGTTCTGAGTTCCGTAAGTTCCAATGCGGGAAGTATTGTACGAAAGACCGATGAGATCAGGGCAGTGATCAACGGCTGGAATTATGATATTGTAGACATTAGTGAGACGCCGTTGCAGGGCGGGCAGGAGCGTAAGCTCAACATTCCCGGTTTCGGTTGTATTAGTCGTGGTGAAGTGGGAAGTATTCAAAGTTGAGGGGCGCCTTTACTGGTCACATGGGATTCATTGACAAACGCAGGGAAAGAGGGGTTCCTGTGCCTTTTTGATAGGGACGTTAATCTACAGGGAATGTAGGGAGATGATATTTGTGCAGTCAGAAGTGTTTTACTCAATTGCTATATCACACACTGTGGGCCGAAGGGTCTGTTCTGTTCAGTGATTTACGTTCACTGCTCTGCAAGAGCGGCAAAGATATAGATTTAAGCTCATCGTGTGGACAAAGAAGGGGGTGGGGTGGATCAAGGACTTTGACAATAGATTGCGAAACACAGAGAACAACCACTTCACAGACAGCATAGGCAGTGAGTGAGCCACACAGCTGTCACTGTGACACCTACACACCCCTCACCATGACATGGACTCAACCCGGACCGGACGCTAAACGAACCCATACCGTGACACCCACACGCATCTCGCGTGACACGCTGCGTAAGTGTTGGAACTGGAAATGGATGAACTCGGGATCATTCGGGAAGCTGAGGAGGTGATAGGGAAGACATGTAGTGAGGTATTTACACCGACTGTGTGGAATACAGGAAACTGTGTGGCAGACAGGAAGGTGAAAGTGGTTAAACAGCCAGAGGTGTGCAGAGACCCCTTGTGGCCAACCCGCTCAATAACAGATAAGCCACTTTGGATACTTCTGGATGGGAGGAGAGTGGGCCAAATGACCAACCAGGGGAAAATCTCACCGGTCAGGTCTCTGGCACTGAATATGGCCCAACAGGGAATAAGGGGTTAAATCTGTCGATCTGTATTGACAGGGTTGTCTTAGTTAGGGGAACAGAAAAAAGGTCCTGTGGACGAGAACGAGATTCCTCGATGGTATGCGGTCATTATCATGACTAGTATATAGGAGGAAAAAGGGAGTCTGTTCTCCAAACTTATGTACGCGCAGGTGTGGTCAAAATTATAAAGAACATTCAGTTTAAAACTTGGCTAAAGAGTTAGGGTTGAAACGCACATAACATGTATAAAATATAAAGATAGCAAGCATATGTAGGATATCAGTCAGTACAGTCACGCATTATGTACACACACACATACGCATTGATGCAACTTGAGGCCCCCCGGGCATTGTGAATGCCACAGTCATCTGCAATTGTTCTCAATACAGATTGTATTCTGCCGAGCGAACACTGGGGGGCAGCACAGACCCCTGCCTGCAGACAGCGCCGCTCCGCCCCCACCTCGCTCAGCCCCTTCATTTCCTCTCCCATCAACAACTCTCTCAGTTTACACCTGAAATGGAATCGAACTAATATCCCAGCGGGAAGGTTTGCCGTTAGAAGGGGAGAGTGGTGGTATAAATTAGAGTTGCGGGGACATGTAAACAAGAACGCCGTTACAGATAGTTGAGTGGTTGTTGGGACAGACGTTGCTAAGACCTGAAAAAGTCAAGAAGCAAAAGGTTGAGCCTGCTGGGACTCATGTTCTGAGTTCCGTACGTTCCAATGCGGGAAGTATTGTACGAAAGGCAGATGAGCTCAGGGCAGGGTGTCAATGGCTGGAATTGTGATAGTGTAGACATTAGTGAGACGCCTTTGCAGGGCGGGCAGCAGCGTCAGCTCAACATTCCCGGTTTCGGTTGTATTAGTCGTGGTGAAGTGAGAAGTATTCAAAGTTGAGGGGCGCCTTTACTGGTCACATGGGATTCATTGACAAACGCAGGGAAAGAGGGTTTCCTGTGCCTTTTTGATAGGGACGTTAATCTGCAGGGAATGTAGGGAGATGATATTTGTGCAGTCAGAAGTGATTTACTCAATTGGTATATCACACACTGTGGGCCGAAGGGTCATTTCGTTTCAGTGATTTACGTTCACTGCTCTGCAAGAGGGGCAAAGATATAGATTTAAGCTCATCGTGTGGACAAAGAAGGGGGTGGGGTGGATCAAGGACTTTGACGATAGATTGCGAAACACAGAGAACAACCACTTCACAAACAGCATAGGCAGTGAGGGAGACACACAGCTGTCACTGTGACACCTACACACCCCTCACCATAACATGGAGACAACCCCGACCGTACGCTAAGCGACCCCATACGGTGACACCCACACTCATCTCGCCGTGACCCTCTGCGTAAGTGTTGGAACTGGAAATGGATGAACTCGGGATCATTCGGGAAGCTGAGGAGGTGATAGGGAAGACATGTAGTGAGGTATTTACACCGACGGTGTGGGATACAGGAAACTGTGTGACAGACAGGAAGGTGAAAGGGGTTCAACAGCCAGAAGTGTGCAGAGACCCCTAGTGGCCAATCCGCTCAATAACAGATAAGCCACTTTGGATACTTCTGAGTGGGAGGAGAGAGGGCCAAATGACCAAGCAGGGGAAAGTCTCACCGGTCAGGTCTCTGGAACTATGGTTCCCTGGCTCTGCAGGGAATAAGGGGTTAAATCTGTCGAGCTGTATTGACAGGGTTGTCTTTGTTAGGGGAACAGAAAAAAGGTATTGTGGACGAGAACGAGATTCCTCGATGGTATGCGGTCATTATCATGACTAGTATATAGGAGGTAAAAGGGAGTCTGTTCTCCAAACTTATGTACGCGCAGGTGTGGTCAAAATTATAAAGAACATTCAGTTTAAAACTTTGCTAAAGAGTTAGGGTTGAAACGCTCATAACATGTATAAAATATAAAGATAGCAAGCATATGTAGGATATCAGTCAGTACAGTCACGCATTATGTACAGACACACATACGCATTGATGCAACTTAAGG
Source organism: Hemitrygon akajei (assembly GCF_048418815.1). NCBI lineage: Eukaryota > Metazoa > Chordata > Chondrichthyes > Myliobatiformes > Dasyatidae > Hemitrygon > Hemitrygon akajei. Next base: position 229,510 of record NW_027331965.1, read on the forward strand.
CCCCCCGGGCATTGTGAATGCCACAGTCATCTGCAATTGTTCTCAATACAGATTGTATTCTGCCGAGCGAACACTGGGGGGCAGCACGGACCCCTGCCTGCAGACAGCGCCGCTCTGCCCCCACCTCGCTCAGCCCCTTCATTTCCTCTCCAATCAACAACTCTCTCAGTTTACACCTGAAATGGAATCGAACTAATATCCCAGCGGGAAGGTTTGCCGTTAGAAGGGGAGAGTGGTGGTAAAAATTAGAGTTGCGGGGACACGTAAACAAGAACGCCGTTACAGATAGTTGAGTGGTTGTTGGGACAGACGTTGCTAAGACCTGAAAAAGTCAAGAAGCAAATGGTTGAGCCTGCTGGGACTTATGTTCTGAGTTCCGTACGTTCCAATGCGGGAAGTATTGTACGAAAGGCAGATGAGCTCAGGGCAGGGATCGATGGCTGGAATTATGATACTGTAGACATCAGCGAGACGTCGTTGTAGGGCGGGCAGGAGCGTCAGCTCAGCATTCCCTGTTTCGGTTGTATTAGTCGTGGTGAAGCGGGAAGTATTCAAAGTTGAGGGGCGCCTTTACTGGTCACATGGGATTCATTGACAAACGCAAGGAAAGAGGGTTTCCTGTGCCTTTTTGATAGGGACGTTAATCTGCAGGAAATGTAAGGAGATGATGTTTGTGCAGTCAGAAGTGATTTACTCAATTGGTATATCAGAACATTGTGGGCCGAAGGGTCTGTTCTATTCAGTGATTTACGTTCACTGCTCTGCAAGAGGGGCAAAGATATAGATTTAAGCTCATCGTGTGGACAAAGAAGGGGGTGGGGTGGATCAAGGACTTTGACGATAGATTGCGAAACACAGAGAACAACCACTTCACAGACAGCATAGGCAGTGAGCGAGCCACACAGCTGTCACAGTGACACCTACACACCCCTCACCATGACATGGACTCAACCCCGACCGGACGCTAAACGAACCCATACCGTGACACCCACACGCATCTCGCGTGACACTCTGCCTAAGTGTTAGAATTGGAAATGGATGAACTCTGGATCATTCGGGAAGCTGAGGAGATGATAGGGAAGACATGTAGTGAGGTATTTACACCGACGGTGTGGGATACAGGAAACTGTGTGACAGACAGGAAGGTGAAAGGGGTTAAACAGTCAGAATTGTGCAGAGACCCCTTGTGGCCAACCCGCTCAATAACAGATAAGCCAGTTTGCATACTTCTGGGTGGGAGGAGAGAGGGCCAAATGACCAAGCAGGGGAAAGTCTCACCGGTCAGGTCCCTGGCACCGACTATGGTTCTGTGGCTCAGCAGGGGATAAGCGGTTAAATCTGTCGAGCTGTATTGACAGGGTTGTCTTTGTTAGGGGAACAGAAAAAAGGTCCTGTGGACGAGAACGAGATTCCTCGATGGTATGCGGTCATTATCATCACTAGCATATAGGAGGAAAAAGGGAGTCTGTTCTCCAAACTTATGTACGCGCAGGTGTGGTCAAAATTATAAAGAACATTCAGTTTAAAACTTGGCTAAAGAGTTAGGGTTGAAACGCACATAACATGTATAAAATATAAAGATAGCAAGCATATGTAGGATATCAGTCAGTACAGTCACGCATTATGTACACAGACACATACGCATTGATGCAACTTGAGGCCCCCCGGGCATTGTGAATGCCACAGTCATCTGCAATTGTTCTCAATACAAATTGTATTCTGCCGAGCGAACACTGGAGGGCAGCACAGACCCCTGCCTGCAGACCGCGCCGCTCCGCCCCCACCTCGCTCAGCCCCTTCATTTCCTCTCCCATCAACAACTCTCTCAGTTTACACCTGAAATGGAATCGAACTACTGTCCCAGCGGGAAGGTTTGCCGTTAGAAGGGGAGAGTGGTTGTATAAATTAGAGTTGCGGGGACATGGAAACAAGAACACCGTTACAGATAGTTGAGCGGTTGTTGGGACAGACGTTGCTAAGACCTGAAAAAGTCAAGAAGCAAAAGGTAGAGATGCTGGGACTCATGTTCTGAGCTGTCTCCACTTCAAAGCAGTAAGCATTGTACGAAAGGCAGATGAGCTCAGGGCAGGGATCGATGGCTAAAATTATGATATTTTATACATCAGTGAGACGCAGTTGCAGGGTGGGTAGGAGCATCAGCTCAACATTCCCGGTTTCGGTTGTATTAGTCGTGATGAAGCGGGAAGTATTCAAAGTTGAGGGGCGCCTTTACTGGTCACATGGGATTCATTGACAAACGCAAGGAAAGAGGGTTTCCTGTGCCTTTTTGATAGGGACGTTAATCTACAGGGAATGTAGGGAGATGATATTTGTGCAGTCAGAAGTGATTTACTCAATTGGTATATCACACATTGTGGGCCGAAGGGTCTGTTCTGTTCAGTGATTTACGTTTACTGCTCTGCAAGAGGGGCAAAGATATAGATTTAAGCTCATCGTGTGGACAAAAAGGGGGTGGGGTGGATCAAGGACTTTGACGATTGATTGCGAAACACAGAGAACAACCACTTCACAGACAGCATAGGCAGTGAGTGAGCCACACAGCTGTCACTGTGACACCTACACACCCCTCACCATGACATGGAAACTACCCCGACCGGACGCTAAGCGACCCCATACGGTGACACCCACACGCATCTCGCCGTGACCCTCTGCGTAAGTGTTGGAACTGGAAATGGATGAACTCGGGATCATTCGGGAAGCTGAGGAGGTGATAGGGAAGACATGTAGTGAGGTATTTACACCGACGGTGTGGGATACAGGAAGCTGTGTGACAGACAGGAAGGTGAAAGGGGTTAAACAGTCAGAAGTGTGCAGAGACCCCTTGTGGCCGACCCGCTCAATAACAGATAAGCCACTTTGGATACATCTGGGTGGGAGGAGAGAGGGCCAAATGACCAAGCAGGGGAAAGTCTCACCGGTCAGTTCTCTGGCAGTGACTATGGCCCAACAGGGAATAAGGGGATAAATCTGTCGGGCTGTATTGACAGGGTTGTCTTTGTTAGGGGAACAGAAAAAAGGTCCTGTGGACGAGAACGAGATTCCTCGATGGTATGCGGTCATTATCATGACTAGTATATAGGAGGAAAAAGGGAGTCTGTTCTCCAAACTTATGTACGCGCAGGTGTGGTCAAAATTATAAAGAACATTCAGTTTAAAACTTGGCTAAAGAGTTAGGGTTGAAACGCACATAACATGTATAAAATATAAAGATAGCAAGCATATGTAGGATATCAGTCAGTATAGTCACGCATTATGTACACACACACATACGCATTGATGCAACTTGAGGCCCCCCGGGCATTGTGAATGCCACAGTCATCTGCAATTGTTCTCAATACAAATTGTATTCTGCCGAGCGAACACTGGGGGGCAGCATAGACCCCTGCGTGCAGACAGCGCCGCTCCGCCCCCCACTTTGCTCAGCTCCTTCATTTCCTCTCCCATCAACAACTCTCTCTGTTTACACCTGAAATGGAATCGAACTAATATCCCGGCGGGAAGGTTTGCCGTTAGAAGGGGAGAGTGGTGGTATAAATGAGAGTTGAGGGGACATGGAAACAAGAACGCCGTTACAGATAGTTGAGTGGTTGTTGGGACAGACGTTGCTAAGACCTGAAAAAGTCAAGAAGCAAAAGGTTGAGCCTGCTGGGACTCATGTTCTGAGCTGTCTCCGCTTCAAAGCAGTAAGCATTGGACGAAAGGCAGATGAGCTTAGGGCAGGGATCGATGGCTAAAATTATGATATTTTAGACATCAGTGAGACGCAGTTGCAGGGTGGGTAGGAGCGTCAGCTCAACATTCCCGGTTTCGGTTGTATTAGTCGTGATGAAGCGGGAAGTATTCAAAGTTGAGGGGCGCCTTTACTGGTCACATGGGATTCATTGACAAACGCAAGGAAAGAGGGGTTCCTGTGCCTTTTTGATAGGGACGTTAATCTACAGGGAATGTAGGGAGATGATATTTGTGCAGTCAGAAGTGTTTTACTCAATTGGTATATCACAACATTGTGGGCCGAAGGGTCTGTTCTGTTCAGTGATTTACGTTCACTGCTCTGCAAGAGGGGCAAAGATATAGATTTAAGCTCATCGTGTGGACAAAGAAGGGGGTGGGGTGGATCAAGGACTTTGACGATAGATTGCGAAACACAGAGAACAACCACTTCACAAACAGCATAGGCAGTGAGGGAGACACACAGCTGTCACTGTGACACCTACACACCCCTCACCATAACATGGAGACAACCCCGACCGTACGCTAAGCGACCCCATACGGTGACACCCACACTCATCTCGCCGTGACCCTCTGCGTAAGTGTTGGAACTGGAAATGGATGAACTCGGGATCATTCGGGAAGCTGAGGAGGTGATAGGGAAGACATGTAGCGAGGTTTTTACACCGACGGTGTGGGATACAGGAAACTGTGTGACAGACAGGAAGGTGAAAGGGGTTCAACAGCCAGAAGTGTGCAGTGACCCCTTGTGGCCAATCCGCTCAATAACAGATAAGCAACTTTGGATACTTCTGAGTGGGAGGAGCGAGGTGCAAATGACCAACCAGGGGAAAGTCTCACCGGTGAGGTCTCTGGAACTATGGTTCCCTGGCTCTGCAGGGAATAAGGGGTTAAATCTGTCGAGCTGTATTGACAGGGTTGTCTTTGTTAGGGGAACAGAAAAAAGGTCCTGTGGACGAGAACGAGATTCCTCGATGGTATGCGGTCATTATCATGACTAGTATATAGGAGGAAAAAGGGAGTCTGTTCTCCAAACTTATGTACGCGCAGGTGTGGTCAAAATTATAAAGAACATTCAGTTTAAAACTTTGCTAAAGAGTTAGGGTTGAAACGCTCATAACATGTATAAAATATAAAGATAGCAAGCATATGTAGGATATCAGTCAGTACAGTCACGCATTATGTACACAGACACATACGCATTGATGCAACTTGAGGCCCCCCGGGCATTGTGAATGCCACAGTCATCTGCAATTGTTCTCAATACAAATTGTATTCTGCCGAGCGAACACTGGAGGGCAGCACAGACCCCTGCCTGCAGACCGCGCCGCTCCGCCCCCACCTCGCTCAGCCCCTTCATTTCCTCTCCCATCAACAACTCTCTCAGTTTACACCTGAAATGGAATCGAACTAATATCCCAGCGGGAAGGTTTGCCGTTAGAAGGGGAGAGTGGTGGTATAAATTAGAGTTGCGGGGACATGGAAACAAGAACGCCGTTACAGATAGTTGAGCGGTTGTTGGGACAGACGTTGCTAAGACCTGAAAAAGTCAAGAAGCAAAAGGTAGAGCTGCTGGGACTCATGTTCTGAGTTCCGTACGTTCCAATGCGGGAAGTATTATACGAAAGGCAGATGAGCTCAGGGCAGGGATCGATGGCTAAAATTATGATATTTCAGAAATCAGTGAGACGCAGTTGCAGGGCGGGTAGGAGCGTCAGCTCAACATTCCCGGTTTCGGTTGTATTAGTCGTGATGAAGCGGGAAGTATTCAAAGTTGAGGGGCGCCTTTACTGGTCACATGGGATTCATTGACAAACGCAGGGAAAGAGGGTTTCCTGTGCCTTTTTGATAGGGACGTTAATCTACAGGGAATGTAGGGAGATGATATTTGTGCAGTCAGAAGTGATTTGCTCAATTGGTATATCTCACATTGTGGGCCGAAGGGTCTGTTCTGTTCAGTGATTTACGTTCACTGCTCTGCAAGAGGGGCAAAGATATAGATTTAAGCTCATCGTGTGGACAAAGAAGGGGGTGGGGTGGATCAAGGACTTTGACGAAAGATTGCGAAACACAGAGTACAACCAGTTCACAGACAGCATAGGCAGTGAGCGAGCCACACAGCTGTCACTGTGACACCTACACACCCCTCACCATGGCATGGACTCAACCCCGACCGGACGCTAAATGAACCCATACTGTGACACCCACACGCATCTCACCGTGACCCTCTGCGTAAGTGTTGGAACTGGAAATGGATGAACTCGGGATCATTCGGGAAGCTGAGGATGTGATAGGGAAGACATGTAGTGAGGTATTTACACCGACGGTGTGGGATACAGGACACTGTGTGACAGACAGGAAGGTGAAAGGGGTTAAACAGCCAGAAGTGTGCAGAGACCCCTTGTGGCCAACCCGCTCAATAACAGATAAGCCGCTTTGGATACTTCTGGGTGGGAGGAGAGAGGGCCAAATGACCAAGCAGGGGAAAGTCTCACCGGTCAGGTCTCTGGCACTGACTATGGCCCAACAGGGAATAAGGGGTTAAATCTGTCGAGCTGTATTGACAGGGTTGTCTTTGTTAGGGGAACAGAAAAAAGGTCCTGTGGACGAGAACGAGATTCCTCGATGGTATGCGGTCATTATCATGACTAGTATATACGAGGAAAAAGGGAGTCTGTTCTCCAAACTTATGTACGCGCAGGTGTGGTCAAAATTATAAAAAAACATTCAGTTTAAAACTTGGCTAAAGAGTTAGATAGATAGATAGATAGATACTTTATTCATCCCCATGGGGAAATTCAACTTTTTTTCCAATGTCCCATACACTTGTTGTAGCAAAGCTAATTACATACAATACTTAACTCAGTAAAAAATATGATATGCATCTAAATCACTATCTCAAAAAGCATTAATAATAGCTTTTAAAAAGTTCTTAAGTCCTGGCGGTAGAATTGTAAAGCCTAATGGCATTGGGGAGTATTGACCTCTTCATCCTGTCTGAGGAGCATTGCATCGATAGTAACCTGTCGCTGAAACTGCTTCTCTGTCTCTGGATGGTGCTATGTAGAGGATGTTCAGAGTTATCCATAATTGACCGTAGCCTACTCAGCGCCCTTCGCTCAGCTACCGATGTTAAACTCTCGAGTACTTTGCCCACGACAGAGCCCGCCTTCCTTACCAGCTTATTAAGACGTGAGGCGTCCCTCTTCTTAATGCTTCCTCCCCAACACGCCACCACAAAGAAGAGGGCGCTCTCCACAACTGACCTATAGAACCTCTTCAGCATCTCACTACAGACATTGAATGACGCCAACCTTCTAAGGAAGTACAGTCGACTCTGTGCCTTCCTGCACAAGGCATCTGTGTTGGCAGTCCAGTCTAGCTTCTCGTCTAACTGTACTCCCAGATACTTGTAGGTCTTAACCTGCTCCACACATTCTCCATTAATGATCACTGGCTCCATATGAGGCCTAGATCTCCTAAAGTCCACCACCATCTCCTTGGTCTTGGTGATATTGAGACGCAGGTAGTTTGATTTGCACCATCTCACAAAGTCCTGTATCAGTTTCCTATACTCCTCCTCCTGTCCATTCCTGACAAACCCCACTATGGCCGTGTCATCAGCGAACTTCTGCACATGGCAGGACTCCGAGTTATATTGGAAGTCTGATGTGTACAGGGTGAACAGGACCGGAGAGAGTACGGTTCCCTGCGGCGCCCCTGTGCTGCTGACCACCGTGTCAGACCTACAGTCTCCCAACCGCACATACTGAGGTCTATCTGTCAAGTAGTCCACTATCCAATCCACCATGTGAGAGTCTACTCCCATCTCCGTTAGTTTGTGCCTTAAGATCTTGGGCTGGATGGTGTTAAAGGCACTAGAGAAGTCAAAGAATGTAATCCTCACAGCACAACTGACCCCCTCTAGGTGAGAGAGTGATTTGTGCAGCAAATACGTGATAGCATCCTCCACTCCCACCTTCTCCTTATACGCAAACTGAAGAGGATCCTGGGCGTGCCTGGTTTGTGGCCTCAGATTCTGTATTATCAGCCGCTCCATGGTCTTCATAACGTGCGACGTCAAGGCAACAGGTCTGAAGTCATTCAACTCCTTTGGTTGTGGTTTCTTCGGTACCGGGACAATACAGGATGTTTTCCACTGTCTGGGTACTCTTCTCTGCTCCAGGCTCATGTTGAAGATGCGCTGTAGTGGTTCTCCCAGCTCAGTCGCACAGGCCCTCAGTAATCGTGGGGAAACTCCATCCGGTCCAGCCGCCTTGCTGGTACAGATCTTCCTCAGTTGACCTTCCACCTGTGCAGCCGTAATCCTGGGCGTGGGCAAGGTCTCCTGTGAGTGGCTATTTTCCTGTGAGGGAAGTAAGCCTGGTGTGGATTTCTGCGGTGAGGATGAGATTGAGCTGTCGAACCTGTTGAAGATGTTGTTCAGCTGGTTCGCTTTCTCCACATCTCCACTTATGTTCGCCCCCCGCTTTGCACCGCATCCGGTGATGATCTTCATCCCATCCCACACCTCCTTCATGCTTTTTTTCTGCAGCTTTTGTTCTAGCTTCCTCCTATACTGCTCCTTTGCCCCCCTTATCTGTACTCTGAGTTCCTTCTGAACTCTTTTAAGCTCCAACCGATCACCGTCTTTAAAGGCCCTCTTCTTCTGGTTTAGGAGGCCTTTGATGTGACTAGTGATCCAGGGCTTATTATTGGGATAGCAGCGAACAGTTCTAACAGGGACAACGGCATCCACACAAAAGTTAATATAGTCCGTTGTGCATTCAGTGACCTCCTCAACGCCCCCACAGAGCCCCCTTGCAGTACATCCCAGTTAGTAGTACCGAAGCAGTCTCTCAGGGCCTGTTCAGCTTCAGGAGCCAACTTCCTAAAAGAGCGTGTGGTAGTGGGATGCCCCATCACAATTGATTTATATCGGGGCTGTAACAAAACCAGGTTGTGATCAGCTTTCCCCAATGAAGGCAGTGAGGATGCACTATATGCCTCCTCTACGTTTGCATACAGTAGGTCAATAGTCCTATTACCCTGGTGTAGCAATCCACGTACTGGGAGAAAGCAGGTAGTGTCTTGTCCAAAGTCACATGGTTGAAGTCCCCTGTAGTTATCACCAGTGCCTCAGGGTGCTGTGTCTGAAGCCTAGCAACAGCGGAGCTGATGAAGTCACACGCTACCGTTGCGTCGGCACGCGGCTGGACATACACATTCACCACAATGACGCTTGCGAATTCTCGAGGCAGGTAATATGTTAGGGTTGAATCGCACATAACATGTATAAAATATAAAGATAGCAAGCATATGTAGGATATCAGTCAGTACAGTCACGCATTATGTACACACACACATACGCATTGATGCAACTTGAGGCCCCCCGGGCATTGTGAATGCCACAGTCATCTGCAATTGTTCTCAATACAGATTGTATTCTGCCGAGCCAACACTGGGGGGCAGCACAGACCCCTGCCTGCAGACAGCGCCGCTCCGTCCCCACCTCGCTCAGCCCCTTCATTTCCTCTCCCATCAACAACTCTCTCAGTTTACACCTGAAATGGAATCGAACTAATATCCCAGCGGGAAGGTTTGCCGTTAGAAGGGGAGAGTGGTGGTATAAATTAGAGTTGCGGGGACATGTAAACAAGAACGCCGTTACAGATAGTTGAGTGGTTGTTGGGACAGACGTTGCTAAGACCTGAAAAAGTCAGGAAGTAAAAGGTTGAGCCTGCTGGGACTTATGTTCTGAGTTCCGTACGTTCCAATGCAGGAAGTATTGTACGAAAGGCAGATGAGCTCAGGGCAGGGATCGATGGCTAAAATTATGATATTTTAGAAATCAGTGAGACGCAGTTGCAGGGCGGGTAGGAGCGTCAGCTCAACATTCCCGGTTTCGGTTGTATTAGTCGTGGTGAAGCGGGAAGTATTCAAAGTTGAGGGGCGCCTTTACTGGTCACATGGGATTCATTGACAAACGCAGGGAAAGAGGGTTTCCTGTGCCTTTTTGATAGGGACGTTAATCTGCAGGAAATGTAAGGAGATGATGTTTGTGCAGTGAGAAGTGATTTACTCAATCGGTATATCACAACATTGTGGGCCGAAGGGTCTGTTCTGTTCAGTGATTTACGTTCACTGCTCTGCAAGAGGGGCAAAAATATAGATTTAAGCTCATCGTGTGGACAAAGAAGGGGGTGGGGTGGATCAAGGACTTTGACGATAGATTGCGAAACACAGAGTAAAACCACTTCACAGACAGCATAGGCAGTGAGCGAGCCACGCAGCTGTCACTGTGACACCTACACACCCCTCACCATGACATGGACACAACCCCGACCGGACGCTAAGCGACCCCATACTGTGACACACACACGCATCTCACCGTGACCCTCTGCGTAAGTGTTGGAACTGGAAATGGATGAACTCGGGATCATTCGGGAAGCTGAGGAGGTGATAGGGAAGACATGTAGTGAGGTATTTACACCGACGGTGTGGCATACAGGAAACTGTGTGACAGACAGGAAGGTGAAAGGGGTTAAACAGCCAGAAGTGTGCAGAGACCCCTTGTGGCCAACCCGCTCAATAACAGATAAGCCACTTTGGATACTTCTGGGTGGGAGGAGAGAGGGCCAAATGACCAAGCAGGGGAAAGTCTCACCGGTCAGGTCTCTGGCAGTGACTATGGCCCAACAGGGAATAAGGGGATAAATCTGTCGAGCTGTATTGACAGGGTTGTCTTTGCTAGGGGAACAAAAAAAAGGTCCTGTGGACGAGAACGAGATTCCTCGATGGTATGCGGTCATTATCATCGCTAGTATATAGGAGGAAAAAGGGAGTCTGTTATCCAAACTTATGTACGCGCAGGTGTGGTCAAAATTATAAAGAACATTCAGTTTAAAACTTGGCTAAAGAGTTAGGGTTGAAACGCACATAACATGTATAAAATATAAAGATAGCAAGCATATGTAGGATATCAGTCAGTACAGTCACGCATTATGTACACACACACATACGCATTGATGCAACTTGAGGCCCCCCGGGCATTGTGAATTCCACAGTCATCTGCAATTGTTCTCAATACGGATTGTATTCTGCCGAGCGAACACTGGGGGGCAGCACAGAGTCCAGCCTGCAGACAGCGCCTCTCCGTCCCCACCTCGCTCAGCTCCTTCATTTCCTCTCCAATCAACAACTCTCACAGTTTACACCTGAAATGGAATCGAACTAATATCCCAGCGGGAAGGTTTGCCGTTAGAAGGGGAGAGTGGTGGTATAAATTAGAGTTGCGGGGACATGTAAACAAGAACGCCGTTACAGATAGTTGAGTGGTTGTTGGGACAGTCGTTGCTAAGACCTGACAAAGTCAAGAAGCAAAAGGTAGAGCTGCTGGGACTCATATTCTGAGCTGTCTCCGCTTCAAAGCAGTAAGCATTGCACGAAAGGCAGATGAGCTTAGGGCAGGGATCGATGGCTAAAATTATGATATTTTAGACATCAGTGAGACGCAGTTGCAGGGTGGGTAGGAGCGTCAGCTCAACATTCCCGGTTTCGGTTGTATTAGTCTTGATGAAGCGGGAAGTATTCAAAGTTGAGGGGCGCCTTTACTGGTCACATGGGATTCATTGACAAACGCAGGGAAAGAGGGTTTCCTGTGCCTTTTTGATAGGGACGTTAATCTACAGGGAATGTAGGGAGATGATATTTGTGCAGTCAGAAGTGATTTACTCATTTGGTATATCACACATTGTGGGCCGAAGGGTCTGTTCTGTTCAGTGATTTACGTTCACTGCTCTGCAAGAGGGGCAAAGATATAGATTTAAGCTCATCGTCTGGACAATGAAGGGGGTGGGGTGGATCAAGGACTTTGACGATAGATTGCGAAACACAGAGAACAACCACTTCACAGACAGCATAGGCAGTGAGCGAGCCACACAGCTGTCACTGTGACACCTACACACCCCTCACCATGACATGGACTCAACCCCGACCGGACGCTAAGCGACCCCTTACGGTGACACCCACACGCATCTCGCCGTGACCCTCTGCGTAAGTGTTGGAACTGGAAATGGATGAACTCGGGATCATTCGGGAAGCTGAGGAGGTGATAGGGAAGACATGTAGTGAGGTTTTTACACCGACGGTGTGGGATACAGGAAACTGTGTGACAGACAGGAAGGTGAAAGGGGTTAAACAGTCAGAAGTGTGCAGAGACCCCTTGTGGTCATCCCGCTCAATAACAGATAAGCCACTTTGGATACTTCAGGATGGGAGGAGAGGGGGCCAAATGACCAACCAGGGGAAAGTCTCACCGGTCAGGTCTCTGGCACTGACTCTGGTTCTGTGGCCCAACAGGGAATAAGCGGTTAAATCTGTCGAGCTGTATTGACAGGGTTGTCTTTGTTAGGGGAACAGAAAAAAGGTCCTGTGGACGAGAACGAGATTCCTCGATGGTATGCGGTCATTATCATCACTAGTATATAGGAGGAAAAAGGGAGTCTGTTCTCCAAACTTATGTACGCGCAGGTGTGGTCAAAATTATAAAGAATATTCAGTTTAAAACTTGGCTAAAGAGTTAGGGTTGAAACGCACATAACATGTATAAAATATAAAGATAGCAAGCATATGTAGGATATCAGTCAGTACAGTCACGCATTATGTACACACACACATACGCATTGATGCAACTTGAGGCCCCCCGGGCATTGTGAATGCCACAGTCATCTGCAATTGTTCTCAATACAGATTGTATTCTGCCGAGCGAACACTGGGGGGCAGCACAGACCACTGCCTGCAGAAAGCGCCGCTCCGCCCCCACCACGCTCAGCCGCTTCATTTCCTCTCCCATCAACAACTCTCTCAGTTTACACCTGAAATGGAATCGAACTAATATCCCAGCGGGAAGGTTTGCCGTTAGAAGGGGAGAGTGGTGGTATAAATTAGAGTTGCCGGGACATGGAAACAAGAACGCCGTTACAGATAGTTGAGTGGTTGTTGGGACAGACGTTGCTAAGACCTGAAAAAGTCAGGAAGCAAAAGGTTGAGCCTGCTGGGACTCATGTTCTGAGTTCTGTACGTTCCAATGCGGGAAGTATTGTACAAAAGACCGATGAGCTTAGGGCAGGGATCGATGGCTGGAATTATGATATTGTAGACATCAGCGAGCCGTAGTTGCAGGGCTGGAAGGAGCGTCAGCTCAGCATTCCCTGTTTCGGTTGTATTAGTCGTGGTGAAGCGGGAAGTATTCAAAGTTGAGGGGCGCCTTTACTGGTCACATGGGATTCATTGACAAACGCAGGGAAAGAGGGTTTCCTGTGCCTTTTTGATAGGGACGTTAATCTACAGGGAATGTAGGGAGATGATGTTTGTGCAGTCAGAACTGATTTACTCAATTGGTATATCAGAACATTGTGGGCCGAAGGGTCTGTTCTGTTCACTGATTTACGTTCACTGCTCTGCAAGAGGGGCAAAGATATAGATTTAAGCTCATCGTGTGGACAAAGAAGGGGGTGGGTTAATCAAGGACTTTGACGATAGATTGCGAAACACAGAGAACAACCACTTCACAGACAGCGTAGGCAGTGAGCGAGCCACACAGCCGTCACTGTGACACCTACGCACACCTCACCATGAGATGGACTCAACCCCGACAGGACGCTAAACGAACCCATACCGTGACACCCACACGCATCTCGCGTGACACTCTGCGTAAGTGTTGGAACTGGAAATGGATGAACTCGGGATCATTCGGGAAGCTGAGGAGGTGATAGGGAAGACATGTAGTGAGGTATTTACACCGACGGTGTGGGATACAGGAAACTGTGTGGCAGACAGTAAGGTGAAAGTGGTTAAACAGCCAGAAGTGTGCAGAGACCCCTTGTGGCCAACCCGCTCAATAACAGATAAGCCACTTTGGATACTTCTGGGTGGGAGGAGAGAAGGCCAAATGACCAAGCAGGGGAAAGTCTCACCGGTCAGGTCTCTGGCACTGACTATGGCCCAACAGGGAATAAGCGGTTAAATCTGTCGAGCTGTATTGACAGGGTTGTCTTTGTTAGGGGAACAGAAAAAAGGTCCTGTGGACGAGAACGAGATTCCTCGATGGTATGCGGTCATTATCATCACTAGTATATAGGAGGAAAAAGGGAGTCTGTTCTCCAAACTTATGTACGCGCAGGTGTGGTCAAAATTATAAAGAACATTCAGTTTAAACTTGGCTAAAGAGTTAGGGTTGAAACGCACGAAACATGTATAAAATATAAAGATAGCAAGCATATGTAGGATATCAGTCAGTACAGTCACGCATTATGTACACACACACATACGCATTGATGCAACTTGAGGCCCCCCGGGCATTGTGAATGCCACAGTCATCTGCAATTGTTCTCAATACAGATTGTATTCTGCCGAGCGAACACTGGGGGGCAGCACAGACCGCTGCCTGCAGACAGCGCCGCTCCGCCCCCACCTCGCTCAGCCCCTTCATTTCCTCTCCCATCAACAACTCTCTCAGTTTACACCTGAAATGGAATCGAACTCATATCCCAGCGGGAAGGTTTGCCGTTAGAAGGGGAGAGTGGTGGTATAAATTAGAGTTGCGGGGACATGGAAACAAGAACGCCGTTACAGATAGTTGAGCGGTTGTTGGGACAGACGTTGCTAAGACCTGAAAAAGTCAAGAAACAAATGGTTGAGCCTGCTGGGACTTATGTTCTGAGTTCCGTACGTTCCAATGCGGGAAGTATTGTACGAAAGACCGATGAGCTCAGGGCAGGGGTCAATGGCTGGAATTGTGATAGTGTAGACAATAGTGAGACGCCGTTGCAGGGCGGGCAGGAGCGTCAGCTCAACATTCCCGGTTTCGGTTGTATTAGTCGTGGTGAAGCGGGAAGTATTCAAAGTTGAGGGGCGCCTTTACTGGTCACATGGGATTCATTGACAAACGCAGGGAAAGAGGGGTTCCTGTGCCTTTTTGACAGGGACGTTAATCTACAGGGAATGTAGGGAGATGATATTTGTGCAGTCAGAAGTGATTTACTCAATCGGTATATCACACATTGTGGGCCGAAGGGTCTGTTCCGTTCAGTGATTTACGTTCACTGCTCTGCAAGAGGAGCAAAGATATAGATTTAAGCTCATCGTGTGGACAAAGAAGGGGGTGGGGTGGATTAAGGACTTTGACGATAGATTGCGAAACACAGAGAACAACCACTTCACAGACAGCATAGGCAGTGAGCGAGCCACACAGCTGTCACTGTGACACCTACACACCCCTCACCATCACATGGACACAACCCCGACCGGTCGCTAAGCGACCCCATACTGTGACACCCACATGCATCTCACCGTGACCCTCTGCGTAAGTGTTGGAACTGGAAATGGATGAACTCGGGATCATTCGGGAAGCTGAGGATGTGATAGGGAAGACATGTAGTGAGGTATTTACACCGAAGGTGTGGGATACAGGACACTGTGTGACAGACAGGAAGGTGAAAGGGGTTAAACAGCCAGAAGTGTGCAGAGACCCCTTGTGGCCAACCCGCTCAATAACAGATAAGCCACTTTGGATACTTCTGGGTGGGAGGAGAGAGGGCCAAATGACCAAGCAGGGGAAAGTCTCACCGGTCAGGTCTCTGACACGGACTGTGGTTCTGTGGCCCAACAGGGAATAAGCGGTTAAATCTGTCGAGCTGTATTGACAGGGTTGTCTTTGTTAGGGGAACAGAAAAAAGGTCCTGTGGACGAGAACGAGATTCCTCGATGGTATGCGGTCATTATCATGACTAGTATATAGGAGGAAAAAGGGAGTCTGTTCTCCAAACTTATGTACGCGCAGGTGTGGTCAAAATTATAAAGAACATTCAGTTTAAACTTGGCTAAAGAGTTAGGGTTGAAACGCACATAACATGTATAAAATATAAAGATAGCAAGCATATGTAGGATATCAGTCAGTACAGTCACGCATTATGTACACACACACATACGCATTGATGCAACTTGAGGCCCCCCGGGCATTGTGAATGCCACAGTCATCTGCAATTGTTCTCAATACAGATTGTATTCTGCCGAGCGAACACTGGGGGGCAGCACAGACCCCTGCCGGCAGACAGCGCTGCTCCGCCCCCACCTCGCTCAGCCCCTTCATTTCCTCTCCCATCAACAACTCTTTCAGTTTACACCTGAAATGGAATCGAACTAATATCCCAGCGGGAAGGTTTGCCGTTAGAAGGGGAGAGTGGTGGTATAAATTAGAGTTGCGGGGACATGGAAACAAGAACGCCGTTACAGATAGTTGAGCGGTTGTTGGGACAGACGTTGCTAAGACCTGAAAAAGTCAAGAAGCAAAAGCTTGAGCCTGCTGGGACTCATGTTCTGAGTTCCGTACGTTCCAATGCGGGAAGCATTGTACGAAAGGCAGATGAGCTCAGGGCAGGGATCGATGGCTGGAATTATGATATTGTAGACATCAGCGAGACGTGGTTGTAGGGCGGGCAGGAGCGTCAGCTCAGCATTCCCTGTTTCGGTTGTATTAGTCGTGGTGAAGCGGGAAGTATTCAAAGTTGAGGGGCGCCTTTACTGGTCACATGGGATTCATTGACAAACGCAGGGAAAGAGGGTTTCCTGTGCCTTTTTGATAGGGACGTTAATCTACAGGGAATGTAGGGAGATGATGTTTGTGCAGTCAGAACTGATTTACTCAATTGGTATATCAGAACATTGTGGGCCGAAGGGTCTGTTCTGTTCACTGATTTACGTTCACTGCTCTGCAAGAGGGGCAAAGATATAGATTTAAGCTCATCGTGTGGACAAAGAAGGGGGTGGGTTAATCAAGGACTTTGACGATAGATTGCGAAACACAGAGAACAACCACTTCACAGACAGCGTAGGCAGTGAGCGAGCCACACAGCCGTCACTGTGACACCTACGCACACCTCACCATGAGATGGACTCAACCCCGACAGGACGCTAAACGAACCCATACCGTGACACCCACACGCATCTCGCGTGACACTCTGCGTAAGTGTTGGAACTGGAAATGGATGAACTCGGGATCATTCGGGAAGCTGAGGAGGTGATAGGGAAGACATGTAGTGAGGTATTTACACCGACGGTGTGGGATACAGGAAACTGTGTGGCAGACAGTAAGGTGAAAGTGGTTAAACAGCCAGAAGTGTGCAGAGACCCCTTGTGGCCAACCCGCTCAATAACAGATAAGCCACTTTGGATACTTCTGGGTGGGAGGAGAGAAGGCCAAATGACCAAGCAGGGGAAAGTCTCACCGGTCAGGTCTCTGGCACTGACTATGGCCCAACAGGGAATAAGCGGTTAAATCTGTCGAGCTGTATTGACAGGGTTGTCTTTGTTAGGGGAACAGAAAAAAGGTCCTGTGGACGAGAACGAGATTCCTCGATGGTATGCGGTCATTATCATCACTAGTATATAGGAGGAAAAAGGGAGTCTGTTCTCCAAACTTATGTACGCGCAGGTGTGGTCAAAATTATAAAGAACATTCAGTTTAAACTTGGCTAAAGAGTTAGGGTTGAAACGCACGAAACATGTATAAAATATAAAGATAGCAAGCATATGTAGGATATCAGTCAGTACAGTCACGCATTATGTACACACACACATACGCATTGATGCAACTTGAGGCCCCCCGGGCATTGTGAATGCCACAGTCATCTGCAATTGTTCTCAATACAGATTGTATTCTGCCGAGCGAACACTGGGGGGCAGCACAGACCGCTGCCTGCAGACAGCGCCGCTCCGCCCCCACCTCGCTCAGCCCCTTCATTTCCTCTCCCATCAACAACTCTCTCAGTTTACACCTGAAATGGAATCGAACTCATATCCCAGCGGGAAGGTTTGCCGTTAGAAGGGGAGAGTGGTGGTATAAATTAGAGTTGCGGGGACATGGAAACAAGAACGCCGTTACAGATAGTTGAGCGGTTGTTGGGACAGACGTTGCTAAGACCTGAAAAAGTCAAGAAACAAATGGTTGAGCCTGCTGGGACTTATGTTCTGAGTTCCGTACGTTCCAATGCGGGAAGTATTGTACGAAAGACCGATGAGCTCAGGGCAGGGGTCAATGGCTGGAATTGTGATAGTGTAGACAATAGTGAGACGCCGTTGCAGGGCGGGCAGGAGCGTCAGCTCAACATTCCCGGTTTCGGTTGTATTAGTCGTGGTGAAGCGGGAAGTATTCAAAGTTGAGGGGCGCCTTTACTGGTCACATGGGATTCATTGACAAACGCAGGGAAAGAGGGGTTCCTGTGCCTTTTTGACAGGGACGTTAATCTACAGGGAATGTAGGGAGATGATATTTGTGCAGTCAGAAGTGATTTACTCAATCGGTATATCACACATTGTGGGCCGAAGGGTCTGTTCCGTTCAGTGATTTACGTTCACTGCTCTGCAAGAGGAGCAAAGATATAGATTTAAGCTCATCGTGTGGACAAAGAAGGGGGTGGGGTGGATTAAGGACTTTGACGATAGATTGCGAAACACAGAGAACAACCACTTCACAGACAGCATAGGCAGTGAGCGAGCCACACAGCTGTCACTGTGACACCTACACACCCCTCACCATCACATGGACACAACCCCGACCGGTCGCTAAGCGACCCCATACTGTGACACCCACATGCATCTCACCGTGACCCTCTGCGTAAGTGTTGGAACTGGAAATGGATGAACTCGGGATCATTCGGGAAGCTGAGGATGTGATAGGGAAGACATGTAGTGAGGTATTTACACCGAAGGTGTGGGATACAGGACACTGTGTGACAGACAGGAAGGTGAAAGGGGTTAAACAGCCAGAAGTGTGCAGAGACCCCTTGTGGCCAACCCGCTCAATAACAGATAAGCCACTTTGGATACTTCTGGGTGGGAGGAGAGAGGGCCAAATGACCAAGCAGGGGAAAGTCTCACCGGTCAGGTCTCTGACACGGACTGTGGTTCTGTGGCCCAACAGGGAATAAGCGGTTAAATCTGTCGAGCTGTATTGACAGGGTTGTCTTTGTTAGGGGAACAGAAAAAAGGTCCTGTGGACGAGAACGAGATTCCTCGATGGTATGCGGTCATTATCATGACTAGTATATAGGAGGAAAAAGGGAGTCTGTTCTCCAAACTTATGTACGCGCAGGTGTGGTCAAAATTATAAAGAACATTCAGTTTAAACTTGGCTAAAGAGTTAGGGTTGAAACGCACATAACATGTATAAAATATAAAGATAGCAAGCATATGTAGGATATCAGTCAGTACAGTCACGCATTATGTACACACACACATACGCATTGATGCAACTTGAGGCCCCCCGGGCATTGTGAATGCCACAGTCATCTGCAATTGTTCTCAATACAGATTGTATTCTGCCGAGCGAACACTGGGGGGCAGCACAGACCCCTGCCGGCAGACAGCGCTGCTCCGCCCCCACCTCGCTCAGCCCCTTCATTTCCTCTCCCATCAACAACTCTTTCAGTTTACACCTGAAATGGAATCGAACTAATATCCCAGCGGGAAGGTTTGCCGTTAGAAGGGGAGAGTGGTGGTATAAATTAGAGTTGCGGGGACATGGAAACAAGAACGCCGTTACAGATAGTTGAGCGGTTGTTGGGACAGACGTTGCTAAGACCTGAAAAAGTCAAGAAGCAAAAGCTTGAGCCTGCTGGGACTCATGTTCTGAGTTCCGTACGTTCCAATGCGGGAAGCATTGTACGAAAGGCAGATGAGCTCAGGGCAGGGATCGATGGCTGGAATTATGATATTGTAGACATCAGCGAGACGTGGTTGTAGGGCGGGCAGGAGCGTCAGCTCAGCATTCCCGGTTTCGGTTGTATTAGTCGTGGTGAAGCGGGAAGTATTCAAAGTTGAGCTGCGCCTTTACTGGTCACATGGGATTCATTGACAAACGCAGGGAAAGAGGGTTTCCTGTGCCTTTTTGATAGGGACGTTAATCTACAGGGAATGTAGGGAGATGATATTTGTGCAGTCAGAAGTGATTTACTCAATTGGTATATCACACATTGTGGGCCGAAGGGTCTGTTCTGTTCAGTGATTTACGTTCACTGCTCTGCAAGAGGGGCAAAGATATAGATTTAAGCTCATCGTGTGGACAAAGAAGGGGGTGGGGTGGATCAAGGACTTTGACGATTGATTGCGAAACACAGAGTACAACCACTTCACAGACAGCATAGGCAGTGAGCGAGCCACACAGCTGTCACTGTGACACCTACACACCCCTCACCATGACATGGACACAACCCCGACCGGACGCTAAGCGACCCCATACTGTGACACCCACACGCATCTCACCGTGACCCTCTGCGTAAGTGTTGGAACTGGAAATGGATGAACTCGGGATCATTCGGGAAGCTGAGGAGGTGATAGGGAAGACATGTAGTGAGGTAGTTACAACGACGGTGTGGCATACAGGAAACTGTGTGACAGACAGGAAGGTGAAAGGGGTTAAACAGCCAGAAATGTGCAGAGACCCCTTGTGGCCAGCCCGCTCAATAACAGATAAGCCACTTTGGATACTTCTGGGTGGGAGGAGAGAGGGCCAAATGACCAAGCAGGGGAAAGTCTCACCGGTCAGGTCTCTGGCACTGACTATGGCCCAACAGGGAATAAGGGGTTAAATCTGTCGAGCTGTATTGACAGGGTTGTCTTTGTTAGGGGGAACAGAAAAAAGGTCCTGTGGACGAGAACGAGATTCCTCGATGGTATGCGGTCATTATCATCACTAGTATATAGGAGGAAAAAGGGAGTCTGTTCTCCAAACTTATGAACGCGCAGGTGTGGTCAAAATTATAAAGAACATTCAGTTTAAAACTTGGCTAAAGAATTAGGGTTGAAACGCACATAATATGTATAAAATATAAAGATAGCAAGCATATGTAGGATATCAGTCAGTACAGTCACGCATTATGTACACACACACATACGCATTGATGCAACTTGAGGCCCCCCGGGCATTGTCAATCCCACAGTCATCTGCAATTGTTCTCAATACAGATTGTATTCTGCCGAGCGAACACTGGGGGGCAGCACAGACCCCTGCCTGCAGACAGCGCCGCTCCGCCCCCACCTCGCTCAGCCCCTTCATTTCCTCTCCCATCAACAACTCTCTCAGTTTACACCTGAAATGGAATCGAACTAATATCCCAGCGGGAAGGTTTGCCGTTAGAAGGGGAGAGTGGTGGTATAAATTAGAGTTGCGGGGACATGGAAACAAGAACACCGTTACAGATAGTTGAGTAGTGGTTGGGACAGACGTTGCTAAGACCTGAAAAAGTCAAGAAACAAAAGGTAGAACTGCTGGGACTCATGCTCTGAGCTGTCTCCGCTTCAAAGCAGTAAGCATTGGACGAAAGGCAGATGAGCTTAGGGCAGGGATCGATGGCTAAAATTATGATATTTTAGACATCAGTGAGACGCAGTTGCAGGGTGGGTAGGAGCGTCAGCTCAACATTCCCGGTTTCGGTTGTATTAGTCGTGATGAAGCGGGAAGTATTCAAAGTTGAGGGGCGCCTTTACTGGTCACATGGGATTCATTGACAAACGCAGGGAAAGAGGGTTTCCTGTGCCTTTTTGATAGGGACGTTAATCGACAGGAAATGTAGGGAGATGATATATGTGCAGTCAGAAGTGTTTTACTCAATTGGTATATCACACACTGTGGGCCGAAGGGTCAGTACTTTTCAGTGATTTACGTTCACTGCTCTGCAAGTGAGGCAAAGATATAGATTTAAGCTCATCGTGTGGACAAAGAAGGGGGTGGGATAGATCAAGGAATTTGACGATAGATTGGGAAACACAGAGAACAGCCACTTCACAGACAGCATAGGCAGTGAGTGAGCCACACAGCTGTCACTGTGACACCTACACACCCCTCACCATGACATGGAAACTACCCCGACCGGACGCTAAGCGACCCCATACGGTGACACCCACACGCATCTCGCCGTGACCCTCTGCGTAAGTGTTGGAACTGGAAATGGATGAACTCGGGATCATTCGGGAAGCTGAGGAGGTGATAGGGAAGACATGTAGTGAGGTTTTTACACCGACGGTGTGGGATACAGGAAACTGTGTGACAGACAGGAAGGTGAAAGGGGTTAAACAGCCAGAAGTGTGCAGAGACCCCTTGTGGCCAACCCGCTCAATAACAGATAAGCCACTTTGGATACTTCTGGGTAGGAGGACAGAGGTCCAAATGACCAAGCAGAGGAAAGTCTCACCGGTCAGGTCTCTGGAACTATGGTTCCATGGCTCTGCAGGGAATAAGGGGTTAAATCTGTCGAGCTGTATTGACAGGGTTGTCTTTGTTAGGGGAACAGAAAAAAGGTCCTGTGGACGAGAACGAGATTCCTCGATGGTATGCGGTCATTATCATGACTAGTATATAGGAGGAAAAAGGGAGTCTGTTCTCCAAACTTATGTACGCGCAGGTGTGGTCAAAATTATAAAGAACATTCAGTTTAAAACTTGGCTAAAGAGTTGGGATGAAACGCACATAACATGTATAAAATATAAAGATAGCAAGCATATGTAGGATATCAGTCAGTACAGTCACGCATTATGTACACACACACATACGCATTGATGCAACTTGAGGCCCCCCGGGCATTGTGAATGCCACAGTCATCTGCAATTGTTCTCAATACAGATTGTATTCTGCCGAGCAAACACTGGGGGGCAGCACAGACCCCTGCCTGCAGACAGCGCCGCTCCGCCCCCACCTCGCTCAGCCCCTTCATTTCCTCTCCCATCAACAACTCTCTCAGTTTACACCTGAAATGGAATCGATCTAATATCCCAGCGGGAAGGTTTGCCGTTAGAAGGGGAGAGTGGTGGTATAAATTAGAGTTGCCGGGACATGGAAACAAGAACGCCATTACAGATAGTTGAGTGGTTGTTGGGACAGACATTGCTAAGACCTGAAAAAGTCAAGAAGCAAAAGGTTGAGCCTGCTGGGACTCATGTTCTGAGTTCCGTGCGTTCCAATGCAGGAAGTATTGTACGAAAGACCGATGAGCTCAGGGCAGTGATCAACGGCTGGAATTGTGATACTGTAGACATTACAGAGACGCCGTTGCAGGGCGGGCAGGAGAGTCAGCTCAACATTCCCGGTTACGGTTGTATTAGTCGTGAAGAAGCGGGAAGTATTCAAAGTTGAGGGGCGGCTTTTCTAGTCACATGGGATTCATTGAAAAACGCAGCGAAAGAGGGGTTCCTGTGACTTTTTGATAGGGACGTTAATCTACAGTGAATGTTGGGAGATGATATTTGTGCAGTCAGAAGTGATTTACTCAATTGGTATATCACAACATGGTGGGCCGAAGGGTCTGTTCTGTTCGGTGATTTAAGTTCACTGCTCTGCAGGAGGGGCAAAGATATAGATTTAAGCTCATCGTGTGGGCAAAGAAGGGGGTGGGTTGGATCAAGGACTTTGACGATACATTGCGAAACACAGAGAACAACCACTTCACAGACAGCATAGGCAGTGAGCGAGCCACACAGCTGGCACTGTGACACCTACACACCCCTCACCATGACATGGACACAACCCCGACCGGACGCTAAGCGACCCCATACGGTGACACCCACACGCATCTCGCCGTGACCCTCTGCGTAAGTGTTGGAACTGGAAATGGATGAACTCGGTATCATTCGGGAAGCTGAGGAGGTGATAGGGAAGACATGTAGTGAGGTATTTACACCGACGGTGTGGGATACAGGAAACTGTGTGAAAGACAGGAAGGTGAAAGGGGTTAAACAGCCAGAAGTGTGCAGAGACCCCTTGTGGCCAACCCGCTCAATAACAGATAAGCCACTTTGGATACTTCTGCATGGCAGGAGAGAGGTGCAAATGACCAAGCAGGGGAAAGTCTCACCGGTCAGGTCTCTGGAACTATGGGTCCATGGCTCTGCATGGAATAAGGGGTTAAATCTGTCGAACTGTATTGACAGTGTTCTCTTTGTTAGGGGAACAGAAAAAAGGTCCTGTGGACGAGAACGAGATTCCTCGATGGTATGTGGTCATTATCATGACTAGTATATAGGAGGAAAAAGGGAGTCTGTTCTCCAAACTTATGTACGCGCAGGTGTGGTCAAAATTATAAAGAACATTCAGTTTAAAACTTGGCTAAAGAGTTAGGGTTGAAACGCACATAACATGTATAAAATATAAAGATAGCAAGCATATGTAGGATATCAGTCAGTACAGTCACGCATTATGTACACACACACATTCGCATTGATGCAACTTGAGGCCGCCCGGGCATTGTGAATGCCACAGTCATCTGCAATTGTTCTCAATACAGATTGTATTCTGCCGAGCGAACACTGGGGGGCAGCACAGACCCCTGCCTGCAGACAGAGCCGCTCCGCCCCCAGCTCCCTCAGCCCTTTCATTTCCTCTCCCATCAACAAGTCTCTCAGTTTTCACCTGAAATGGAATCGAACTAATATCCCGGCGGGAAGGTTTGCCGTTAGAAGGGGAGAGTGGTGGTATAAATGAGAGTTGAGGGGACATGGAAACAAGAACGCCGTTACAGATAGTTGAGTGGTTGTTGGGACAGACGTTGCTAAGACCTGAAAAAGTCAAGAAGCAAAAGGTAGAGCCTGCTGGGACTCATGTTCTGAGCTGTCTCCGCTTCAAAGCAGTAAGCATTGGACGAAAGGCAGATGAGCTTAGGGCAGGGATCGATGGCGAAAATTATGATATTTTAGACATCAGTGAGACGTAGTTGCAGGGTTGTAGGAGCGTCAGCTCAACATTCCCGGTTTCGGTTGTATTAGTCGTGATGAAGAGGGAAGTATTCAAAGTTGAGGGGCGCCTTTACTGGTCACATGGGATTCATTGACAAACGCAGGGAAAGAGGGTTTCCTGTGCCTTTTTGATAGGGACGTTAATCTACAGGGAATGTTGGGAGATGATATTTGTGCAGTCAGAAGTGATTTACTCAATTGGTATATCACACATTGTGGGCCGAAGGGTCGGTTCTGTTCAGTGATTTACGTTCACTGCTCTGCAAGAGGGGCAAAAATATAGATTTAAGCTAATCGTGTGGACAAAGAAGGGGGTGGGGTGGATCAAGGACTTTGACGATAGATTGCGAAACACAGAGTACAACCAGTTCACAGACAGCATAGGCAGTGAGTGAGCCACACAGCTGTCACTGTGACACCTACACACCCCTCACCATGACATGGACTCAACCCCGACCGGACGTTAAACGAACCCATACCGTGACACCCACACGCATCTCGAGTGACACTCTGCGTAAGTGTTGGAACTGGAAATGGATGAACTCGGGATCATTCGGGAAGCTGAGGAGGTGTTAGGGAAGACATGTAGTGAGGTATTTACACCGACGGTGTGGGATACAGGAAACTGTGTGACAGACAGGAAGGTGAAAGGGGTTAAACAGCCAGAAGTGTGCAGAGACCCCTGGTGGCCAACCCGCTCAATAACAGATAAGCCACTTTGGATACTTCAGGATGGGAGGAGAGAGGGCCAAATGACCAAGCAGGGGAAAGTCTCACCGGTCAGGTCTCTGCCACTGAATCTGGTTCTGTGGCCCAACAGGGAATAAGCGGTTAAATCTGTCGAGCTGTATTGACAGGGTTGTCTTTGTTAGGGGAACAGAAAAAAGGTCCTGTGGACGAGAACGAGATTCCTCGATGGTATGCGGTCATTATCATCACTAGTATATAGGAGGAAAAAGGGAGTCTGTTCTCCAAACTTATTTACGCGCAGGTGTGGTCAAAATATAACCAACATTCAGTTTAAAACTTGGCTAAAGAGTTAGGGTTGAAACGCACATAATATGTATAAAATATAAAGATAGCAAGCATATGTAGGATATCAGTCAGTACAGTCACGCATTATGTACACACACACATACGCATTGATGCAACTTGAGGCCCCCCGGGCATTGTGAATGCCACAGTCATCTGCAATTGTTCTCAATACAGATTGTATTCTGCCGAGCGAACACTGGGGGGCAGCACAGACCCCTGCCTGCAGACAGCGCCTCTCCGCCCCCACCTCGCTCAGCCCCTTCATTTCCTCTCCAATCAACAACTCTCTCAGTTTACACCTGAAACAGAATCGAACTAATATCCCAGCGGGAAGGTTTGCAGTTAGAAGGGGAGAGTGTTGGTATAAACTAAAGTTGCGGGGACATGTAAACAAGAACGCCATTACAGATAGTTGAGTGGTTGTTGGGACAGACGTTGCTAAGACCTGAAAAAGTCAAGAAGCAAAAGGTTGAGTCTGCTGGGACTCATGTTCTGAGTTCCGTACGTTCCAATGCAGGAAGTATTGTACGAAAGGCAGATGAGCTCAGGGCAGGGATCGATGGCTGGAATTATGATATTGTAGACATCAGCGAGACGTCGTTGTAGGGCGGGCAGGAGCGTCAGCTCAGCATTCCCTGTTTCGGTTGTATTATTCGTGATGAAGCGGGAAGTATTCAAAGTTGAGGGGCGCCTTTACTGGTCACATGGGATTCATTGACAAACGCAGGGAAAGAGGGGTTCCTGTGCCTTTTTGACAAGGACGTTAATCTACAGGGAATGTAGGGAGATAGTTGTTGTGCAGGCAGAAGTGATTTACTCAATTGGTATATCACAACATTGTGGGCCGAAGGGTCTGTTCTGTTCAGTGATTTACGTTCACTGCTCTGCAAGAGGGGCAAAGATATAGATTTAAGCTCATCGTGTGGACAAAGAAGGGGGTGGGGTGGATCAAGGACTTTGACGATAGATTGCGAAACACAGAGAACAACCACTTCACAGACAGCATAGGCAGTGAGCGAGCCACATAGCTGGCACTGTGACACCTACACACCCCTCACCATGACATGGACACAACCCCGACCGGACGCTAAGCGACCCCATACGGTGACACCCACACGCATCTCGCCGTGACCCTCTGCGTAAGTGTTGGAACTGGAAATGGATGAACTCGGGATCATTCGGGAAGCTGAGGAGGTGATAGGGAAGACATGTAGTGAGGGATTTACACCGACGGTGTGGGATACAGGAAACTGTGTGACAGACAGGAAGGTGAAAGTGGTTAAACAGCCAGAAGTGTGCAGAGACCCCTTGTGGACAACCCGCTCAATAACAGATAAGCCACTTTGGATACTTCTGGGTGGGAGGAGAGAGGGCCAAATGACCAACAGGGGAAAGTCTCACCGGTCAGGTCTCTGGCACTGACTATGGCCCAACAGGGAATAAGAGGTTAAATCTGTAGAGCTGTATTGACAGGGTTGTCTTTGTTAGGGGAACAGAAAAAAGGTCCTGTGGACGAGAACGAGATTCCTCGATGGTATGCGGTCATTATCATGACTAGTATATAGGAGGAAAAAGGGAGTCTGTTCTCCAAACTTATGTACGCGCAGGTGTGGTCAAAATTATAAAGAACATTCAGTTTAAAACTTGGCTAAAGAGTTGGGATGAAACGCACATAACATGTATAAAATATAAAGATAGCAAGCATATGTAGGATATCAGTCAGTACAGTCACGCATTATGTACACACACACATACGCATTGATGCAACTTGAGGCCCCCCGGGCATTGTGAATGCCACAGTCATCTGCAATTGTTCTCAATACAGATTGTATTCTGCCGAGCAAACACTGGGGGGCAGCACAGACCCCTGCCTGCAGACAGCGCCGCTCCGCCCCCACCTCGCTCAGCCCCTTCATTTCCTCTCCCATCAACAACTCTCTCAGTTTACACCTGAAATGGAATCGAACTAATATCCCAGCGGGAAGGTTTGCCGTTAGAAGGGGAGAGTGGTGGTATAATTTAGAGTTGCGGGGACATGGAAACAAGAACGCCGTTACAGATAGTTGAGCGGTTGTTGGGACAGATGTTGCTAAGACCTGACAAAGTCAAGAAGCAAAAGGTAGAGCTGCTGGGACTCATGTTCTGAGCTGTCTCCGCTTCAAAGCAGTAAGCATTGGACGAAAGGTAGATGAGCTTAGGGCAGGGATCGATGGCTAAAATTATGATATTTTAGACATCAGTGAGACGCAGTTGCAGGGTGGGTAGGAGCGTCAGCTCAACATTCCCGGTTTCGGTTGTATTAGTCGTGATGAAGCGGGAAGTATTCAAAGTTGAGGGGCGCCTTTACTGGTCACATGGGATTCATTGACAAAAGCTGGGAAAGAGGGTTTCCTGTGCCTTTTTTATAGGGACGTTAATCTACAGGGAATGTAGGGAGATGATGTTTGTGCAGTCAGAAGTGATTTACTCAATTGGTATATCACAACATTGTGGGCCGAAGGGTCTGTTCTGTTCAGTGATTTACGTTCACTGCTCTGCAAGAGGGGCAAAGATATAGATTTAAGCTCATCGTGTGGACAAAGAAGGGGGTGGGGTGGATCAAGGACTTTGACGATAGATTGCGAAACACAGAGTACAACCACTTCACAGACAGCATAGGCAGTGAGTGAGCCACACAGCTGTCACTGTGACACCTACACACCCCTCACCATGACATGGACTCAACCCCGACCGGACGCTAAGCGACCCCATACCGTGACACCCACACGCATCTCGCCGTGACCCTCTGCGTAAGTGTTGGAACTGGAAATGGATGAACTCGGGATCATTCGGGAAGCTGAGGAGGTGATAGGGAAGACATGTAGTGAGGTTTTTACACCGACGGTGTGGGATACAGGAAACTGTGTGACAGACAGGAAGGTGAAAGGGGTTAAACAGCCAGAAGTGTGCAGAGACCCCTTGTGGCCAACCCGCTCAATAACAGATAAGCCACTTTGGATACTTCTGGGTAGGAGGACAGAGGTCCAAATGACCAAGCAGAGGAAAGTCTCACCGGTCAGGTCTCTGGAACTATGGTTCCATGGCTCTGCAGGGAATAAGGGGTTAAATCTGTCGAGCTGTATTGACAGGGTTGTCTTTGTTAGGGGAACAGAAAAAAGGTCCTGTGGACGAGAACGAGATTCCTCGATGGTATGCGGTCATTATCATGACTAGTATATAGGAGGAAAAAGGGAGTCTGTTCTCCAAACTTATGTACGCGCAGGTGTGGTCAAAATTATAAAGAACATTCAGTTTAAAACTTGGCTAAAGAGTTGGGATGAAACGCACATAACATGTATAAAATATAAAGATAGCAAGCATATGTAGGATATCAGTCAGTACAGTCACGCATTATGTACACACACACATACGCATTGATGCAACTTGAGGCCCCCCGGGCATTGTGAATGCCACAGTCATCTGCAATTGTTCTCAATACAGATTGTATTCTGCCGAGCAAACACTGGGGGGCAGCACAGACCCCTGCCTGCAGACAGCGCCGCTCCGCCCCCACCTCGCTCAGCCCCTTCATTTCCTCTCCCATCAACAACTCTCTCAGTTTACACCTGAAATGGAATCGAACTAATATCCCAGCGGGAAGGTTTGCCGTTAGAAGGGGAGAGTGGTGGTATAATTTAGAGTTGCGGGGACATGGAAACAAGAACGCCGTTACAGATAGTTGAGCGGTTGTTGGGACAGATGTTGCTAAGACCTGACAAAGTCAAGAAGCAAAAGGTAGAGCTGCTGGGACTCATGTTCTGAGCTGTCTCCGCTTCAAAGCAGTAAGCATTGGACGAAAGGTAGATGAGCTTAGGGCAGGGATCGATGGCTAAAATTATGATATTTTAGACATCAGTGAGACGCAGTTGCAGGGTGGGTAGGAGCGTCAGCTCAACATTCCCGGTTTCGGTTGTATTAGTCGTGATGAAGCGGGAAGTATTCAAAGTTGAGGGGCGCCTTTACTGGTCACATGGGATTCATTGACAAAAGCTGGGAAAGAGGGTTTCCTGTGCCTTTTTTATAGGGACGTTAATCTACAGGGAATGTAGGGAGATGATGTTTGTGCAGTCAGAAGTGATTTACTCAATTGGTATATCACAACATTGTGGGCCGAAGGGTCTGTTCTGTTCAGTGATTTACGTTCACTGCTCTGCAAGAGGGGCAAAGATATAGATTTAAGCTCATCGTGTGGACAAAGAAGGGGGTGGGGTGGATCAAGGACTTTGACGATAGATTGCGAAACACAGAGTACAACCACTTCACAGACAGCATAGGCAGTGAGTGAGCCACACAGCTGTCACTGTGACACCTACACACCCCTCACCATGACATGGACTCAACCCCGACCGGACGCTAAGCGACCCCATACCGTGACACCCACACGCATCTCGCCGTGACCCTCTGCGTAAGTGTTGGAACTGGAAATGGATGAACTCGGGATCATTCGGGAAGCTGAGGAGGTGATAGGGAAGACATGTAGTGAGGTTTTTACACCGACGGTGTGGGATACAGGAAACTGTGTGACAGACAGGAAGGTGAAAGGGGTTAAACAGCCAGAAGTGTGCAGAGACCCCTTGTGGCCAACCCGCTCAATAACAGATAAGCCACTTTGGATACTTCTGGGTAGGAGGACAGAGGTCCAAATGACCAAGCAGAGGAAAGTCTCACCGGTCAGGTCTCTGGAACTATGGTTCCATGGCTCTGCAGGGAATAAGGGGTTAAATCTGTCGAGCTGTATTGACAGGGTTGTCTTTGTTAGGGGAACAGAAAAAAGGTCCTGTGGACGAGAACGAGATTCCTCGATGGTATGCGGTCATTATCATGACTAGTATATAGGAGGAAAAAGGGAGTCTGTTCTCCAAACTTATGTACGCGCAGGTGTGGTCAAAATTATAAAGAACATTCAGTTTAAAACTTGGCTAAAGAGTTAGGGTTGAAACGCACATAACATGTATAAAATATAAAGATAGCAAGCATATGTAGGATATCAGTCAGTACAGTCACGCATTATGTACACACACACATACACATTGATGCAACTTGAGGCCCCCCGGGCATTGTGAATGCCACAGTCATCTGCAATTGTTCTCAATACAGATTGTATTCTGCCGAGCGAACACTGGGGGGCAGCACAGACCCCTGCCTGCAGACCGCGCCGCTCCGCCCCCACCTCGCTCAGCCCCTTCATTTCCTCTCCCATCAACAACTCTCTCAGTTTACACCTGAAATGGAATCGAACTAATATCCCAGCGGGAAGGTTTGCCGTTAGAAGGGGAGAGTGTTGGTATAAATTAGAGTTGCGGGGACATGTAAACAAGAACGCCATTACAGATAGTTGAGTGGTTGTTGGGACAGACATTGCTAAGACCTGAAAAAGTCAAGAAGCAAAAGGTTGAGCCTGCTGGGACTCATGTTCTGAGCTGTCTCCGCTTCAAAGCAGTAAGCATTGGACGAAAGGCAGATGAGCTTAGGGCAGGGATCGATGGCTAAAATTATGATATTTTAGACATCAGTGAGACGCAGTTGCAGGGTGGGTAGGAGCGTCAGCTCAACATTCCCGGTTTCGGTTGTATTAGTCGTGATGAAGCGGGAAGTTTTCAAAGTTGAGGGGCGCCTTTACTGGTCACATGGGATTCATTGACAAACGCAGGGAAAGAGGGGTTCCTGTGCCTTTTTGATAGGGACGTTAATCTACAGGGAATGTAGGGAGATGATATTTGTGCAGTCAGAAGTGTTTTACTCAATTGGTATATCACACATTGTGGGCCGAAGGGTCTGTTCTGTTCAGTGATTTACGTTCACTGCTCTGCAAGAGGGGCAAAGATATAGATTTAAGCTCATCGTGTGGACAAAGAAGGGGGTGGTGTGGATCAAGGACTTTGATGATAGATTGTGAAACACAGAGAACAACCACTTCACAGACAGCATAGGCAGTGAGTGAGACACACAGCTGTCACTGTGACACCTACACACCCCTCACCATCACATGGACACAACCCCGACCGGACGCTAAACGAACCCATACCGTGACACCCACACGCATCTCGCGTGACACTCTGCGTAAGTGTTGGAACTGGAAATGGATGAACTCGGGATCATTCGGGAAGCTGAGGAGGTGATAGGGAAGACTTGTAGTGAGGTATTTACACCGACGGTGTGGGATACAGGAAACTGTGTGACAGACAGGAAGGTGAAAGGGGTTAAACAGCCAGAAGTGTGCAGAGACCCCTTGTGGCCAACCCGCTCAATAACAGATAAGCCGCTTTGGATACTTCAGGATGGGAGGAGAGAGGGCCAAATGACCAAGCAGGGGAAAGTCTCACCGGACAGGTCTCTGGAACTATGGTTCCATGGCTTTGCAGGGAATAAGGGGTTAAATCTGTCGAACTGTATTGACAGGGTTGTCTTTGTTAGGGGAACAGAAAAAAGGTCCTGTGGACGAGAACGAGATTCCTCGATGGTATGCGGTCATTATCATCACTAGTATATAGGAGGAAAAAGGGAGTCTGTTCTCCAAACTTATGTACGCGCAGGTGTGGTCAAAATTATAAAGAACATTCAGTTTAAAACTTGGCTAAAGAGTTAGGGTTGAAACGCACATAACGTGTATAAAATATAAAGATAGCAAGCATATGTAGGATATCAGTCAGTACAGTCACGCATTATGTACACACACACATACGCATTGATGCAACTTGAGGCCCCCCGGGCATTGTGAATGCCACAGTCATCTGCAATTGTTCTCAATACAGATTGTATTCTGCCGAGCGAACACTGGGGGGCAGCACAGACCCCTGCCTGCAGACCGCGCCGCTCCGCCCCCACCTCGCTCAGCTCCTTCATTTCCTCTCCCATCAACAACTCTCTCAGTTTACACCTGAAATGGAATCGAACTAATATCCCAGCGGGAAGGTTTGCCGTTAGAAGGGGAGAGTGGTGGTATAAATCAGAGTTGCGGGGACATGTAAACAAGAACGCCGTTACAGATAGTTGAGTGGTTGTTGGGACAGACGTTGCTAAGACCTGAAAAAGTCAAGAAGCAAAAGGTTGAGGCTGCTGGGACTCATGTTCTGTTCCGTACGTTCCAATGCGGGAAGTATTGTACGAAAGGCCGATGAGCTCAGGGCAGGGATCGATGGCTGGAATTATGATATTTTAGACATCAGTGATACGCAGTTGCAGGGTGGGTAGGAGCGTCAGCTCAACATTCCCGGTTTCGGTTGTATTAGTCGTGGTGAAGCGGGAAGTATTCAAAGTTGAGGGGCGCCTTTACTGGTCACATGGGATTCATTGACAAACGCAGGGAAAGAGGGTTTCCTGTGCCTTTTTGATAGGGACGTTAATCTACAGGGAATGTAGGGAGATGATATTTGTGCAGTCAGAAGTGATTTACTCAATTGGTATATCACAACATTGTGGGCCGAAGGGTCTGTTCAGTTCGGTGATTTACGTTCACTGCCCTGCAGGAGCGGCAAAAATATAGATTTAAGGTCATCGTGTGGACAAAGTAGGGGGTGGGGTGGATCAAGGACTTTGACGATAGATTGCGAAACACAGAGAACAACCACTTCACAAACAGCATAGGCAGTGAGCGAGCCACACAGCTGTCACTATGACACCTACACACCCCTCACCATGACATGGACACAACCCCGACCGGACGCTAAGCGACCCCATACTGTGACACCCACACACATCTCACCGTGACCCTCTGCGTAAGTGTTGGAACTGGAAATGGATGAACTCGGGATCATTCGGGAAGCTGAGGAGGTGATAGGGAAGACATGCAGTGAGGTATTTACACCGACGGTGTGGGATACAGGAAACTGTGTGACAGACAGGAAGGTGAAAGGGGTTAAACAGCCAGAAGTGTGCAGAGACCCCTTGTGGCCGACCCGCTCAATAACAGATAAGCCACTCTGGATACTTCTGGGTGGGAGGAGAGAGGGCCAAATGACCAAGCAGGGGAAAGTCTCACTGGTCAGGTCTCTGGCACTGACTATGGTTCTGTGGCTCAACAGGGAATAAGGGATTAAATCTGTCGAGCTGTATTGACAGGGTTGTCTTTGTTAGGGGAACAGAAAAAAGGTACTGTGGACGAGAACGAGATTCGTCGATGGTATGCGGTCATTATCATCCCTAGTATATAGGAGGAAAAAGGGAGTCTGTTCTCCAAACTTATGTACGCGCAGGTGTGGTCAAAATTATAAAGAACATTCAGTTTAAAACTTGGCTAAAGAGTTAGGGTTGAAACGCACATAACGTGTATAAAATATAAAGATAGCAAGCATATGTAGGATATCAGTCAGTACAGTCACGCATTATGTACACACACACATACGCATTGATGCAACTTGAGGCCCCCCGGGCATTGTGAATGCCACAGTCATCTGCAATTGTTCTCAATACAGATTGTATTCTGCCGAGCGAACACTGGGGGGCAGCACAGACCGCTGCCTGTAGACAGCGCCGCTCTGCCCCCACCTTGCTCAGCCCCTTCATTTCCTCTCCCATCAACAACTCTCTCAGTTTACACCTGAAATGGAATCGAACTAATATCCCAGCGGGAAGGTTTGCCGTTAGAAGGGGAGAGTGGTGGTATAAATTAGAGTTGCCGGGACATGGAAACAAGAACGCCGTTACAGATAGTTGAGTGGTTGTTGGGACAGACGTTGCTAAGACCTGAAAAAGTCAAGAAACAAAAGGTAGAACTGCTGGGACTCATGCTCTGAGCTGTCTCCGCTTCAAAGCAGTAAGCATTGGACGAAAGGCAGATGAGCTTAGGGCAGGGATCGATGGCTAAAATTATGATATTTTAGACATCAGTGAGACGCAGTTGCAGGGTGGGTAGGAGCGTCAGCTCAACATTCCCGGTTTCGGTTGTATTAGTCGTGATGAAGCGGGAAGTATTCAAAGTTGAGGGGCGCCTTTACTGGTCACATGGGATTCATTGACAAACGCAGGGAAAGAGGGTTTCCTGTGCCTTTTTGATAGGGACGTTAATCTACAGGGAATGTAGGGAGATGATATTTGTGCAGTCAGAAGTGTTTTACTCAATTGGTATATCACACACTGTGGGCCGAAGGGTCAGTTCTTTTCAGTGATTTACGTTCACTGCTCTGCAAGAGGGGCAAAGATATAGATTTAAGCCATCGTGTGGACAAAGAAGTGGGTGGGGCGGATCAAGGACTTTGACGATAGATTGCGAAACACAGAGAACAACCACTTCACAGACAGCATAGGCAGTGAGTGAGCCACACAGCTGTCACTGTGACACCTACACACCCCTCACCATGACATAGACTCAACCCCGACCGGACTCTAAACGAACCCATACCGTGACACCCACACGCATCTCGCGTGACCCTCTGCGTAAGTGTTGGAACTGGAAATGGATGAACTCGGGATCATTCGGGAAGCTGAGGAGGTGACAGGGAAGACATGTAGTGAGGTATTTACACCGACGGTGTGGGATACAGGAAACTGTGTGACAGACAGGAAGGTGAAAGGGGTTAAACAGCCAGAAGTGTGCAGAGACCCCTTGTGGCCAGCCCGCTCAATAACAGATAAGCCAGTTTGGATACTTCTGGGTGGGAGGAGAGAGGGCCAAATGACCCAGCAGGGGAAAGTCTCACCGGTCAGGTCTCTGGAACTATGTTTCCATGGCTCAGCAGGGAATAAGGGGTTAAATCTGTCGAGCTGTATTGACAGGGTTGTCTTTGTTAGGGGAACAGAAAAAAGGTCCTGTGGACGAGAACGAGATTCCTCGATGGTATGCGGTCATTATCATCACTAGTATATAGGAGGAAAAAGGGAGTCTGTTCTCCAAACTTATGAACGCGCAGGTGTGGTCAAAATTATAAAGAACATTCAGTTTAAAACTTGGCTAAAGAATTAGGGTTGAAATGCACATAATTTGTATAAAATATAAAGATAGCAAGCATATGTAGGATATCAGTCAGTACAGTCACGCATTATGTACACACACACATACGCATTGATGCAACTTGAGGCCCCCCGGGCATTGTGAATGCCACAGTCATCTGCAATTGTTCTCAATACAGATTGTATTCTGCCGAGCGAACACTGGGGGGCAGCACAGACTACTGCCTGCAGATAGCGCCGCTCCGCCCCCACCTCGCTCAGCCCCTTCATTTCCTCTCCGATCAACAACTCTCTCAGTTTACACCTGAAATGGAATCGAACTAATATCCCAGCGGGAAGGTTTGCCGTTAGAAGGGGAGAGTGGTGGTATAAATTAGAGTTGCCGGGACATGGAAACAAGAACGCCGTTACAGATAGTTGAGTGGTGGTTGGGACAGACGTTGCTAAGACCTGAAAAAGTCAAGAAGCAAAAGGTAGAGCCTGCTGGTACTCATGTTCTGAGCTGTCTCCGCTTCAAAGCAGTAAGCATTGGACGAAAGGCACATGAGCTTAGGGCAGGGATCGATGGCTAAAATTATGATATTTTAGACATCAGTGAGACGCAGTTGCAGGGTGGGTAGGAGCGTCAGCTCAACATTCCCGGTTTCGGTTGTATTAGTCGTGATGAAGCGGGAAGTATTCAAAGTTGAGCGGCGCCTTTACTGGTCACATGGGATTCATTGACAAACGCAGGGAAAGAGGGTTTCCTGTGCCTTTTTGATAGGGACGTTAATCTGCAGGAAATGTAGTGAGATGATGTTTGTGCAGTCGGAAGTGATTTACTCAATTGGTATATCACTACATTGTGGGCCGAAGGGTCTGTTATGTTCAGTGATTTACGTTCACTGCTCTGCAAGAGGGGCAAAAATATAGATTTAAGCTCATCGTGTGGACAAAGAAGGGGGTGGGGTGTATCAAGGACTTTGACGATAGATTGCGAAACACAGAGAACAACCACTTCACAGACAGCATAGGCAGTGAGCGAGCCACACAGCTGTCACCGTGACACGTACACACCCCTCACCATGACATGAACACAACCCCGACCGGACGCTAAGCGACCCCATACTGTGACACCCACACGCATCTCACCGTGACCCTCTGCGTAAGTGTTGGAACTGGAAATGGATGAACTCGGGATCATTCGGGAAGCTGAGGAGGTGATAGGGAAGACATGTAGTGAGGTATTTACACCGACGGTGTGGGATACAGGACACTGTGTGACAGACAGGAAGGTGAAAGGGGTTAAACAGCCAGAAGTGTGCAGAGACCCCTTGTGGCCAACCCGCTCAATAACAGATAAGCCACTTTGGATACTTCTGGGTGGGAGGAGAGAGGGCCAAATGACCAAGCAGGGGAAAGTCTCACCGGTCAGGTCTCTGGCACTGACTATGGCCCAACAGGGAATAAGGGGACAAATCTGTCGAGCTGTATTGACAGGGCTACTTTGTTAGGGGAACAGAAAAAAGGTCCTGTGGACGAGAACGAGATTCCTCGATGGTATGCGGTCATTATCATCACTAGTATATAGGAGGAAAAAGGGAGTCTGTTCTCCAAACTTATGTACGCGCAGGTGTGGTCAAAATTATAAAGAACATTCAGTTTAAAACTTGGCTAAAGAGTTAGGGTTGAAACGCACATAACATGTATAAAATATAAAGATAGCAAGCATATGTAGGATATCAGTCAGTACAGTCACGCATTATGTACACACACACATACGCATTGATGCAACTTGAGGCCCCCCGGGCATTGTGAATGCCACAGTCATCTGCAATTGTTCTCAATACAGATTGTATTCTGCCGAGCGAACACTGGGGGGCAGCACAGACCCCGGCCTGCAGACAGCGCCGCTCCGCCCCCACCTCGCTCAGCCCCTTCATTTCCTCTCCCATCAACAACTCTCTCAGTTTACACCTGAAATGGAATCGATCTAATATCCCAGCGGGAAGGTTTGCCGTTAGAAGGGGAGAGTGGTGGTATAAATTAGAGTTGCCGGGACATGGAAACAAGAACGCCATTACAGATAGTTGAGTGGTTGTTGGGACAGACATTGCTAAGACCTGAAAAAGTCAAGAAGCAAAAGGTTGAGCCTGCTGGGACTCATGTTCTGAGTTCCGTGCGTTCCAATGCAGGAAGTATTGTACGAAAGACCGATGAGCTCAGGGCAGTGATCAACGGCTGGAATTGTGATACTGTAGACATTACAGAGACGCCGTTGCAGGGCGGGCAGGAGAGTCAGCTCAACATTCCCGGTTACGGTTGTATTAGTCGTGAAGAAGCGGGAAGTATTCAAAGTTGAGGGGCGGCTTTTCTAGTCACATGGGATTCATTGAAAAACGCAGCGAAAGAGGGGTTCCTGTGACTTTTTGATAGGGACGTTAATCTACAGTGAATGTTGGGAGATGATATTTGTGCAGTCAGAAGTGATTTACTCAATTGGTATATCACAACATGGTGGGCCGAAGGGTCTGTTCTGTTCGGTGATTTAAGTTCACTGCTCTGCAGGAGGGGCAAAGATATAGATTTAAGCTCATCGTGTGGGCAAAGAAGGGGGTGGGTTGGATCAAGGACTTTGACGATACATTGCGAAACACAGAGAACAACCACTTCACAGACAGCATAGGCAGTGAGCGAGCCACACAGCTGGCACTGTGACACCTACACACCCCTCACCATGACATGGACACAACCCCGACCGGACGCTAAGCGACCCCATACGGTGACACCCACACGCATCTCGCCGTGACCCTCTGCGTAAGTGTTGGAACTGGAAATGGATGAACTCGGTATCATTCGGGAAGCTGAGGAGGTGATAGGGAAGACATGTAGTGAGGTATTTACACCGACGGTGTGGGATACAGGAAACTGTGTGAAAGACAGGAAGGTGAAAGGGGTTAAACAGCCAGAAGTGTGCAGAGACCCCTTGTGGCCAACCCGCTCAATAACAGATAAGCCACTTTGGATACTTCTGCATGGCAGGAGAGAGGTGCAAATGACCAAGCAGGGGAAAGTCTCACCGGTCAGGTCTCTGGAACTATGGGTCCATGGCTCTGCATGGAATAAGGGGTTAAATCTGTCGAACTGTATTGACAGTGTTCTCTTTGTTAGGGGAACAGAAAAAAGGTCCTGTGGACGAGAACGAGATTCCTCGATGGTATGTGGTCATTATCATGACTAGTATATAGGAGGAAAAAGGGAGTCTGTTCTCCAAACTTATGTACGCGCAGGTGTGGTCAAAATTATAAAGAACATTCAGTTTAAAACTTGGCTAAAGAGTTAGGGTTGAAACGCACATAACATGTATAAAATATAAAGATAGCAAGCATATGTAGGATATCAGTCAGTACAGTCACGCATTATGTACACACACACATTCGCATTGATGCAACTTGAGGCCGCCCGGGCATTGTGAATGCCACAGTCATCTGCAATTGTTCTCAATACAGATTGTATTCTGCCGAGCGAACACTGGGGGGCAGCACAGACCCCTGCCTGCAGACAGAGCCGCTCCGCCCCCAGCTCCCTCAGCCCTTTCATTTCCTCTCCCATCAACAAGTCTCTCAGTTTTCACCTGAAATGGAATCGAACTAATATCCCGGCGGGAAGGTTTGCCGTTAGAAGGGGAGAGTGGTGGTATAAATGAGAGTTGAGGGGACATGGAAACAAGAACGCCGTTACAGATAGTTGAGTGGTTGTTGGGACAGACGTTGCTAAGACCTGAAAAAGTCAAGAAGCAAAAGGTAGAGCCTGCTGGGACTCATGTTCTGAGCTGTCTCCGCTTCAAAGCAGTAAGCATTGGACGAAAGGCAGATGAGCTTAGGGCAGGGATCGATGGCGAAAATTATGATATTTTAGACATCAGTGAGACGTAGTTGCAGGGTTGTAGGAGCGTCAGCTCAACATTCCCGGTTTCGGTTGTATTAGTCGTGATGAAGAGGGAAGTATTCAAAGTTGAGGGGCGCCTTTACTGGTCACATGGGATTCATTGACAAACGCAGGGAAAGAGGGTTTCCTGTGCCTTTTTGATAGGGACGTTAATCTACAGGGAATGTTGGGAGATGATATTTGTGCAGTCAGAAGTGATTTACTCAATTGGTATATCACACATTGTGGGCCGAAGGGTCGGTTCTGTTCAGTGATTTACGTTCACTGCTCTGCAAGAGGGGCAAAAATATAGATTTAAGCTAATCGTGTGGACAAAGAAGGGGGTGGGGTGGATCAAGGACTTTGACGATAGATTGCGAAACACAGAGTACAACCAGTTCACAGACAGCATAGGCAGTGAGTGAGCCACACAGCTGTCACTGTGACACCTACACACCCCTCACCATGACATGGACTCAACCCCGACCGGACGTTAAACGAACCCATACCGTGACACCCACACGCATCTCGAGTGACACTCTGCGTAAGTGTTGGAACTGGAAATGGATGAACTCGGGATCATTCGGGAAGCTGAGGAGGTGTTAGGGAAGACATGTAGTGAGGTATTTACACCGACGGTGTGGGATACAGGAAACTGTGTGACAGACAGGAAGGTGAAAGGGGTTAAACAGCCAGAAGTGTGCAGAGACCCCTGGTGGCCAACCCGCTCAATAACAGATAAGCCACTTTGGATACTTCAGGATGGGAGGAGAGAGGGCCAAATGACCAAGCAGGGGAAAGTCTCACCGGTCAGGTCTCTGCCACTGAATCTGGTTCTGTGGCCCAACAGGGAATAAGCGGTTAAATCTGTCGAGCTGTATTGACAGGGTTGTCTTTGTTAGGGGAACAGAAAAAAGGTCCTGTGGACGAGAACGAGATTCCTCGATGGTATGCGGTCATTATCATCACTAGTATATAGGAGGAAAAAGGGAGTCTGTTCTCCAAACTTATTTACGCGCAGGTGTGGTCAAAATATAACCAACATTCAGTTTAAAACTTGGCTAAAGAGTTAGGGTTGAAACGCACATAATATGTATAAAATATAAAGATAGCAAGCATATGTAGGATATCAGTCAGTACAGTCACGCATTATGTACACACACACATACGCATTGATGCAACTTGAGACCCCCCGGGCATTGTGAATGCCACAGTCATCTGCAATTGTTCTCAATACAGATTGTATTCTGCCGAGCGAACACTGGGAGGCAGCACAGACCCCAGCCTGCAGACCGCGCCGCTCCGCCCCCACCTCGCTCAGCCCCTTCATTTCCTCTCCCATCAACAACTCTCTCAGTTTACACCTGAAATGGAATCGAACTAATATCACAGCGGGAAGGTTTGCCGTTAGAAGGGGAGAGTGGTGGTATAAATTAGAGATGCGGGGACATGGAAACAAGAACGCCGTTACAGATAGTTGAGTGGTTGTTGGGACAGACGTTGCTAAGAACTGAAAAAGTCAAGAAGCAAAAGGTTGAGCCTGCTGGCACTTATGTTCTGAGTTCCATACGTTCCAATGAGGGAAGTATTGTACGAAAGACCGATGAGCTCAGGGCAGTGATCAATGGCTGGAATTATGATACTGTAGACATTAGAGAGACGCCGTTGCAGGGCGGGAAGGAGAGTCAGCTCAACATTCCCGGTTACTGTTGTATTAGTCGTGGTGAAGCGGGAAGTATTCAAAGTTGAGGGGCGGCTTTTCTAGTCACATGGGATTCATTGACAAACGCAGGGAAAGAGGGTTTCCTGTGCCTTTTTGATAGGGACGTTAATCTACAGGAAATGTAGGGAGATGATATTTGTTCAGTCAGAAGTGATTTACTCAATCGGTATATCACAACATTGTGGGCCGAAGGGTCTGTTCTGTTCGGTGATTTACGTTCACTGCTCTGCAAGAGGGGCAAAGATATAGATTTAAGCTCATCGTGTGGACAAAGAAGGGGGTGGGGTGGATCAAGGACTTTGACGATAGATTGCGAAACACAGAGAACAACCACTTCACAGACAGCATAGGCAGTGAGTGAGCCACACAGCTGTCACTGTGACACCTTCACACCCCTCACCAGGACATGGACTCAACCCCGAACGGACGCTAAACGAACCCATACCGTGACACCCACACGCATCTCGCGTGACAATCTGCGTAAGTGTTGGAACTGGAAATGGATGAACTCGGGATCATTCGGGAAGCTGAGGAGGTGATAGGGAAGACATGTAGTGAGGTATTTACACCGACGGTGTGGGATACAGGAAACTATGTGACAGACAGGAAGGTTAAAGGGGTTAAACAGCCAGAAGTGTGCAGAGACCCCTTGTGGCCAACCCGCTCAATAACAGATAAGCCACTTTGGATACTTCTGGGTGGGAGGAGAGAGGGCCAAATGTCCAACCAGGGGAAAGTCTCACCGGTCAGGTCTCTGTCACTGACTATGGTTTTGTGGCCCAACAGGGAATAAGGGGTTAAATCTGTCGAGCTGTATTGACAGGGTTGTCTTTGTTAGGGGAACAGAAAAAAGGTCCTGTGGACGAGAACGAGATTCCTCGATGGAATGCGGTCATTATCATGACTAGTATATAGGAGGAAAAAGGGAGTCTGTTCTCCAAACTTATGTACGCGGAGGTGTGGTCAAAATTATAAAGAACATTCAGATTAAAACTTGGCTAAAGAGTTAGGGTTGAAACGCACATAATATGTATAAAATATAAAGATAGCAAGCATATGTAGGATATCAGTCAGTACAGTCACGCATTATGTACACAGACACATACGCATTGATGCAACTTGAGGCCCCCCGGGCATTGTGAATGCCACAGTCATCTGCAATTGTTCTCAATACAGATTGTATTCTGCCGAGCGAACACTGGGGGGCAGCACAGACCCCTGCCTGCAGAAAGCGCCGCTCCGCCCCCACCTCGCTCAGCTCCTTCATTCCCTCTCCGATTAACAACTCTCTCAGTTTACACCTGAAATGGAATCGAACTAATATCCCAGCGGGAAGGTTTGCCGTTAGAAGGGGAGAGTGGTGGTATAAATTAGAGTTGCGGGGACATGTAAACAATAACGCCGTTACAGATAGTTGAGTGGTTGTTGGGACAGACGTTGCTAAGACCTGAAAAAGTCAAGAAGCAAAAGGTTGAGCCTGCTGGGACTCATGTTCTGAGTTCCGTACGTTCCAATGCGGGAAGTATTGTACGAAAGGCAGATGAGCTCAGGGCAGGGGATCGATGGCTGGAATTGTGATAGTGTAGACATTAGTGAGACGCCTTTGCAGGGCGGGCAGCAGCGTCAGCTCAACATTCCTGGTTTCGGTTGTATTAGTCGTGGTGAAGCGGGAAGTATTCAAAGTTGAGGGGCGCCTTTACTGGTCACATGGGATTCATTGACAAACGCAGGGAAAGAGGGTTTCCAGTGCCTTTTTGATAGGGATGTTAATCTGCAGGAAATGTAGGGAGATGATGTTTATGCAGTCAGAAGTGATTTACTCAATTGGTATATCACAACATTGTGGGCCGAAGGGTCTGTTCTGTTCAGTGATTTACGTTCACTGCTCTGCAAGAGGGGCAAAGATATAGATTTAAGCTCATCGTGTGGACAAAGAAGGGGGTGGGGTGGATCAAGGACTTTGACGATAGATTGCGAAACACAGAGAACAACCACATCACAGACAGCATAGGCAGTGAGCGAGCCACACAGCTGTCACTGTGACACCTACACACCCCTCACCATGACATGGCCACAACCCCGACCGGACGCTAAGCGACAGCATACGGTGACACCCACACTCATCTCGCCGTGACCCTCTGCGTAAGTGTTGGAACTGGAAATGGATGAACTCGGGATCATTCGGGAAGCTGAGGAGGTGATAGGGAAGACATGTAGTGAGGTATTTACACCGACGGTGTAGGATACAGGAAACTGTGTGACAGACAGGAAGGTGAAAGGGGTTAAACAGTCAGAAGCGTGCAGAGACCCCTTGTGGCCAACCCGCTCAATAACAGATTAGCCACTTTGGATACTTCTGGGTGGGAGGAGAGAGGGCCAAATGACCAACCAGGGGAAAGTCTCACCGGTCAGGTCTCTGGCACTGACTATGGCCCAACAGGGAATAAGGGGTTAAATCTGTCGAGCTGTATTGACAGGGTTGTCTTTGTTAGGGGAACAGAAAAAAGGTCCTGTGGACGAGAACGAGATTCCTCGATGGTATGCGGTCATTATCATCACTAGTATATAGGAGGAAAAAGGGAGTCTGTTCTCCAAACTTATGTACGCGCAGGTGTGGTCAAAATTATAAAGAACATTCAGTTTAAAACTTGGCTAAAGAGTTAGGGTTGAAACGCACATAACATGTATAAAATATAAAGATAGCAAGCATATGTAGGATATCAGTCAGTACATTTACGCATTATGTACACACACACATACGCATTGATGCAACTTGAGGCCCCCCGGGCATTGTGAATGCCACAGTCATCTGCAATTGTTCTCAATACAGATTGTATTCTGCCGAGTGAACACTGGGGGGCAGCACAGACCCCTGCCTGCAGACAGCGCCGCTCCGCCCCCACCTCGCTCAGCCCCTTCATTTCCTCTCCATTCAACAACTCTCTCAGTTTACACCTGAACAGGAATCGAACTAATATCCCAGCGGGAAGGTTTGCCGTTAGAAGGGGAGAGTGGTGGTAAAAATTGGAGTTGCGGGGACACGTAAACAAGAACGCCGTTACAGATAGTTGAGTGGTTGTTGGGACAGACGTTGCTAAGACCTGAAAAAGTCAAGAAGCAAAAGTTTGAGCTGCTGGGACTCATGTTCTGAGTCCCGTACGTTCCAATGCAGGAAGTATTATACGAAAGACCGATGAGCTCAGGGCAGGGATCGATGGCTGGAATTATGATATTGTAGACATCAGCGAGACGTCGTTGTAGGGCGGGCAGGAGCGTCAGCTCAACATTCCTGGTTTCGGTTGTATTAGTCGTGGTGAAGCGGGAAGTATTCAAAGTTGAGGGGCGCCTTTACTGGTCACATGGGATTCATTGACAAACGCAGGGAAAGAGGGTTTCCAGTGCCTTTTTGATAGGGATGTTAATCTGCAGGAAATGTAGGGAGATGATGTTTATGCAGTCAGAAGTGATTTACTCAATTGGTATATCACAACATTGTGGGCCGAAGGGTCTGTTCTGTTCAGTGATTTACGTTCACTGCTCTGCAAGAGGGGCAAAAATATAGATTTAAGCTCATCGTGTGGACAAAGAAGGGGGTGGGGTGGATCAAGGACTTTGACGATAGATTGCGAAACACAGAGAACAACCACATCACAGACAGCATAGGCAGTGAGCGAGCCACACAGCTGTCACTGTGACACCTACACACCCCTCACCATGACATGGCCACAACCCCGACCGGACGCTAAGCGACAGCATACGGTGACACCCACACTCATCTCGCCGTGACCCTCTGCGTAAGTGTTGGA
Source organism: Hemitrygon akajei (assembly GCF_048418815.1). Lineage (NCBI taxonomy): Eukaryota > Metazoa > Chordata > Chondrichthyes > Myliobatiformes > Dasyatidae > Hemitrygon > Hemitrygon akajei. The sequence continues at coordinate 274,435 of NW_027331965.1, forward strand.
ACTGGAAATGGATGAACTCGGGATCATTCGGGAAGCTGAGGAGGTGATAGGGAAGACATGTAGTGAGGTATTTACACCGACGGTGTAGGATACAGGAAACTGTGTGACAGACAGGAAGGTGAAAGGGGTTAAACAGTCAGAAGCGTGCAGAGACCCCTTGTGGCCAACCCGCTCAATAACAGATTAGCCACTTTGGATACTTCTGGGTGGGAGGAGAGAGGGCCAAATGACCAACCAGGGGAAAGTCTCACCGGTCAGGTCTCTGGCACTGACTATGGCCCAACAGGGAATAAGGGGTTAAATCTGTCGAGCTGTATTGACAGGGTTGTCTTTGTTAGGGGAACAGAAAAAAGGTCCTGTGGACGAGAACGAGATTCCTCGATGGTATGCGGTCATTATCATCACTAGTATATAGGAGGAAAAAGGGAGTCTGTTCTCCAAACTTATGTACGCGCAGGTGTGGTCAAAATTATAAAGAACATTCAGTTTAAAACTTGGCTAAAGAGTTAGGGTTGAAACGCACATAACATGTATAAAATATAAAGATAGCAAGCATATGTAGGATATCAGTCAGTACAGTCACGCATTATGTACACACACACATACGCATTGATGCAACTTGAGGCCCCCCGGGCATTGTGAATGCCACAGTCATCTGCAATTGTTCTCAATACAGGTTGTATTCTGCCGAGCCAACACTGGGGGGCAGCACAGACCCCTGCCTGCAGACCGCGCCGCTCCGCCCCCACCTCGCTCAGCCCCTTCATTTCCTCTCCCATCAACAACTCTCTCAGTTTACACCTGAAATGGAATCGAACTAATATCCCAGCGGGAAGGTTTGCCGTTAGAAGGGGAGAGTGGTGGTATAAATTAGAGTTGCGGGGACATGGAAACAAGAACGCCGTTACAGATAGTTGAGCGGTTGTTGGGACAGACGTTGCTAAGACCTGAAAAAGTCAAGAAGCAAAAGGTAGAGCTGCTGGGACTCATGTTCTGAGCTGTCTCCGCTTCAAAGCAGTAAGCTTTGGACGAAAGGAAGATGAGCTTAGGGCAGGGATCGATGGCTAAAATTATGATATTTTAGACATCAGTGAGACGCAGTTGCAGTGTGGGTAGGAGCGTCAGCTCAGCATTCCCGGTTTCGGTTGTATTAGTCGTGGTGAAGCGGGAAGTATTCAAAGTTGAGGGGCGCCTTTACTGGTCACATGGGATTCATTGACAAACGCAGGGAAAGAGGGGTTCATGTGCCTTTTTGACAGGGACGGTAATCTACAGGGAATGTAGGGAGATGGCTGTTGTGCAGGCTGAAGTGATTTACTCAATTGGTATATCACAACATTGTGGGCCGAAGGGTCTGTTCAGTTCGGTGATTTACGGTCACTGCCCTGCAGGAGGGGCAAAAATATAGATTTAAGCTCATCGTGTGGACAAAGAAGGGGGTGGGTGGATCAAGGACTTTGACGATAGATTGCGAAACACAGAGAACAACCACTTCACAGACTACATAGGCAGTGAGCGAGCCACACAGCTGTCACTGTGACACCTACACACCCCTCACCATGACATGGACACAACCCCGACCGGACGCTAAGCGACCCCATACTGTGACACCCACACGCATCTCACCGTGACCCTCTGCGTAAGTGTTGGAACTGGAAATGGATGAACTCGGGATCATTCGGGAAGCTGAGGATGTGATAGGGAAGACATGTAGTGAGGTATTTACACCGACGGTGTGGGATACAGGACACTGTGTGACAGACAGGAAGGTGAAAGGGGTTAAACAGCCAGAAGTGTGCAGAGACCCCTTGTGGCGAACCCGCAGAATAACAGGTAGACCACTTTGGATACTTCTGGGTGGGAGGAGAGAGGGCCAAATGACCCAGCAGGGGAAAGTCTCACCGGTCAGGTCTCTGGCACTGACTATGGCCCAACAGGGAATAAGGGGATAAATCTGTCGAGCTGTATTGACAGGGTTACTTTGTTAGGGGAACAGAAAAAAGGTCCTGTGGACGAGAACGAGATTCCTCGATGGTATGCGGTCATTATCATCACTAGTATATAGGAGGAAAAAGGGAGTCTGTTCTCCAAACTTATGTACGCGCAGGTGTGGTCAAAATTATAAAGAACATTCAGTTTAAAACTTGGCTAAAGAGTTAGGGTTGAAACGCACATAACATGTATAAAATATAAAGATAGCAAGCATATGTAGGATATCAGTCAGTACAGTCACGCATTATGTACACACACACATACACACACATACGCATTGATGCAACTTGAGGCCCCCCGGGCATTGTGAATGCCACAGTCATCTGCAATTGTTCTCAATACAGATTGTATTCTGCCGAGCGAACACTGGGGGGCAGCACAGCTCCCTGCCTGCAGACCGCGCCGCTCCGCCCCCACCTCGCTCATCCCCTTCATTTCCTCTCCCATCAACAACTCTCTCAGTTTACACCTGAAATGGAATCGAACTAATATCCCAGCGGGAAGGTTTGCCGTTAGAAGGGGAGAGTGGTGGTATAAATTAGAGTTGCGGGGACATGTAAGCAAGAACGCCGTTACAGATAGTTGAGCGGTTGTTGGGACAGACGTTGCTAAGACCTGAAAAAGTCAGGAAGCAAAATGTTGAGCCTGCTGGGACTTATGTTCTGAGCTGTCTCCGCTTCAAAGCGGGAAGTATTGTTCGAAGGGCAGAGGCGTTCAGGTCAGGGGAGAACGCCTGTAAGTCTGACACGGCAGATGTTAGTGAGACTTGATTGCAGGCGGGACAGTACCGTTTGCATAAGCTATGACGGGACACACAACCCTCACTGTGACACGGAGTCGTTCTTCAATGTGACACTGAAAGTGTTTCGGTGTCACTGCCACAACCCACATCTGACATGAACACGCCCCTCATCGTGACACTGACACACTGACAGGCTCTGCACCACAGCGGGATTTCACCACTCGACGATACCAACACAGTGTCAGGCCCTGCACTGTAACTCGAATACAGTCCTCCCCGTATGCATTACACCCTCCCTCTCCAAAACCACTCCCCGTCACCCTACTCCTACACCATTCCCAGTTACCGTCAGACAGACTGCAGTGCACCACTCCCGACTCCGTCACCCATCCGTCGCCTACAAGCAACCCCGTCTCCGTGACCCACACCCTCTCCTGCACACTTCGCCGTCTCCATCATCGCGTACGTCCCATACGCCCCGCCCCGTCACCGAGATAAACTCCACCCGCTAAACGTTCTCCATCTACGTCGTCCCTCCACTCTCCTCCCACTCTCTGACACAGGCAATTGTGGGGAGTATGAGGGAGAGATGATGTCTGGTGTTTCACCTTGCCCCGTGCCATGGCTATCGATCACCAGGATCTGAATCTCTCCACAACTCTGCATGCACAGGCCGGTCATGTGATTCCACACCACTTGCATCAGTGTTTGCAAACCAACCACCCTTTCTCTGGCCTCCTCTCTCCTCCCCTTCCTTCCTCTAACGGCCGCACACAATCCCCTCACACACACACACACACACCATCTCCGAGAGACACACACAATTCAAGACTACTGGAAAACGGAACGCTGGGTATTGGTGAGTGGGGAAAACGGAGGAGGGAGAGAGTTTCGTACTTTTCCTGACTCCGGTAAGGTGTGCTGCGATGGTGCGGAAGGTACTTCACATGTCCGACCCCGGGAGTGTGATGGGATAACATTTAGGGAGCTTCGCTGGTTATCCGACCCAGGAACTGCGCGTTTGGACAGTGTGGACGGAGCTTCACTCTGTGTGTGACCCCGGAGTGTGTGTTGAAACAATATGGAGGGAGTTGCACTCTGTGTATGATCCCGGGGGTGTGTGATGGATCGTTGAGGAGGGAGGGTTACTCAGTGTATGTTTCCAGCAGTGTGTGATGGGATTGTATGGAGGGATTCTCGCTCTGTCTGTGACTCCTGGCCATGGGTCAGTGGATTTCGGGGTTAAAACAGTCTCCAATCAGAAAATGGCGCCTCACACGTCCTGCTCCAACGGCTGCAATCTGAACACCCTTTCTGTGTCCCCACTCTCCGCCCCTTCCTTCCTCTTTTCACAGCACACCATTCCTTCTCTATGATTCTTTCTTTATAATATATTTTATTGAAGGAACGGCATGATATAGAATACATAATGTATTATATTTTCCTCCATTTTGCTTTTGTATCTTACCCCTAAACAAACCTCGCCTCACCCGCCCTCCCCGAACATACAATGACAGCTAATGTATTTACAATACAACCCTTCACAAATACAAGTACGGACATTTCACAGCCATACCCCCACACTACTTCAAAGCGAAGTCCCACACACATCTACAACATCTCAGATGATCCAGAATACACTCATATTACAATTCATCAACCACCCTGTGAGGTAAACCATGTGCGTGTCAAAAGGGAAGCAACTTCCCAAGTACAATCAAATGCCCTCAACTAGTAGGTAATTCCTTCAGACTCCCAAAATATGACAAGAAGGGCCCCCATTTCGAATAGAACGTCTCACAGACGCCCTCAGAGTGAATTTAATCTTTTCTAATTTCAGAATAAACCATTCCGTCCTCTAAGCAAGCAGCAGCAGATGGGGGAGTGGCAGATTTCCAGACCAGCAAGATTCTCCTACGGGCCAAAAGCGATGTAAGTGAAATGATATCCGACTAGTTTGCATTTAAATCCAAAACATCATCTGCCACACCAAATACAGCTATAAGCGGGCAATGTCTCAGTGTCACCCCAAAACCTCACTGATAATTTTAAAAACCAGTGCCCAGTGGCCATCAAGCCGAGAGCAAGACCAAAATGTATGCACTAAACCAGCCGGAGAGAAGGAACGTAGACTATAGAATATTACAGCACATTACAGACCCTTAGGCCCAAAATGTTGTACCGACCCTCAAGCCAACCCTCCCATATATCCCCTACCTTAAATTCTTCCATATACCTGTTGAGTATCTGCCTCTACCACTGACTCAGGCAGTGCATTCCACGAATCAACCACTCTCTGTGTGAAAAACCTTTCTCTAATATCCCCCTTGAACTTCCCTCCCCTTACCTTAAAGCCATGTCCTCTTGTACTGAGCAGTGGTGCCCTGGGGAAGAGGCGCTGGCTGTCCACTCTGTCTATTCCTCTTAATATCATGAACACCTCTACCATGTCTCCTCTCATCCTCCTTCTCTCCAAAGAGTAAAACCCTATCTCCCTTAACCTCTGATCATAATCCATACTCTCTAAAGCAGGCAGCATCCTGGTAAATCTCCTCTGTACCATTTCCAATACTTCCACATCCTTCCTATAGTGAGGCGACCAGAACTGGACACAGTACTCCAAGTGTGGCCTAACCAGAGTTTTATAGAGCTGCATCATTACATCGCGACTCTTAAACTCTATCCCTCGACTTATGAAAGCTAACACTCTATAAGCTTTCTTAAGAACCCTCTCTACCTGTGAGACAACTTTCAGGGATCTGTGGACATGTACCCCCAGATCCCTCTGCTCCTCCACACTACCAAGTATCCTGCCATTTACTTTGTACTCTTGCCTTGGAGTTTGTCCTCACACCTGTCACAGCCAGCGTCTGTCCCGGGATATATGTCAGCACGCCTGGCTTTACTTCAATGTACAGTGTAAAACTTTAAATTGTATGAGCCCGAGTCTAGCACATGATGTCGAGGAATGAACCCTATTCAGTGCTTTTGCCCAATATCCCTCAGCCAGATCCACACCAAGGTCATCCTCCCAGCTAGTCGTAGTTTTGTTTAGATCTTGAACTCCCAAAAACATCAGCTGAGAGAATAGTACAGAGATCAGCCCTTTAGTATTAAAGCTAAGAGTGAGTTTGTCCCACAACATAGCAGGTGGCAGATCAGGAAAAGAGGGAAATTTATCCTTGACAAAGTGTCGAATCTGCAGGTATTGCAAAAAATGATTATGCGGAAGGCCAAATTTACTGCACAGGTTATCAAAACTATTAAATATATTATCAGTGCACAATTCCTTTATCTCAACACTGGATAAACAGGGGGCTCTAAGGGGAGAGAAGCTAACTACGATTCAAATCACCAAGGAAATGGTACTTGATAAATTAATGGGACTGAAGGTGGATAAATCCCCTGGACCGGATGGCTTGCATCCTAGGGTCTTAAGGGAAGTGGCGGTCGGGATTGTGGATGCATTAGTGATAATTTTTCAAAACTCGCTGGACTCGACAATGGTCCCGGCAGATTGGAAAAATGCTAATGTAACTCCTTTATTTAAAAAGGGCAATAGACAGAAGGCTGGGAATTATAGGCCAGTTAGCCTAACATCAGTGGTTGGCAAAATGTTGGAATCGATAATTAAGGAAACAGTAACAGGGCATTTGGATAAACATAGCTTAATAGGACAAAGTCAGCATGGCTTTACAAAAGGGAAGTCATGTTTGACAAATTTGTTGGAGTTCTTTGAGGACATAACATATAGGGTATATAAAGGGGAACCAGTGGATGAGGTGTATTTGGACTTCCAAAAGGCATTTGACAAGGTGCCACACCAAAGATTATTACTTAAAGTAAAAAATCCATGGGATTGGGGATAATATTCTGGCATGGGTGGAGGATTGGCTTTCTAACAGAAGACAGAGAGTTGGGATAAATGGTTTTTTCTCAGACTGGCAGTTGGTGACTAGTGGTGTTCCGCAGGGGTCGGTGTTGGGACCCCAACTCTTTACAATCTATATTAATGATTTGGAGAAAGGGACTAAGTGCAACATATCGAAGTTTGCTGATGACACAAAGATGGGAGTGAGTGTAATGAGTGCGGAGGACATTGAAACCCTGCAGGGGGACATAGATAGGCTGAGTGATTGGGCAGACATTTGGCAGATGAAATATAATACTGATAAGTGTGAGGTCTAAATTATTATATTAAGTTATTAATATAATAGATATTAAGTTATTATCTAAATGGATTGAAACTGGAAAGTGCTTCTGTGCAAAGGGATCTGGGGGTCCTGGTGCTGGAAACACAAAAAGGTAGTATGCAAGTGCAGCAGTTGGTCAAGAAGGCCAATGGAATGCTGGCTTTTATTGCTAGGGGGATGGAGTATAAGAACAGGAAGGTCTTACCGCAGTTGTACCGGGTATTGTTGAGACCACACCTGGAGTACTGCGTGCATTTCTGGTGTCCATATTTAAGAAAGGACATACTGGCTCTCGAGGCAGTGCAGAGAAGGTTCACTAGGTTAATTCCGGGGATGGGTGGGTTGATGTATGATGAGAGGTTGAGTAGATTGGGACTCTACTCATTGGAGTTCCGAAGAATGAGAGGCGATCTTATTGAAACATATAAGATTGTGAAGGGGCTTGATCAGGTGGATGCGGGGAGAATGTTCCCAATGGTGGGTGAAACTAGGACTAGGGGGCATAATCTTAAAATAAGGGGATGCCGTTCCAGGACTGAGATGCGGAGAAATTTCTTCACTCAGAGGGTAGTGGGGCTGTGGAATTTGCTGCCCCAGAGAGCTGTGGAAGCTACTACACTCAATAAATTCAAAACGGAGATAGACATTTTCCTGGATAAAAATGGCATTAGGGGATGCGGTGAGCGAGCAGGTAAGTGGACATGAGGCTAGGTTTAGATCAGCCATGTGATCTCCTAGACCAGTTTTCGATAGCCTTGATGGGTCGGAGAGGAATTTTCCAGATTTTTCCCCCCGGGTGATCACATGGGTTTGGGCGGGATGAATAATAAAATAAAATGGGCGGCATGGTGCCCTGTTGGTTGGCACTGTTGCCTTGTGGGATTCGGTGAAAACTAGAGTTAAGATTGGATCAGCCATGATCTTGTTGAATGGCGGAGCTGGCTTGAGGGGCCGATTGGCCTACTCCTGCTCCTATCTCTTATGTTCTTATGTTATGTTCCTTCATGCGCATAAGACCGTTCAAACCCCATTGTCTAAAAACTGAATGGAGTGTGGAGGGAAGAAATAGCTGGTTTCTATGAATGGGACCCACAACTGAACTGATGTGAACGTATAGTGGCAGCGAAATAGATTAAACATTTTGAGGGTGGACAGGGTTAGATGTGAATTGAGAGGATTTCAATGGGAATGTTCTGTGACCCCTCCCCTATCACCTTGAAATAATGTAGTTGACTTAAGTGCAATAGAAAGAGGCTCAACTGCAATTGCAAAAAGATTCTATGATTCTTAAGAGGGTGAGTGAGCAGCTCGACGTCCTGGTCCATATACGTACCAATGAAATCGATATGTATGGGGAGGTGGTTCTGCAGAGTGAGGTCAGGGATTTAGCTATTAAATTAAAGGACAGGACCAGCACCCGTCCCAGTGTGCCCAGACCTAGGAAGACCATACAGTTTAGCACGGGGCTCAAGCTACGGTGCAGATGGGAGGGCTTCAGAATTCATTGTGTTTATTCCAAGGAACGTGGGATGTCTGCAGAAGAGATGGAAGACGGTTTACACATAAACTGGAGTGGAGCTGATATCCTAGCGGGAAGGTTTGTCAGTACTGTGCATGAGAGTTTTTGGGAGAGTTGTTGAACTCGATCTGCAGGGGGATGGGATTCAGAGTTCGAGAGCAGATGGCGGAGTCGATATGGAGACAGATATTGTTAAGACCTCAGAACAAGTCAGGAATCAAAAGGCTGTGCATCAAGCGACTGGTGCCCTGAGCTCCGTATATTTCAATGCAGGAAGATTCTCAGAAGCGCAGTTGAGCTCAGGGCATGAATCAACACAGTGAATATGATATTGCAGCCATTATTGAGAATTGGGTGTAGGAGGAGCAAGCAGGACAGCAAGATATTTCGGGTTTCCCTATTTTTAGACGTGAGAAAACGGAAGAATCAAAGGAGCAGGGGGTGACATTACAGTGATGAGCAAATGTCACCACAAAACACAGTCAGAACAGACAAGACAACTTGTCTAAGTGAAGCTTTATGGGTGGAAATATAGAAACATAGAAAACTTACAACACAATACAAGCCCTTCGGCCCACATATTTACGCCCAAAATGTCCCTACCTTAGAAATTACTAGGCTTACACATAACCCTCTATTTTTCTAAGCTCCGTGTATCTTTACGTAAGTCTCTTAAAAGACCCCATTGTATCCGCCTTCACCACCGTTGCCGGCAGCCCATTCCAGACACTCACCACTCTCTGAGTGAAAAACTTCCCCCGACATCCCCCCAGCACCTTAAACCCGTGTCCTCTTGTGGCAACTATTTCAGCCCCAGGGAAAAAGCCTCTGACTGTCCACACGATCAATGCCTCTCATCATCTTGTACACCTCTATCAGGTCACCTCTCACCCTCCGTCGCTCCAAGGAGAAAAGGCCGAGTTCACTCAACCTATTCTCATAAGGTATGCTCCCCGGTCCAGGCAACATCCTTGTAAATCTCCTCTGCAAACTTTCTATGGCTTCCACATCCTTTCTTAAATGTCTCTCATCATCTTATACATCATACCTCAATCTGTTTTGATAAGACAAGTTCCCCAGTCCAGGCAACTTCCTATATACTTCCTATAGTCAGGCGACCAGAACTGAGCTCAGTCCTCCAAGCGGGGTCTGACAGGGTCCCATGAGGCTGCAGCTCTACCTCTCTGCTCCTAAATTCAATTCCACGATTGATGAAGGCCAACACACCATGCGCCTTCTTAACCACAGAGTCAACCTGCGCAGCCGCTTTGAGCTTCCTATGGACTCGGACACCAAGATCTCCCTCATCCTCCATACTGCCAAGAGTCTGACCATTAAGACTTTATTCTGTCATCTGATTTGACCTACCAAAATGAAACACCTGACACTATCTGGCTTGAACTCCATCTGCCACTTCTCAGCCCAGTTTTGCATCATATGAATGTCCCGCTGTAACCTCTGACAGCCCGCCACACTATCCACAACACATCGAACATTTGTGTCACCAGCAAATTTACCAACCCCTCCCTGCACTTCCTCATCCAGGTCATTTATAAAAATCACTAAGAGCAGGCGCCCGAGAACAGATCCCTGAGGACACCACTTGGCCATCGGCCTCCATGAAGAATATGACCCATCTACAACAACTCATTGCCTACTGTTAGCAAGCCAGTTCTGCAACCACAAAGTAATGTCCCCTTGGATCCCATGCCTCCTTACCTTCTCAATAATCCTTGCATGAGGTACTTTAACAAATGACTTGTTGAAATCCATATACACTATATCTACTGTTCTTCCGTTATAAATGGAAAGAAGGAAATAATGAATAGGAAATGTATCGCCATGTCATTGGAGCTACATTGTAGACCAGCCAACAGTCCGCTGGATTAGGAGGAGCAACTCATTAGAGAGATGGCAGCCTGTTGCAGGAAATATAAGATTGTGATAGCAGGTGATTTCAGCTTCCCACCTTTTGACTGAGACGCCTACTGCAAACTGGGCCAGTGGGATAGAGTCTGTCAAAAATGTTCAGTTCAGGTAAGATTCCTTAATCAGTACGTACAGGTCCAAATGTGTGTGTGTGTGTGTGTGTGTGTGTGTGTGTGTGTGTGTGTGTGTGTGTGTGTGTGTGTGTGTGTGTGTGTGTGTGTGTGTTTGTGTGTGTGTGTGTGTGTGTGTGTGTGTGTGTGTGTGTGAGAGAGAGAGAGAGAGCGAGAAAGCAATACTTGATCTGCCACTGTGCCATGAGACAAGGCAGGAGTCAGAGTTTTGTTCAGGGGCACTCTTTGTATCCAGTGATCAGAAAGTCATTGCTTTCCGGTAAAAATCGGAAACGATAGGTACCTCTCACAGTTTAGATTCTAAATTGAAGCAAGGCGAAGTTTACCTTGGATTAGAAAGTATCTGGAATGTGTGGATTTGGACAAGATGTTTTCTGGCAAAGGTGCTCTTGGCAACGTGGAGCCCAAGCGCTGTTTACTTTGTTGTAACAGGGAACGATCTATACTGTGAATAGGGGTAAGTGTTGAAGGAGAGAGAGATTCTGGTCTACAAGGCGGGGAATACACAATGTGAATAGCGGGAACTCTCCCGTCCCCTTCACTTTTCCCTCTCTTACAAACCTCCATGTCTCCGTACCCAATTCCCTCCCGCATACTCTTCTTCGTATGCGTCACCCCCGCCCTCCCCTACACTCCTCCCCATTTCCGTCTTCCCATTCCTCTGCTACGCCCCTCAATATGTCTTTGCCTCAGACCACTACACCCCTCCCTCTCTGTATTCAGAGGGATGTGTGATGAAGAAGGGTGATATTGATGTCTGTTGTCACACCTCCCTCTTTCCACCGGATATTAACCTCTCGGTTCTGAATCTCTCCTCACTCTGCGTGGACACCACGCCCTCTAGTGTCCGCTATATCACCACCCATATATTCCCATTCCGGGCTCTGGCTCCCCACACCACACACACAAACACAACCACACAATTTGGATAGGTGTGTGTGTGTGTGTGTGTGTGTGTGCGTGTGCGTGTGCGTGTGCGTGTGCGTGTGTGTGTGCGTGTGTGTGTGCGTGTGTGTGTGGTGGTAGTTGCTGACAGCAGTTTGGTGTCTCTGTTTAATGTTCTGTGGCTCAGAAGGGAATGTGAGGGAGAGCAGAGGCGAGCTGTCCTGACAGGGGATTCGTTAATATGGGTAACAAACGGAGACTCTGTGGAGAGAACGAGAGTCCTGGATGGTATGTTGCTGGGACCCATGTTCTGAGTTGCTTAGTTTTCATAGAAACATAGAAAACCTACAGAACAATACAGGCTGTTCGGCCCACGAAGTTGTGCCGAACATGTCCCTCTTTTAGAAAATACTAGGCTTACCTATTGCCCTTCACTGAGCTCCATGTACCTATCCAAAAGTCTCTTAAAATACTTTTTCGTATCCGCTACCGTTGCCGGCAGCCATTCCCACGCACTCACCACTCTCTGAGTAAAAAACCTACCCCTGACATCTCCTCTGTACCTACTCCCCAGCACCTTAAACCCGTGTCCTCTTGTGGCAACCATTTCAGCCCCGGGAAAAAGCCTCTGACTATCCACACGATCAATGCTTCTCATCATCTTATGCACCTCTATCAGGTCACCTCTCATTCTCCGTCGCTACGAGGAGAAAAGGCCGAGTTCACTCAACCTATCATCATGTTATCCTCCCAAATGGAGGAAGCATCCTTGTAAATCTTCTCTGCACCCTTTCTATGGCTTCCACATCCTTCCGAGACCAGCAGTGAGTACAGTACTCCAGGTGGGGTCTGGTCAGGGGTAGATATAGCTGCAACATTACCTCTCAGCTCTGATTTGATTTCTACGATTGATGAGGGCAAATACACCGTACGTCTTCTTAACCACAGAGTCAACCTGTGCAGCTGCTTTTAGCGACCTATGGACTCGGACCCCAAGTTCTCTCTGATCCTTTACAGTGCTAAGGTTTTACCATTAATACTATATCCTGCCATATTATTGACCTATCAATATGAACCACTTCACACGTATCTGGGTTCAACTCCATCTACAAATTCTCAGCCCAGTTTTGCATTCAATCAATGTCCCGCTGTAACCTCTGACAGGCCTCCACTCTATCCACAACACCTCCAACCTTGGCGTCATCATCACACTCACTACCCCATCCCTCCACTTCCTCATCCAGGTCATTTATAAAGATCACGAACAGTAAGGGTCCCAGAACTGAACCCTGAGGCACCTCACTGGTCACCGACTTCCATTCAGAATATGACCCGTCACACCCACTCTTTGCCTTCTGTGGGCAAGCCAGTTCTGGATCTACATCGCAATATCCCAATGTATCCCATGGCTCTTTACTTACTCAATAAGCCATACATGCGGAATCTGATCAAATGGCTTGCTGAAATTCATATGCATTACATCTACTGTTCTTCCTTCATCAACGTGTTTAGACACATTCTCAAAAAATTCAATCAATCTCGTACTGCACAACTAGCCCTTGTCAAAGCCATTCTGACTATTCTTAACCATATCATACCTCTCAAAAAGTTCATAAATACTTCCTCTCAGGATCTTCTCCATCATCTTACCAACCAGTGAGGTAAGACTCACTGGTCCATAATTTCCTGGGCTATCTCTACTCCCTTACTTGAATAAAGGTACAACATCCGCAACCCTCCAATCCTCCAGAACCTCTCCGTCCCGACTGATGATTCAAAGATCATCGGCAGAGGCTCAGCAATCTCCTCCCTCGCCTTCCATGGTAGGCTGGGTTACATCTCATCCGGTACCGGTGACTTATCCAACATGAACTTTTCAAAAGCTCAAACACATTCACTTTCTTAATACTTACATGCTCAAACTTTACAGTCTGCTGCAAGATATCGCTACTATCACCAGGATCTTTTTCCATAGTGAATACTGAAAGCAGAGTATTCATTAAGCACCTCTGCTATTTCATCCGGTTCCATAAAAACTTCCCCACTGTCACACTTGATGGGTCCAATTCTTTCACGTCTCATCCTCTTGCTCTTCACATACTTGTAGAATGTCTTGGGGACTTTCCTTAATTCTGGCCGCCAAGGCCTTCACATGGCCCCTTCCGGCTCTCATATTTTCCCTCTTAAGCTCCTTCCTATTAGCCTTATAATCTTCTAGATCTCTAACATTACCTAGCACTGTGAACCTTTCGTAAGCTTTTTCTTTTCTTCTTGACACAGATTTTTCACTCACCGATCACTTCCGACCGAGACAAGAAGACTCTCTGGGAACATTATCAGGAGATGAACTGCAACCGGTGCCGATATCGTCTAAATGTCCATGAGTTGCATTCGAACGTTGAATCCAGGATAACCGCGAATTCCCTTCTGGTCCTCTGCCAGACCAAGTGACTGAAGAATCCTTACACCCTCAAGAAGAACGTCTCTTTGCCTGACAAAAAATTCTTCTGCCAACTGTTATCCAGCAGGAAAGGTGAGGTAACATCCCTCGTCACCCTCTCGTAATGTTAAGGGGGGGGGGGGGAGAGAGAGAGAGAGAGAGAGAGAGAGAGAGAGAGAGAGAGAGAGAGAGAGAGAGAGAGAGAGAGAGAGAGAGAGAGGGAGAGAGAGGAGAGAGAGAGAGAGAGAGAGATGAGAGAGGAGAGAGAGGAGGAGAGAGAGAGAGAGAGGGAGAGGGAGTGAGAGAGAGAGAGAGAGAGAGGAGAGGAGAGAGAGAGAGAGGGAGAGAGAGAGGAGAGAGAGAGAGAGAGAGAGAGAGGAGGAGAGGAGAGAGGGAGAGAGGGAGAGAGAGATGAAGACTCTGTGTCTAACCCCTGGGAGTGTGTGATAGACAATGTGGAGGAAGCTTCTTTCTGTGTCTGACCCCGGGATTGTGTGATAGGACGGTTTTGAACGAATCTTCACTCTTTGGCTGACACCGGGGAGTGTGATGGAACTTCGCTTTGTCTCTAGCTCCCTCTCCTTCTCTCTCTCTTCTCTCTTCTGCGCGCACTCACTTCTCTTTTGCTCTACCGCCTCTATTTTCATACTCTCTCTCTTACCCCCTCTCACATCCTGTTCGAGATCCCCTTCGCCCATCTCCGTCTCCAAAGATACTCTCCTTCTGCCTAAACGTTCTACATCTATGTCGCGCCCCTGATCCCTCCTTCCCCCTCCCTGTGTCACAGGCAATTGTTTTGGTATCAGGGAGAAGTGACGTCTAGTTACTCTTACTCTCCCTTCCACCTTCGGGGTATCTATCACCAGAATCTGAGCCTCTGCACAGCTCTGTATGCACAGGCCGGTCGTGTGGTTCCACACCACTTGATTCAGTATCTGCAATCTTAACACCCCTTTCTCTGGCCTCTCTTCACTCTTCCCCTTCCTTCTTCTCGCAGCACAGCATCCGGTCACACACTCACACAGACCATCTCCAACGCTGAATCCAGGATAACCGCGAATTCCTTTCTGGTCCTCTGCCAGACCAACTGTCTCTAGAATGCTTACATCCTCAACCAGATTCTCTCTATCCCCCGAAAGCAAATTCCTCCGATAACTGTTGACCAGCAGGAAAGGTGAGGTAACATCCCCCATCCCCCCACTCCTAATCTTAAGGACAGAGAGAGAAAGAGGGGGGGGGGGGAGGAGAGAGAAAGAGAGGGAGAGAGAAAGGGGAGAGAGAGAGGGAGAGAGATACAGAAAGACAGACAGATAGAGTGCGAAAGACTCGCTGTCTGACCCCTGAGGTGTCTGATGGGACGGTGTGGAGGAAGTTTCACTGTGTGTCTGACACCGGGAGTGTGTGAGATGGGACAGTGTGGAGGGAGATTCACTTTGTGTCTGACCTCGGGAGTGTGTGATGTGACGGTGTGGAGGGAGATTGACTCTGTGTCTGAGCCCGGGAGTGTGTGATGGGACAGTGTGGAGGGAGATTCACTTTGTGTCTGACCTCGGGGAGTGTGTGATGTGACGGTGTGGAGGGAGATTGACTCTGTGTCTGAGCCCGGGAGTGTGTGATGTGACGGTGTGGAGGGAGATTCACTCTGTGTCTGACCCCGGGAGTGTGTGATGGGACGGTGTGGATGGAGATTCACTCTGTGTCTGACCCCGGGGTGTGTGATGGGACAGTGTGGAGGGTGATTCACTCTGTGTCTGACCCGGGTGTGTGTGATGGGACGGTGTGGAGGGAGATTCACTTTGTGTCTGACTACGGGAGTGGGTGTGTTGGGGATGATGCGGAGGGAGATTCACTCTGTGTCTGACCCCGGGGGTGTGTGATGGGACGGTGTGGAGGGATATTCACTCTGTGTCTGACCCCGGGGAGTGTGTGATGGGAACGGGGTGGAGGGAGATTCACTCTCTGTCTGATCCCGGGAGTGTGTGATAGGACAATATGGAGGGAGATTCACTCTGTGTCTGACCCCGGGAGTGTGTGATGGGACGGTGTGGAGGGAGGTTCACTCTGTGTCTGACCACGGAAGTGTGTGATGGGAAGGTTGTGGAGGGAGGTTCACTCTGTGTCTGACCACGGAAGTGTGTGATGGGAAGGTGTGGAAGGAGATTCACTCTGTGTCTGACCCCGGAGTGTGTGTGATGGGATGGGGTGGTGGGAGATTCACTCTGTGTCTGATCCCGGAGTGTGTGATGGGACAATATGGAGGGAGATTCACTCTGTGTCTGACCCCGGGAGTGTGTGATGGGACGGTGTGGAGGGAGATTCACTCTGTGTCTGACCACGGAAGTGTGTGATGGGAAGGTGTGGAAGGAGATTCACTCTGTGTCTGACCCCGGGGAGTGTGTGATGGGACGGTGTGGAGGGAGATTCACTCTGTGTCGTACACCGTCATTGTGTTCACGGACAGTGTGAAGGGAGTTTTTACACTGTGTCTGACCCTGGTCGTGTTTGTTTGGACGATATCAGGGTTATTTTTCTGTCTCTCTTTCTCTGTCTCTCTCTCACACACACTCTTCGCCCACCCACACACTCTCTGTCTACTCCCTCACCCTTTTCCTCTTTCTACGCGGACTCTCCTCTTTTTTGGTCTGCTGCCTCTCTCTCACTCACTCTCCTAGGCCCATCCGTGTTTCCGTGATACACTCCATCTTCTAATCGTTCCCCATCTGCGTCGCCCCCTGCTCACTACTTCCTCCCTCTCTCTGTCACAGGCAATTGTGGGGAGTAACCAGCGAGAGATGACGTCTAGTATCACACCTCGCCCCTTCCACTGGATATCTATCACCAGGATCTGAGCTTCTCAACAGCTCTGTATGCACAGACCGGCCGTGTGGTTCCACACCACTTGCTTCAGTATCTGCAATCTTAACACCCTTTCCCTGGCCTCTTCTCTCCTCCCCTTCCTTGCTCTTCTCGCACACAGCATCCGGTCACACACACACAGACCATCTCTGAGAGCCACACTCAATTCGAGCCTCGAACGCCGAAAGGCTGGGTATTGTTGAGAGGGGAGAACGGAGAAGGGAGAGCGTTTGACAGTTTTTCTGACACCATTAGAGTGTGCTGCAATGGTGCGGGATACTGGTGTGTGTGTGTGTGTGTGTGTGTGTGTGTGTGTGTGTGTGTGTGTGTGTGTGTGTGTGTGTGTGTGTGTGTGTGTGTGTGTGTGTGTGTGTGTGTGTGTGTGTGTGTGTGTGTGTGTGTGTGTGTGTGTGTGGTGGTAGTTGCTGACAGCAGTTTGGTGGCTCTGCTTAATGTCCTGTGGCTCAGAAGGGAATGTGAGGGAGAGCAGAGGCGAGCTGTCCTGACAGGGGATTCGTTAATATGGGTAACAAAAGGAGACTCTCTGGAGAGAACGAGAGTCCTGGATGGTATGTTGCTGGGACCCATGTTCTGTGTTGCGTAGTTTGCATAGAATCACAGGAAACCTACAGCACAATACAGGCTCTTCGGCCCATACCGAAAACATCCCTCTTTTGAAATTACTAGGCTTACCTATAGACCTTCAGTAAGCTCCATGTACCTATTCAAAAGTCTCTTCAAAGACCCTATCGTATCCGCCCCCACCACCGTTGTCGGCAACCCATTCCCCACACTCACCACTCTCTGAGTAAAAATCATACCCCTGACATCTCCTCTGTACCTACTCCCCAGCACCTTAAAACTGTGTCCTCTTGTGGCAACCTTTTCAGCCCTGGGAAAAAAAATGCCTTTGACTATCCACAGGATTAATGCCTCTCATCAACTTTTCCACCTCTGTCCAGTCACGTCTGGGCCTCCGTCGCTCCAAGGATAAAAGGCAAAGTTCACTTAACCTATTATCATAAGGCATGTTTCCCAATTGAGGAAAGATCCCTGTCGATCTCCTCTGCACCCTTTCTATGGCTTCCACATCCTTCCTGTAGTGAGGCGACCAGAACAAAGCACAGTACTCCAAGTGGGGTCTGACCAGGGGCGCGGACCCAAAGGTCTCTCTGATCCTCCACAGTGCTAAGATTCTTAGGATTGATACAATATTCTGCCATATTATTGATCTACCAAACTGAACCACTTCACGCGTATCTGGGCTGAACTCCATCAGCTACTTCTCAGACCAATTATGCATCCAATCAATGTCCCGCTGTAACCTCCGACAGGCCTCTGCATAATCCACGACTTACATTTCTTGTATTTTCATTCTGCAATATGGCAGTATGTTTTATTCCACTCTTTCGCCCTGCCATATTGCAGCGAATATATCCGGGTATATTACCTAATTATTTGAGAATTTAACTTTCACAATTCACCTGACTTTCTGATAAATGTGTACATTTCAATTAAGCTCAACAATACCAGTCAGTCAAATATTTCTACACAATTGAAACAGTTCATTACATTTATTATATTTCTTACTGTTTCACAATTTAACAATTTAATATGTATATTCTTATCGTAATTCGCAGTTGTTAAAATCGATAGTGATGACAAATTTCAGGATATATGCTGGTGATATTAAACCTGATTCTGATAATTGGTATGGGAAATGCAACATCGGTCACGTGATCCCCGTTACCTTAGATCTTAATGCGAGATTGAAGCCTTTTCCAATCATTTGTATTTCTCGGAAATGAGAACAGTTAAGTTTCGCACTGAGTTTCCAAAGCAGAAGCTCAGTCTGGCTAATATTTTCACACAATTAAAACAGGGAATTGGTTTATTATGATCACGTACTGAGCTACAGTGAAAACCTTGCCTGACGTGCTATCCACACAGATTGATACATTACAACAGTGCATTGAGCTGATATACGACAAAGCAACAACTGTAACCAAGCATTATGGCTGCAGAGAAAGTGCAGTGTAGATAGACATATGGTGCAGGCAACGTCGAGTTACGTTGTCAGGTCGAGTCCATTTTATCGTACTGGGGACCATTCAATTGGCTGATAACCGCAGACAGAAAGCAGACCTTGAGCCTGGTGGTTCGCGCTTTAAGTGTTTTGTATCTCTTCCCCGATGGGGGAGCGGGTTTGCAGCAAGAATGTCCAGGTTGTGTGGACCTTTGAGTCCATGACCTGCTTTTCCGAGGCAGGGGAAGTGTAGGAAGAGTCCATGGAGGGGCGGCCTGTTTCTCTGATCTTCTCTGTTCTCCAAAGTTCTCTGCAGTTCCTTGCAGTCATGGGCAGAGCAGTAGACATACGAAGGCGTGAAGTATCGACAAGAAGCTCAGAGACCCCGGCCTTCACCCTGCCTTGTGTAGCTGGGTCCTGGACTTCCTGTCAGATCGCCGGCAGGTGGTAAGAGTGGGCTCCCTCACCTCTGCCCCTCCGACCGTCTATACAGGTGCCCCTCAGAGCTGTTTAACCTCGCCCTCTCCTTTACTCTCCGTACACCAATGACTGCGTCGCCACCCACAGCTCAAATCTGCTAATCAAATTTGCTGATGACTCTACACTGACTGGCCTAACCTCAAATAACAACGGGGCAGCCGGCAGGGAAGAAGTCATCACCCCGACACAGCGGTGTGAAGAAAACAATCTCTCCCTCAATGCGGCACAAACAAAGGAGCTGGTTGTGGGCGACAGGGGGATTGGAGACAGGCTGGCCCCTGTTGGCATCAATGGATCTGGGGTTAGCAAGGTGTATAGCTTTAGGTTCCTGGGCATCAGCATCACCGAGGATCTGACGTGGTCTGTACATGCCAGCTGTGTGGTGGAAAAGGCACAGCAGCACCTCCTTCACCTTAGACCACTGGGGACCCGAGTCACCCCAACCACAAACTGTCCCAGCTCCTCCCATCAGAGAAACGGCACCGCAGCATAAAAACCAGGACCATCATGCTCCGGGACAGCTTCTTCCACCAGGCCAACGGACTGATTAATTCATGCTGACACCACAGTATTTCCATGTTGTATTGCCGCACATACTATTCACTATAAATAACAATAACTTGTTCATTGCCTATTTAGATGGAGACCTAAAGATTTTTTTTACACCCCGTGTACGTGAAGGATGCAAGTAATAAAGTCAACTTTATTTCCCTGCGCCTCTTTCAATTGTCAATCACTTTCAATTTTGTACTTACAACGTTTTAGTCGGATTAGCCTGCAGGAAATGCGACGGGCAATTGTGCTGGGCAAGATCTCATTTAACAATAGGATAATAATAAAATGTGTTCACTTTAGCTGGTGGAGACATCGTGAAACTTTATACCCGCCTGCTGGCGACCCATTGCCCGGATTTTCCAGCCCGCTCTCTGCCTCAGTCAGAGGATCATCAGGTTCCCGTTCTGCCGCAGGTTGATGTCGGAGTGTTAGTGTTTGAACTCTGAATGGCCGATTACTGGCAACAAGGAGTGCTGGGCGAGTTGCTGATTGAGCTGTAATCCTGGCAAACACCGGGCAGATGGAGCTGTCAGTATCTGGGATTTGGCCCAGGCCTGTACTTCCACAGATGGGGAGGGGGGGAGCTGCGTCCTGAGATATCACGGTTTTAGATCCAAGTACAATGGACCCGGGGTTCAAGCTGCCCGTGTTGTTGAGGTGTTGAGCGGGTATTTCTGCCCTGGGCTCAGATGTTTGTTTCTGGAAGTTCCTTTGGAAGTAATGACTGCTATCCTGAGGAAAGGATGAGTTACCATCCCATCCCTCACAGAGACAGGCTGTGAGTAAATGGGCCGTTCTGTATTTGAAACAGTAGAATTAGACCCGTGGGTTTGGTGTTCAAACTGTGTCTGGAAATCCCCCCTCACTGTCACCTATCTGTCACTCGGTGGAAATCTCCAGATGCTGGACATCTGCACTAAAAAATGGAAAATAGTTGAGGCCATTCTGACGAACGAGTGTGAACGTAAATCACGAACTTTGTTCCTCTGGAAATGGACCTGTGCGCAGGCGCATGTTTTGATATACTTAGTGGAACAGTAAGGAAACGCCAACTTTTCCCTGTAAATTATCCTGGGCACCACTTTCCCTGTTATTCCTGGAAATGTGTTCAGTACAACAGTTGCTGACATGGTTAACACGAGTAATCCCAGGAATGGAAGGGTTAATGCGTGACAAGTCTTTGATTACTCTGGGCCTGTACTCCATGGAGTTCAGCAGTTTAGAGGGGGACGGGATCTTATTGAAACCCACAGAATGCTGAACAGCCTGGGTACAGTGGGCATGGGGAGGATGTTTCCACCAGACGGAGAGCCTGGGGTCTGAGAGGACAGCCTCGGAATAATCAACCTTCCCTTTAAAACTGAGATGACAGAAACTTCGTCAGCAAAAGAGTGTTCAATCTGTGGAGTTTGTAGCAACAGATGGTGATTGAGGTTCTCACTGCGTATATTTACGGCAGGGGTTAATATATTATTGATCGCTAACTATTGATCATTTTTTGTTAGCCAGAACTACTAGAGAATTAACTGAATACAGGACGTTAAAAGCAGACTTTACAGTTTTAGATTCTTCATTTCAAAATGGCTGCAGTGTCAACCTTTGTCACAATGATACTCACAGCATACGATGTCGAGTTTGTCATTTCCCTTTTCGGTTATTTTGTGGTGAGCTAATTCCTCCTTTTCCAGGGTAACGGCCCACCAGAGCTGCAAGAAGAGTTGCACATTTTTTTAACGCTCAGTGTTCACCGCCTCTCATGGTAGAGACAGTGGCCTCAGGAGCAAATGAAACAGAATGATAGTGGGAGGAAAGGATGCTGTGAGCATTGGCGGTATGGAATGAACTGAGAACATAGACGCATAGAAACATAGAGAACCTATAACATAATACACTGGCCCTTCGGCCAAGAGTGCTGTCCCAAACATGAACTTACTTTCCAGAATTCCTAGGGTTACCCATCAGCCCTCTATTCTTCCACATTCCATGTACTTGTCCAAAATTCTCCTGAAACACCGCACTCTATCCGCCTCCACCACCGTCACCGGCAGCCCATTCCACGCACTCCCCACTGTCTGCGTACAAAAACCTGACCCAGACATCCCCTCGGTACCTACTTCCAAATATCTTAAAACTGTGTCCTCTCGCGTTAGCCATTTCAGTCCTGAGATAAAGCCTCTGACTATCCACACGATCAATGCCTCTCATCATCTTATGCACCTCTATCAGGTCACATCTCATCCTCCATCTGTCGAAGGAGAAAAGGGCCAAGTTCACTCAACCTATTCTCATAGGGCATGCTCCCCAATCCTGAAAAAATCCTTGTAAATCTCTTCTGCAAACTTTGTATAGTTTCTACAACCTTTCAGTACTGAGGGGACCAGGACTGAGTCCAGTACTCCAAGTTGGGTCTGACCAGGATCCTAAATAGCTGTAACTTTACCACTTGACTCTTGAACTCATCCCATGGTTGATGAAGGCCAATGCACCGTACGCCTTCTTAACCATAGAGTCAATCTGCGCAGCTGCATTGAGTGTCCTATGGACTCGAAACCCAAGATCCCTCTGATCCTCCACACTGCCAAGAGTCTTGCCATTAATACGACATTCTGCCATGATATTTGACCTACCAAAATGAACCACCTCACAATTATCTGGGTTGAACTCCCTTTGCCACTTCTCAGCACAGTTTTCCATCCTATCAATGTCCCGCTGTAACCTCGACAGCCCTCCACACTATCCACAACACCCCCAAACGTTGTGTCATCAGTAAATTTACTTTTTTTGTAATTTATTTTTTATTGAAGTTCATCATCAAACAAACATTTCCATGAGATATACTTCAGATATTGTACATACATATCACATAATCATATTTGCCACAAATATAATCGCTCTCATGATTCTGCCTTCTTCAATACACATTCTGCTCTCTACCTTTCCTGCCTAACCCCACCCAGCTTCCCCTCCCCCACCCTTTGATCTTTCCCCTTACCGGTTTTTCACCTGGCACCGAAAATCCTTCTCCTTCCCACCCTTCCGCCTTCTTTATAGAACGTAGAATAGTACAGCACATTACAGGCCCTTCGGCCCACAATGTTGTTCCGACCCTCAAACCCTGCCTGTGATATAACCTTCCACATTAAATTCCTCCATATACCTTTCTAACAGACTCTTAAACTTGACTAGTGTATCTGCCTTCACCACTGACAGGCAGTGCATTCCACGCAACAACCACTCTCTGAGTGAAAAACCTTCCTCTAATATCCTCCTTGAACTTCCCTCCCCTTACCTTAAAGTCATGTCCTCTTGTAGTGCCCTGGGGAAGAAGAGCTGGCTGTCCACTCTGTCTATTCCTCTTAATATCTTGTACACCTCTATCATGGCTCCTCTCATCCTCCTTCTCGCCAAAGAGTAAAGCCCTAGCTCCCTTAATCTGTGATCATAATGCATACTCTCTAAACCAAGCAGCATCCTGGTAAATCTCCTCTGTACCCTTTCCAATGCTTCCTCATCCTTCCTATAGTGAGGCAGCCAGAACTGGACACAGTACTCCAAGTGTGGCCTAACCAGAGTTTTATATAGATGCATCATTACATCGCGTCTATTAAACTCTGTCCCTCGACTTATGAATCCTAACACCCCAAAAGCTTTCTTAACTACCCTATCTACCTGTGAGGCAACTTTCAGGGGTCTGTGGACATGTACCCCCAGACCCCTCTGCTCCTCCACACTCCCAAGTATCCTGCCATTTACTTTGTACTCTGCCTTGGAGTTTGTCCTTCCAAAGTGTAGCACCTCACACTTCTCCGGGTTGAACTCCTTCTGCCACTTCTCAGCCCACTTCTGCATCCTATCAATGTCTCTCCCCAATCGCTGACAACCCTGTACACTATCTACAACACCACCAACCTTTGTGTCGTCTGCAGACTTGCTAACCCACCCTTCTACCCCCACATCCAGGTCGTTAATAAAGATCACAAAAAGTAGAGGTCCCAGAACCGATCCTTGTGGGACACCACTAGTCACAACCCTCCAATCTGAATGTACTCCCTCCACCACGACACTCTGCCTTCTGCAGACAAGCCAATTCTGAATCCACCTGGCCAAACATCCCTGGATCCCATGCCTTCTGACTTTCTGATTAAGCCCACCGTGTGGAACCTTGTCAAATGCCTTACTGAAATCCATGTAGATCACATCCAGTGGACATGGGGAGGATGTTTCCATCAGACAGAGAGTCTGGGGTCTCAGAGGACAGCCTCGGAATAAACAAGCTTCCCTTTAAAACTGAGATGAGAGAAACTTCGTCAGCAAAAGTGTGTTCAATCTGTGGAGTTTGTAGCAACAGATGGTGATTGAGGTTCTCACTGCGTATATTTACGGCAGAGGTTAACATATTATTGATCGCTAACTATTGATCATTTTTGTTAGCCAGAACTACTAGAGAATTAACTGAATAGAGCACGTTAAAAGCAGACTTTACAGTTTTAGATTCTTCATTTCAAAATGGCTGCAGTGTCAACCTTTGTCACAATGATACTCACAGCATACGATGTCGAGTTTGTCATTTCCCTTTTCGGTTATTTTGTGGTGAGCTAATTCCTCCTTTTCCAGGGTAACGGCCCACCAGAGCTGCAAGAAGAGTTGCACATTTTTTTAACGCTCAGTGTTCACCGCCTCTCATGGTAGAGACAGTGGCCTCAGGAGCAAATGAAACAGAATGATAGTGGGAGGAAAGGATGCTGTGAGCATTGGCGGTATGGAATGAACTGAGAACATAGACGCATAGAAACATAGAGAACCTATAACATAATACACTGGCCCTTCGGCCAAGAGTGCTGTCCCAAACATGAACTTACTTTCCAGAATTCCTAGGGTTACCCATCAGCCCTCTATTCTTCCACATTCCATGTACTTGTCCAAAATTCTCCTGAAACACCGCACTCTATCCGCCTCCACCACCGTCACCGGCAGCCCATTCCACGCACTCCCCACTGTCTGCGTACAAAAACCTGACCCAGACATCCCCTCGGTACCTACTTCCAAATATCTTAAAACTGTGTCCTCTCGCGTTAGCCATTTCAGTCCTGAGATAAAGCCTCTGACTATCCACACGATCAATGCCTCTCATCATCTTATGCACCTCTATCAGGTCACATCTCATCCTCCATCTGTCGAAGGAGAAAAGGGCCAAGTTCACTCAACCTATTCTCATAGGGCATGCTCCCCAATCCTGAAAAAATCCTTGTAAATCTCTTCTGCAAACTTTGTATAGTTTCTACAACCTTTCAGTACTGAGGGGACCAGGACTGAGTCCAGTACTCCAAGTTGGGTCTGACCAGGATCCTAAATAGCTGTAACTTTACCACTTGACTCTTGAACTCATCCCATGGTTGATGAAGGCCAATGCACCGTACGCCTTCTTAACCATAGAGTCAATCTGCGCAGCTGCATTGAGTGTCCTATGGACTCGAAACCCAAGATCCCTCTGATCCTCCACACTGCCAAGAGTCTTGCCATTAATACGACATTCTGCCATGATATTTGACCTACCAAAATGAACCACCTCACAATTATCTGGGTTGAACTCCCTTTGCCACTTCTCAGCACAGTTTTCCATCCTATCAATGTCCCGCTGTAACCTCGACAGCCCTCCACACTATCCACAACACCCCCAAACGTTGTGTCATCAGTAAATTTACTTTTTTTGTAATTTATTTTTTATTGAAGTTCATCATCAAACAAACATTTCCATGAGATATACTTCAGATATTGTACATACATATCACATAATCATATTTGCCACAAATATAATCGC